>NC_063358.1:352139-450392 GCF_021869965.1 Rhincodon typus
GGGGGCGTGGGTAGAGAAGGGCTGTCGGATGGGGGGGTAGTCAATTGGGTTGCCCGTGTTTGCAGCAAAATGGAATAAATGTAACGATAGGGTTAGGCGGCTGGTTTCTTTGTGAATTGAGCCGGAGATAAAAGAAGTTCCGCTTCGATGGAGCTGGCCAAGAGCTTCCAGCGACATGTTGTTGCCAAACGGCTCGGCCTGCCTTTAGAGCAGCGCAGTGACTGGCTACAGGGCGCTACGTTACTTCGTAGCCACAGAGATCGGCCCTTCAGCCCGAAAGGGTCCGTGCCGACCCCATTTCCCTGCATTTGGCCCATATACTTCTAAACCTTTCCTATCCATGTATTTGTCCAAATGCCTTTTAAATGTTGTTAATGTACCTGCCTCAACCACTTCCACTGGCAGCTCATTCAATATGCATACCACGCTCTGTGTAAAAAAGCTGCCCCTCAGATTCCCATGTGTTTTTTTCCCCCTCTTACCTTAAACTGATGCCCTCCAGTCCTCAAATCCCCAACCCTGGGAAAAAGACTGAGTGCATTCACCCTATCTATGCTTCTCATGATCTTATACACTTCTATAAGATCCCCCGTCAGTCTCCTACACTCTTTTAAAAACAAAAAGTCCTAGCTTGTCCAACCTCTCCCTATAACTCAGTCCCTTCAATCCTGGCAATATCCTTGTAAATTTCTTCTGCACTCTCTCCAGTTTAACAACATCCTCCCTATAGCAAGGTAACCAAAACTGAACACAATACTCTAATGAGGGCTCACTAATATCCTGTACAACTGCATCATAACTTCCCAACTTCTGTACTAGGTGCCCTGACTGATGAAGGTCAGTGTGCCAAATGCCTTTTTCACTGCCCTGTCTACCTGTGACTCGACTTTCAGAGAACTGTGCACTTGAACTCCAAGGTCCGTCTGTTCCACTACACTCCTTAAGGCCCTACCATACACCATGAAACTCCGATCTGGATTTGACTTGCCAAAATGCAACACCTCACACTTATCTATATTAAACTCCATTTGCCACTTCTTAGTCCATTTCCCCAGCTGATCAAGATCCTGCTGCAATTTCTGATAACCTTCCTCACTTTCTACAACACCGCCTATTTTAGTGTTATGCGCAAACGTACTAATCATGCTTTGTACATTCTCATCCAAATCATTGATATAGATAATAAATAGCAATGGGCCCAACACCGACCCCTGAGGCACACCGCTCGTTACAGGCCTCCAGTCCGACAAACATCCTTCCACTATTAGTCTCTGCTTCCTACCATCAAGCCAATCGTGTATCCAGTTTGCCAACGCTCCCTGGATTCCATGTGATGTAACATTCCAGAGCAGCCTCCCATGTGGAACCTTATCAAAGGCCTTACTGAAATCCACACAGACTATATCTACCACCCTGCCCTCATCAACCTTCCTGGTCACTTCATCAAAGAACTCTTAGCAAATATGTGAGGCATGATTTCCCATGCACAAAGCCATGCTGACTACTCCTAATCAAACCCTGTCTTTCTAAATGCATGTATAGCTTATCTCCCA
This sequence comes from Rhincodon typus, assembly GCF_021869965.1. NCBI lineage: Eukaryota > Metazoa > Chordata > Chondrichthyes > Orectolobiformes > Rhincodontidae > Rhincodon > Rhincodon typus. The sequence goes on from NC_063358.1 coordinate 353,693, forward strand.
GAATCTTCTGAAGTAATTTACCTACCGCAGATGTTAGGCATATTAGTTTATAATTCCCAGGTTTTTCTTTGCAGCCCTTCTTCAATAAAGGCATAACATTCACTACCCTCCAGTCTTTTGGGACCTCCCCCATGGCTAATGATGATGCAAATATATCAGCCAGGGACCCTGCAATTCCTTCTCTAGCTTCTTGCAGGGTTCTTGGATCTACCTGATCAGGACCAGGAGATTTATCTACCTTCATACATTTTGGTATGCCCAACATCTCCTCTACTGGTATTTGAATGTTTTGAATACATTTGACAAATGTCTGTCTTGATGGTGTAGAAGTGTGATCAGAAAATAACAATCAAACGTTAAAGTTTCAGTTAAGGCATTTGGACCCCTTGACCCCCCCCCACAAAAAAGGCAGCTGCAACCTGGGCTGGGACTCCACTGGGGCCTGGGTCTGGGAGACTGGGACTGGGACTGGGTCTGGGTCTGGGTCTGGGGATGACCGGCTGGGTCTGTGGGTGAGGGCCTGGGTCTGGGTGTGAGAAGCTGGGTCTGAATACTTGTGGAGAGAAGCAAGATTCCCAGGATCACTTGCTCGCAGCTTTGCTCTGATCTTGTGGGACTGTAGCCTTATTGCCTTTTACAGTTCATTAATGTTATAACCAATTTATGGCTTTTCTGAAATGTCAAAAAGAAAAACAGACACTTCACAAAATTGTTACAGAACAGTACGAGGCCGTTTGGCCCATTTTGTCTGTGTTGCTCTCTGAAGGACCAATTTACTGTCTTCCAGTGTTCCACCTTCTCGCATAACCCTGCACGTTCTTAAATTTCTGAAAATAAACCAGATCCCTTTGAAAGCCTTAATTGAACTTGCCTTCATCTCGCTTCCAGACAGTACATTTCAGATCCTAACCACTTACTACATAATACAGTCTTTCATTACCTGCACTGTCCAAACTCTTCAGGAATGGGTTGAGTTCTGAGGAAGGGTCACCAGACCCAAAACGTTAACCCTGTTTTTTTCGTTCAGAGATGCTGCCAGACCTGCTGAGCTTTGCCAGCAACTTTGTTTGAGTTCTTCAGGAATGGGAATATCTTCATCTTCTTAACTTTCACCTTCAAGGGAAATAGACTCAGCTCTCCAATCTAAGTAACTTGAAATTCCTCATTTCTGTAACAATTTTTCATGAATATTTTCTGCACATTCTATTAATTGCTTTCACATTCTTCCCAGAACTGGACACAATACCCTGTTGATGCTGAACCAGTGCCTGTAAATTCAACAGAACCTCCTTGCTTTTATAATCTCTGCCCTATTAATTAAGTCCAGGATGCTGTATACTTTATTTACCAGTCTCTCAATCTGACCTCCCACCTTCAAATGATTCAGCCACATTAACACCCTGGACACTTTGCTCCAGCACCCCGTTTAGAATTATACCCTTTCTTTTATTTTGTCTCCTCAGATGCTTCCTACTTAGATGATTTGCTTCTCACTTCTCTGCATTACATTTCATCTCTCACTTGCTGAACAATTACACTGACTTGTCCACACACCTTTGAAGTTCTCCATTAAACTCTTCTCAATGCTTCTAAGTTATGTATCATTTTTAAATTTTGAAATAGAGCTCTGTATATTGAAGTGTAGATCAATAATATAAATCAGGGACAGCAAAGATCAAAACAGTCTACAGACCTTCAGCCAGTCTCAAAACCTGTTTCCTGTCCTCAATAAATTTTCTTTCTTTCTGTGTAATAAGTAGATTCTTGTTTATTATGTGCCTGTAACACACAAATATCACTTCAGATGCACAGAAATTTCTTTCAAAAACCAGCCATTGTGCTAGAACATAAATTTAGCTATTTATAAATTGTCTTCCATTTCCACTACATGCCATCCTCAAGTTACCGACTCCATGTGTCTTGCAATGCTGTTGTTACAATTAAGTAGTGATTCTTGATCTCAGCAGTTTACAAGTAGCAACAATTATTTGTTTTTGCATAGATGGAACAGAATTCTTAAAGGCACAGAGTAAGTTAGCAATTAAAACTTACAATCATGTTTCATACCTAAAACAAATCATGAGCAAAGCCACAGAACTTGCATTGTTAAGTGGGACTCTGTGTAACAATGGAACAGGTATCTCTGCCCAATAGTGCACATAATTCAGAGTTTTACTTCTAAATACTTTTTCAAATTGTCTAATGTAGAACCATAAGGCATGAGAGCAGAATTAGACCACTCAGTCATCAAGTCTGTTCAGCAATTTGATCTTGGCTAATATGTTTCTCAACACCATTCTCTTGCCTTCTTCCCCATAACCTTTGATCGCCTTACTCATCAAGAACCTACTTATTGTTGTCTTAAATACACTTAATGTCTTGGTCTCCATGGTCCTCTGCAGCAATGAGTTTCACAGATTCATCACCCTCTCGCTGAAGAAATTCCTCTTCATCTCCAGTCTAAAGGGCTGTGCCCTCACGTCCTAGTCTCTCTGCTAGTGGAAACATCTTCACTAAGGTTTTGGAGTAGATTTGTAGCGCAGGTTGTGGGTGTTGAGGTTGGTTGGCTCGCCGAGCTGGTTTGTTGTTTCGCAGACGTTTCGTTACCATGCTGGGTAACATCATCAGTGCAGCCTCCGATGAAGCGTCGATGTGTTTTCCCGCCTCATGCCCTCAGTTCCTTAATCCAGATCGTTAACCATTAACATGAATAGTTGTGGTCCCAATACTGACCCCTGCAGACCTCCACTAGTCATCAGCTGCTGTACCCCCATTCTCCTCTGCCAGTCAGCTAATCCTCTATCCGTGCCAGCACCCTGCCCCTAATGCAATGGACTTTTATCTTATTTAGCAGCTTCCCATGTGGCATCTTATCAAAGGCCTTCTGGAAATTCAAATAGAACATGTCCACTGGCCGTCTAACTTGTTCATTACCTCCCCAAAGAACTCTAACATGGTAGTCATGCATAACCTCCCTTTAATTGAGCAAAATATTAAAAAGAGCAAGAATCATCAAAGTTTGCTTAGTTATACAACCACGTTCTCAATAAATGAGGTGTAATCCTTATCACCAACTGTCTCATCCTGGGGGTTACCATTGAGCGGGATTTGAACTGGACTCGTCATTTTAATGTAGTGGCTACAAAGACCAAAGAACAATACAGCACAGGAACAGGCCCTTCGGCCCTGCAAGCCTGCGCCAACACATTTTGCCCTTCCATACTAAAACTGTCTTCACTTGCAGGATCTGCATCCCTCCCGTTTCTTCCTATTCATGTATTCATCCAGGTGCTTCTTGAAAGCTGCTATTGTGTCTGCTTCCACCACTTCCTCAGGCAACATGTTCCAGGCATTGACCACCCTTTGTGTGAAAAACGTGCCTCGCATATCTCTCAAATTTGCCCCCCCCCCTTGCATATTGAACCTGTATCACCTAGGAAAAAGCCTCATACTTTGCACGCTATCCATGCCATTCACAATCTTGTAAACTTCTATCAGGTCGCCCCTCAATCTCCTGCGTTCCAGTGAAAACAAACCCAGTCTATCCAAGCCTTCTTCATAGCTAAAATCCCCCATACCAGGCAATATCCTGGTTAACCTTTTCTGTACCCCCTCCAAAGCATCCACATACTTCTGATGGTGTGGTGACCAGAACTGTACATGATATTCAAAGTTGTATAAATCTGCATCATAACTCGTCTATTCTACAAGACCAGGTTGGATGTTAGGAACACTGTAGCAAATAACTTCCTGACTTCCCAAAGCCTGCTCATCATTAACAAGGCACAAGTCAGGAGTGTAATGGAATCCTCCCCACTTGCTTGGATGAGGGTAGCTCTGACAACACTCAAGAAGCTTGACAGCATCCAGGACAAAGCAGCCCATTTGGTTGGCATCAACAAACATTCAATCACTCACAAATGACATTCAGCAGCAATGTGTAACATCTGCAAGATGCTCTGCATAAATTTACCTGAGATTCTTAGACAGCACCTTGCAAACTCATGACCACGTCCATCTAAAAGGACAAGGGCAGCAGATACATGGAAGCATCACCCCCTGCAAGTTCTCCTCCAAACCACTCAACATCCTGACTTGGAAATATATCACTGTTATGGAATCATAGAACTATACAGTAGAGAAGAGGTAATTTGGCCCATTGAGTCTACCCTGGCAAAAACTAGTCTACAGACACACCAGTCCCACTTTCCAACACTTGGCCCATAGCCTTGAATGTTGTGGTCTTCCAAGTATTTTTAAAAGGCAGTGAGGTTTTCCACTTCAACTACCTTTCTGTGCAATGTATTCCAGATTCTTATCTCCCTCTGGGTGAAATTTGTTTTCTTCAAATCCCATCTAAACTTCCGGCCTTTCACCTTAAAATTATGTTCCCTTGTTATTGACCTTTCAACTATGGGGAATAGCTGCTTTCTATCCACCCTGTTCATGCCCCTCATAATCTTATACACTTCAATCAGGCCCATTCTCAGCCTTATCTGCTCTAAAGAGAGGAACCGAGCTTATCTAGCCTTTCTTCGCAGCTAGACTGCTCCATCCCAGGCAACATCCTGGTGAATCTCCTCTGCACCCCCTCCAGTGCTGTCACACCCTTCTGAAAGTGTGGAGAGCAGGACTGCACACAGTACTCTGCCTGTGGCCTAACCAAAGTCTGTACACCTCCAACATAACCTCCCTGCTCTTATAATCTATGCCACGATTGATAAAAGCAAGCATCCTGTTGTCTTCTTAACCACCCTATTAACCTGACCTACTGCCTTCAGGGATCTATGGACAGGCACCGTAAGATCCCTCTGTTCCTCCGAGCTTCCTCATGTCTTGCCATTCACTGAGTACTCCCTTGTCTTGTTACCTCTTCCAGTGCATCATCTCACACTTTTCAGGGTTAAATTCCATCTGCCACTGATCTGCGCATCTGACCAATCTGTTTATATCCGCTTGAAACCTAAGACTGTCATCCTCACCGTCAATCACCCAGCCAATCATCGTTTCATCTGCAAAATTATTTTTCCCTCCACCCTTACATTATCTTCAATTATCATTCATATACATCACAAACAATAAGGGACCCAGCACTGACCCCTTTGGTACACCGGCGAACATCAGCCTCCAGTCACACAAACAGCCTTCTACTGCAACCCTCTGTCTCCTAACAATATGCCAATTTTGGACCCAACTTGCCATGTTAACCAGGATCCCATATGCTTTTATCTTCTCTAATGGTCCCCAATGCTGGGACTTGTCAAAGGCTTTGCTAAAACCCAAATAAACTATTTCAACCTCACTAACCTCATGTACACAACTAGTCACCTCCTCAAAAAATTTAATCAAATTTGTTAGGCTTGACCTCCCTCTGACAAAGCCATGCTGCCTGTCCCTGATCAAGCCTTGCCACTGTTTAATTCTCTTCTTCAGAATTTTCTTCATCAGTTTCCCTACCACTGATGTGAGACTGACTGGTTTGTAATTCCCTGGTTTATCTCTACCACCCATCTTGAAAAGTGGAACCACATTAGCTGTCCTCCAGTCCTTCAGCATCTCCCTGTGGCCAGAAAGGAATTAAAAATTTTGGGTTAGAGACCCTGTAATTTCCTCTCTCATTTCCCACAGCAGCTTGGGCTACAACTCGTCCATGCCTCGGGATATGTCCACTTTTAAACCTGCCAAAACATCCAATACCTCCTCACTCCCTATGTCAAATTGCTGAGGAACCTCACGGTCCCTCCTCTTGAATTCTCTGCCTACATGTTCCTGCTGCTGAGTGAAGACCGATGCTTACTTAACACCTACCAATGTCCTCTAAGCATAGGTTCCCCTCTTGGTCCCTAATGGGCCCACTATTTCCCTGGTTATTGCCTTTCCCCTTGATATACTTACACAATCTCCTAAGATTCTCCCTAATCTTACATGTCAGTGTTTTTTTCATGTCCCCCCACCTTGCCCCCACTTTTGCTTTCTGAATTACTCTCTTAAGCTCCCATCTGCACTTTACACTCGGGGCTCCATTGATTTGCTTCCTTTGTAGTTGTAAAATCCTCTCTCTTCCTCCTTAACTAGTCCTGAATATTCTTAGACATTCAGGGTTCTCTGGGCTTGTTGCTCCTACATTTCACCCTAAATGGAATATGTTAAGCCTGTACTCCCTGCCCCCTACCCCCACAATTCAATTTGTACCCTCTCCCCATTTTCTGCTGTTATTTTACCCAGAAGTAGCTGTTCCAAGCCTACTTTGGCCAGATCCTGCCGTTTTTAATAGAATCTGCTCCCCCATTTAATCCAAACCTATTCTTTTTTAAAGACCATCTTTCTTTTTTCCCTTTCCCATAACAAACTTAAAACGTACAGTGTTGTGGTCGTTCTCACTAAAATGCTCTTCCACTGCCATCTCGAACAGTTGTCTAGCTTCATTTCCAGAATTAGCTCTAACACTTGCACTGTCCCTTGTTGGACTTCCTATATGTTAATATGAAAATCCTGAAAGATTTCAAGAAATCTGCTCCCTCTAATCCCTCAAACTATGACTATCCCAATTAATGTTAAGGAAGTTAAAATCCCCTAATGTAATTACCCTGTTATTGTTTTTACACATCCCAGTAAATTGTCCACGTATCTGCTTCTCTATTGCCCACGGATTGTTTGGAGATATATAATACACTCCCAGAAGTGTAACTGCTCCCTAAACTCCCCCCACACAGCCTCATTTGAAGACACTTCCAAGACATCATCCCTCCTTACTGCAGTAACTGACTCCTTTATTAAAAATGCAACAGCACCTCCTCTTTCACACCCTCCCTTGTCCTGCCCCTCCCTCAACCACAGCTGGAATGAAGCATGTGTTAGAAGGCAAGGGTCCAGTAGTTATAGTTCGTATAGGTGTCAATGACATAAGTAGAATTATAAAAGAGGTTTTGCAGACAGTATGAGGAGCTGGTCACTAAATTACCCATATGCAAATAGTCATAATATCTATAAAAATAAAGAGACAAACATATGTTGAAAGACTGGGAGAAATGGATTTCAGTTTGTGTGCCACTGGCATCAGGACTGGGGAAAACATGTACTGTATGGACAGTCTTCTGAGCTATGTCAGGGCCAATGTTCTTGTGAACTGCATAACTAGGGAGGGAGAGACGGTTTTAAACTAAATAGTGGAGGCAAAGGATCAAACATGGAAAGATATGATGTATCAAAGGGTAGAGACAAAGGATCAGAGGAAAATAGTAATATGGAAAATAAGGGTCAGAGAATGGCTGGAAGGGATAGAGAGAAAACCAACCTGAAGAATACACCAACAGTCAAGACTAGAAGTTACAAAGATAACAAAAAGGCAAAATTGAAGGTTGTACATTTGAATGCATGCAGCATTGATAATGAAGTAAATGAACTAATACTATACATTGAAGTAAATAAAAATGATCCAATTACCATTATGAAGACATGGCTTCGGGGGATAACAGGATTGGGCCCTGAATATTGAGAGGTATATGACATTTGACGAAAAAAATGGAAGCAAAGTGAAATCCCTACAGTGCGGAAACAGGCCCCTCGGCCCAACAAGTCCACGCTGATCCTCAGAGCATCCCACCCAGACTCATCCCCCTATAATCCACCTAAGCTACACATCCCTGAACACTAGGGGCAATTTAGCATGGCCAATCCACCTAGCCTGCACATCTTTGGACTGTGGGAGGAAACCCGAGCACCCGGACGAAACCCACGCAGACACGGGGAGAATGTGCAAACTCTACACAGACAGTCACCCGAGGGTGGAATCGAACCCAGGCCTCTGGTGCTATGAGGCAGCAGTGCTAACTGCTGAGTCACCATGCCACCCACAAAGTGGAGGGGTAGCACTGTTAATTATGAATGGCATTTGTGCAATAGTTAGAGGTGACGTTAGTTCGAGATCAGCATGTAGAATTGGTTTGGGTTGAGATGAGGAATTAATAGGAGAAATAAGACACTAGTGGGAGTGGTTTATAACCCCCAGGCCCTGACAGTAAACATAATTTCGGACAAAATATACAAGAAATATTAGGTGCTTATGATGAAGGGATGCCTCTCAACATGGATACCTATAATCTACATATGAACTGAGAAAATCAGATTGGCAGTAGTAGCCTTGGATAGAATAGCTCCAAGATAATTTCTGAAGCAGCTCATTGTAGAACCAACTAGCGAGCAGGTAATATTAGATGTGTTATTCTATAATATGACAGTATTAATTAATGACCTCAGAGTTAAGGCAACCCTAGAGAGTAGTGACCACAATACAATCCAATTTTACATCTAATCTGAAGGGGAAAAGACTGGGGTTAAGACCAGTATATTAAACCCAAGGACAACTATGTTGGCATTAATCTGAGCTGCTGACCTGAACCAGCATACTAGGCTAGGGGATAGATCAATAAAAAAATCAGTGGCAGATACTTATGGGAATACTTCAGAATACTCAAAATAAGTATATTCTGACTGAAACTAAAAATGCTAAAGGGAGGAGCCAACATTCATGCTAACCGTAGTGATTGTAATGATATCAACCAGCTGGACATCATCGAATATGAGTTCCCTGATTGGGATTGTTAATCTGGTCCAAACACAGAGCCCTGGCTGACATCAAAAGAGGAGGGTCAGAGATACTGACACTCTGAGAGCTGACTCAAGAGAAGTCAAGGTCTGTTCATGTGTAAATAAAAGCTGACTTGGTGACGGGATACTGGCCTCTGTGGAGTTATTTCAATAACCAATAAAGTTAGGGAAAGTTTCAGATTTAGGGAAAAAAACAAATACTTGCACAAATGCAAGGGGCAGGTCAGATGATTGGTCAGTGTTTAAAGAATGGCAGAGAATGACTACAAGATTAATCAAAAGGAAGAAATTAGATTGTGAGAGGATACAAGTATTTAGAAAGGAAACAAGGAAGTAAAGTGAGTGTTGGTCCTCTGGAGAGAGAGAATGGGAAGTTAATAGCAGATAATATGGTAATAGTGCCTGAGGTGAACAAATATTTTGCTCTGCCATCATTGTAGAAGATACAAAAACCATTGCAGTAATTGTTGTCAATCAACAGTTGGAAGAGAGAGGAACATAACGAAATTACAATGTTGAGGGGAAGTGCTACTAAGTAAATTGATGGAAATGTGGATTAATAAGTCTTCAGGTCAAGATGGATTTTATCTTTGGGTGTCAAAAGAGATTGCTAATCAGGTTATAGATGTTAATTTTCCAAAATTCCCTTGATTTCAGGAAAGGTTCCATCAGACTGTTGTGAAGAAGACAGAGGAAATTGCAGATGGATATAGTAAAGGTAAAGTCACCATAGTCTTTACAGACCAAAGGGCTTCTCTGTTACTAGAAAGATACAACTGTTGGTGGTTTAACCAGAAGGCTACCATGCCTCAGGTAAAGGGAGAGGTCAAGAAGGAGAGTCCTTCATGGTAATCTCAGTTGGCACAGGAATTGAACCCATACAATTGGCATTACTGTGCATTACAAAACATTCATCCAACCAACTGAACTAAGCAGTGCTGAAGACAGATAGGTTTAGTGCATGGACAAGAATCTGGCAGATGGAGTGTGATATAGGAAAATGTGCAATTGTTCACTTTGGAAGGAAAAAGGGAAAAACAGAGTATTACCCAAATAGAGGATGACAGTGATCTGCTTTCAAATGAAAATCCAAATGTATTACATCTTCTGGTCCCCCTTTACATATCAAAAAATTTCTAATAAATCTGTCAGACATGATTTTCCCCTCGTGAATCCATAATGATAACTCAGATTATGTTATGTATTTCTAAATGCTCTGCTATTACATCCTTTACATTACACTCTAACATTTTCCCAATAATAGGTGTTAAACTAACAGAACATAGATTTTGTTTCCTTCCCTTTTTGAATAAGGTGTTACATTAGCTGTTTTCTATTCCTCTGGATTTTTCTAGAATCTAAGGATTACTGGAAAATTATCACCAGCGTGTCCATTATCCGTAGCTACTTCCTTTAATATCCCTGGATGCACTGCATCAGGTCAGGGAACGTGTTGGTGCTTAACTCCATTAATTTCTCAAGTAGTTTTTTTCTAGTGATATTATTGTTTTTATTTCATCCCTACCCTTTTGGTGATTGCGTATTTAGTATTTTTGGAATGCTATTAGTGTCGTCTACCAGGACCACTAATGCAAAGTATTTATTCAGCTTCTCTGCCATTTCCGGGTTCCGCATTATTATTTCCCCAACCTCAAAGGCCTTTAAAAGGCATGTCTTCACTTTGGCTTCTCTCTTCCTTTTTCTATACTTAAAGAAGCTATATCGTTGTTCCTTCATTATCATTGGGCCAAAATTCCTTCATAACGATACTGTGGGTGTCCTTGCATTTCAGTGACTGAAGCAGCTCGAGAAGGCAGTTCAAACTACCACCTTCTGCAGGACATTTATGGATGTGCAATAAATTCTGGCCTAACCAGCAACACTCACATTGCATAAACAAATTATAAAAAAAAAGCACTGAGCCCAATATTAATCCCAGCTGTTGCTGAATTGGAACAAGCCAAATTAGCATAGGATATGAATGAAATCTGTCTATGAGGTGTACCGGACCAGTGGCTTTACTCACTAAACCATCTTAAGTGTTTTGTACATTCATAGAACATAGAACATAGAACATTACAGTGCAGTACAGGCCCTTCAGCCCTCGATGTTGCGCCGACCTGTGAAACCAATCTGAAGCCCATCTAACCTAAACTATTCCATTATCATCCATATGTTTATCCAATGACCATTTAAATGCCCTTAAAGTTGGCGAGTCAACTATTTTTGCAGGCAAGGCATTCCACGCCCTTACTACTCTCTGAGTAAAGAACCTACCTCTGACATCTGTCCTATATCTATCACCCCTCAATTTAAAGCTATGTCCCCTTGTGCTAGCCATCACCATCCGAGGAAAAAGGCTCCCACTGTCCACCCTATCTAATCCTCTGATCATCTTGTACTGTAATCATGAGACTAAGACAAACAATCTGGAGATGTGTTTGTATTTGATTTATTGATTCCACCTTTGAAATGTGAGCTTATAGAACAGGGCCAGGATTTACTTTATGTCCTGTTTGCAAATCAAATGAAACAACTGTTTTATACTTATGCACATGATTTTGTTAGAAAATAGTGACCACAGCATATCTTTTATTTTCTTTCTTCCCCATCCCTTTCTAAATCAGACAGTGATCGAAGAGATAGGAAACTGCAAGTCAACTATGATCCTATTATTGTGTTTCATTCAGTCATTTTGAAGATATTTCTGATGGGTAGTGCATTTTAAAATTATTAATTATACATCTGAAATATTTTGTATTGAACAAAGTGAAGTTCATACAGAAGGGGATTAATTAATGATGCAATTGACAGAGGGTATTTTTACATGAAGTTTACAATGTAAACTCTGGTTTGGAATGCTCAGGAACAAGTTATTTTGGAAGTGTTTTCATCGTAATTGTGAAATGAAATTGTGTCAATCATAAAAAAGATGGAAATATAAATAATTAGCTGAATCATAAAACTAATAAAATATTATAAGGCAAGAATAACTTTTGTTTTACTTACATCACTGTTACATCTTCAATATTTCTGTTTCCAAAGTCCTGTACTAAATTCTGTCAATGACACCCAGAGTGTGCTAGGTCTATTTAAAAGATTTTTAAACAATTGCTGTTTCCGTATGAGACATTTCCGGATTGAACATAGAAAATTGGAGAGGTTACAATGTGTTAACTTTTTTCATAACATGTTTATTGTAAAATTTGTATTCCTTCAAATATTTGTATTTTTTAAAAAAATTAAATATCTGATGAATGCATTAAATACTTGTAAAATAATCTAATTTTTCTGTGGCTTAAGCTATAAAAAGATGAATTTGATGAACTAGTCCACTTCAGCTTTAATCTGACACCAACTGTGGAACATCTGAGAATGGAAGAGAAGAGAAAGAAGAGAAGCCCAAAGGTCTCTGTAAATCAGCAGCCTTCACTGAGTAACCCCAAGAAATCATCAGTGCCAGCCAGTAAGAGTGCAACATTCTCCTCTGCTTTACCTCAGCCTCCTTCACCAAAAGTTAAATCAAAGTTGAAAAGGTTGGTACTAAGCTGTCTCATATAATTTCTGATTCCATTAAAAGTTCTATTGTAAAGTGACGTTTCTGTCTGTGATCTGTATTGACTAATTTTTTTTTTATATACAGTACTTGTTGATCTGTCACCAGGAATGAGTCTTCAATGTACAGGCCGTTTAACTTGGTCTAATGACCTATTTTATGAAGAAACCCCATTGATTATGGACATATTAGCATTACCCCTAATGAAACATACAATCCCGCACCCCTCGGGCCTGCTCTGCCATTCATAATGATCACGGCTGATCATCGAGCTCAATACCCTAACCCCGCCCTCCCCCCATATCCATTGATCCCTTTAGCCACAAGAGCTGTATCTGCCGTCGTCTTGAAAACATATAATGTTTTATTGTCAGCCACTTTCTGTAGCATTGAATTCCACAGGCTCATCACTCTCTGGGTGAAGAGATTTCTCCTCATCTCTGTCCTAAAAGGTTTACCCCTTATCCTTAGACTATGACCCTGGTTCTGGTCTCTCCCACTACCAGGAACATCCTTCCTGCATCTGACCTGTCTTGTCCTGTTGGAATTTTGTAGGTTTCTTTGAGATCTACTCTCTGCCCAATTCTGGTGAATACAATCCTAACTGACTCAATCTCTCCTTGTAAGTCAGTCCTGTCATCCCAGGAATCAATTTGGTAAACCTTGGTTACACTCCCTCTACAGCAAGAACATCCTTCCTCCAATAAGGAGACCAAAACCACACAACAAATTCTGGGCACGGCCTCACCAATGCCCTGTATAATTGCAGCAAGTTCCTGTACTCGAATCCTGTCACAATGAATGCCAGCATACAGTTTATCTCCTTCACTGCTGGCTGCACCTGTGTGATTACTTTCAGTGACAAGGACACCCAGGCCTCGTTACACACTCCCCTCTCTCAACTTACAGCCATTCAAATAAAAATCTGCCTTCCTATTTTTGCTACCAAAGTTGATAACCTCACATTTATCTATGATACACTGCATCTGTCATGCATTTGCCGGCTCACTCAGCCTGTCCAAATAACATTGCAATGAAACGTTCTAAGGACATTTTTTTTTTTTTAGAAAACCAATATCATTTCTTTAGCATGAAATAGTTGATGATATGAGTAAAATGATGTTATTTTTTCAATTTACATTTTTAAAAAATTTACATTTGAGCAGAACAAACAAAGACAAAGTAAAACTGCCACAGCAAACTGGAAACGTGACAAAGCCAGCTCCAATTCAGCATTCATTCCTGACAGATGTTTCTGATGTGAGAGAGATGGAATGTGGCTTGTTGAATTTACTGAATGATTTCCACTCTGGGAAGTTGCAGGCTTTTGGTGAGTTCTTTGACTGAAGAAAATGTGACATCCAAATGTAATAGGTAATATAACCAAATCACATGATTATTAAAGTACATACATGGATGTTGAAAATAACATTGTGAATATCTTGAAATCTGGCAACTGAGATATTGTGACTGAACTTGCATTAGGAAGCCTGCAATGATTTTTCACCATATAAAGGTATTGCATTGACATTGTGAACAGCACTTTTTTTATGAACATGAAGCCTATGTTTCTCAACTTGACAATATTATCTGTAGGTCTGTCACATTGTTGAAAGAACATGAGATGCTAAGTGATCAGTGGACTTGTCTGGACATTTCTAAAGTAAACAGATGCTCACCCCAATTTTTCATTCTATTTTTAACCCAAATCTTCTCGATGATTGTTTGCACTTGATACTACTGTCACCTCAATAATAATGTCTGCCTCCTATCCTTACAACATCTTTGCCATGGCCAATACCTTTTTTCATGCTTTTGCTAGTTTTCGACTCGGTTTCTCTGATATCCTGTTTACCGTCCTCCCCCTATGTCTGTAAAATGTAATTTTGATCACCAATCATGTGTGTACTTGCAGACTTATTGACTTCCTTTCCTCCTATACATTCAATTTTCAATCCTGATTTCATTATTTCGTTCTCCATTTGTGGAGCAGGCTGGTTTGGCTAACTAGCCTTTTCCTTCTCTTTCTTCTGACTTGCTGTTTCTAGATTGTTGTTGTTTAACTGTGAGGATCATGTCAGCAATTGATGTATAATTTCTTTGGGGCACTGAGGAACTGATTTGTGTGTCTTAAATTTATTTTAAAACAAATCAAATTTTTCAAAAGTAATGTATACTAATATTTAGAAATGCATCTGTAATATGTTTTATCCCTGTACTAATGTCTGAATATAGCTCTATGAAGTCTTTTAACCTTCTCATTTAGTACCAATCATGTGCGGTTAGTGTGAACCAATGAACTCTGAATTGTGTTCCAGTTCAGAAGCAATTTGTTGCTAAAGCAACTGGAAATCAAAGTTGAAACAACTTTGACTATTTAAAGGTAGTTGCTGAAGTTTAATAAAGTTGAAGTTTGTTGGTTAGTCAGGATCATGAGCTGCTGCAGTTTGATGAATTACTTTTTTTCCCAATTGTGAAAATGCTACGTTTCTTTAGGGAAAGAGTGCTCTTTTGAACAGATGGAGCATGTGAGAGAGATGCAGGAAAAAATGGCCCGTTTACATTTCAGCCTTGACAGTCATATGGAAGAGCTGTCTGCAGACAAGAAAAAAAATGCATCCGACAGGAATCTCGAACAGCTTCTGACAAACGTGAGTTCAAGAAATTGTCGATTTGGTGTCAGATGAGAGGGTTTGTTGTTGTGGAGTTCCTTGCAAACTGATAACATTTAGACATAACTTTGAGATGATTAAAAGATCTAAGAGAAACGTTAGTTCAGTTAGATTGATATGAAGTCAGGTTTAGATTCTATAGATGGAAACGTGCAACGTTAACTCTTGGGGCTTGTGGTGCATGATAGTGTCCTTATCTCTGGATTAGGAAACGCTTGTTCAAGTCCCACCTGCTCTAGTGTGTACAAGAACAGGTTGATTAGAAAATATCTACAACTTTATCCCTGGCTTTATAACTTACCATGCTTTCAAACATTGATGCACATCAAAAATGTGTGGTATGAGCATTTTTGTTTTCCATGGAAATGGAATATCTCAGTTTTGGTAATTAAGGCAGAATCTAATCACTGGTCTATCTTGTGCATAAAAAGCCGTGAATCAGATGGTAACACTTGTTATGATCAGAAAGAGGGTTGAATGTTCAGGGACTTGGATGCAGTTATTTTGTATTGCACACTGATGGAGTATTACACTTTCACAAGTGCAATCTGTTGTCTGTTTAGAAGATGAGCAGGGCTGTTATCTCTTTAATTGACATCAGCAAAGCAGATTACCTTGTCATTATTGTTTTCCTGCTGTTTTCATTTGCTATTTTAAACACTTCAGTTGTAAACAATGATAAAATCAATTCTTCCTCTTCAATTAGGTCAAGTCATATAATCCACAAAATCACACAATCCAGCACATTTACTCAATCAAATTGTACAATATAATTCAATTGATTAAATGGTTCTTTATTATTAAGTTCAGAATCTACTATAAGAACTCAGGTACCAAGCTTTATCAACCTAGCTAGGCTACAGCTGAGTGCTTGTTCTAAAACATTTATGCCAATTCAACTTTGACTTCTACATTCCATACATTTAAAGATCACTGGAGGAGCTGATGTAAAAAAGAACCAGTTTAGACTTGGAGAAATGTATCTCTCCTGTTAATGGTTAGGATTCAAAATATATATATAGCAAAGCCCCAGTTCATTTCTTGGTCAGTGAACGACTCTTTCAAACTTTCCTGGTTGTCTTATGGGTCGGGTTTTGCATGCTTACCGCTGTGATCTGGGTTTGATTCTTGGTCAGGGAGTAACTTTCTTGAAAGGGCTATTCAGGCACAATGGTAGCATCCTGACTTGTGGGTTAGTCCTACCTGCCCTGTAGGTGTGTTTATAACAACAAATTATTTAAATTAATTGAGTTGTTTAAAATTGTTTTAGAAGTGGATTGATAACAGCTGTGAAGTGTGTTCAGAGCTTTAATTGAATAGCCCACTGTTATGTTAGTGTCAGTACCCAATTACATTTATATATTAATCTATTGTCTAATTGTGGTAATGTTCATTATTTTTCACTATCTTACAGCTGGAAGAGCTTAGTACTTCAATGTATCCTTTTCAAATGATTCTTGTTACTAATCACTTACAGCACATTGTAATCTAACAGCAAATTTGTCAATCGGCTCTGTTCATTTGCGTTGCAGCACTTCCAGTTTTTCTCTGGATAAAAGTTGACTTCAATGGAAATGCAAATAGAACTGTGGAGAGTGGAAGGGGAGAGATGTAAAAGGGTCTGCTAACTTACTGTCATGTGGTGGCACAAAGCCACAATCTATCCATGAGAAACAGGAGACCTTTTGATAGTGGAGAACAATCCAAGAAACCTCAGTCCTGCGCTCAACTAATGTCCACGCACATATTATTCCAGAAGGGGACTCAGTTTAGTTTTCACTACAAGAATCCTAAGAAAATGTTTCTCTGTCTTCTGAATCCTGGAGCATTAATACCAATTGTAACACCTACTATAAGAACAAGAAACATTTAGCCCCAGAACCTGTCCTGCCATTCAGTAAAACAGTAACTGACCTGCAGGCTAACTCCTCACACCCAATGTTTAATTTTAACAGTAACAGCTGTTCTAGCATCAGTTAGGATTTGTGAAATAGAGTTACAAGTTCTACCAAATTGTGTGTGTAGAAGTGTTTTCTAATTTCATTCCAGAAAGGTCTCGTTCTCGTTTTTAGATTATGCCACTAGTCCTAGATTACTCAACCAATGGGGATAATTTTGTTTTTATCTACTCTATCTGCATCTTTTAATACCTTACACTTTAATCAAATCCCCCTTAGTCTCATGAATTTCAAGTGATACAACTCTAATTTGTATAATCTCATCTCATAATTTTAACTATTGGAGTCACTCTGCTAAACATTTACTCCCCTCCCTCCACTTAACCTTAAACCTAATGCAAGATCATTATTTCTTTCTAATATGTGCAGATCTGCTTACAGTGTTCGAGGTGTGGCCTAAGTACGGTCCTGTACCCTAGTTCTCTAAATATAAAGGCCAATGCTAAATTAGTCTTTTGATTATTTTTGAACCTGTTCATGACTGACTCATACAGTCAAAGAGGCATACAGCATGGAAACAGGCCTTCAGTCCAACTCATCCATGCTGACCAGATTTCCTAAATTGAACTAGTTCCATACGTCAACATTTGACCCATCTCCCCCAAGCCTTTCCTATCCATGTACTTTGTCGGGCGGCACAGTGGCTCAGTGGTTAGCACTGCTGCCTCACAGCACCAGGGACCTGGGTTTGATTCCACCCTCGGGTGACTGTCTATGTGGGTCAACACATCGTGGAGCCGGAGGAACACAGCAGGTCAGGCAGGATGAGAGGAGCAGGAGAGTCATCATTTTAGGTGGGGACCCTACATCAGAACTATCCCAGACTGCCTATGTGCAGTTTCCTTGTTCTTGCCTTGTCTACATGGATTTCCTCCAGGTGCTCCGGTTTCCTCCCACAATCTAAAGATGAACAGGTTAGGGTTGATTGGCCATGCTAAAGTGCCAATAGTGTCCAGGGATGTGTAGGTTAGGTGGATTAACTGCAGGATATGCAGGGTTACAGGGATAGGATAGCGGGGTGGGATGCTCTTTAGAAGGTCGATGTGAACTCGATGGGTCGAATGGCCTGCTTTCACACTGTAAGGATTCTGTGTACTTGTCCAAAAGTCTTTTAAATGTTGTAATTGTACTCGCCTCTACCATTTCCTCTGGCAGCTCATTATATATATATGCACCATCCTCCATGTGAAACAGTTGTCTCTCAGGTGCCTTTTTAAATCTTTCCCCTGTCACCTTAAAGCATGCCCTCTAGAATCATAGAATTCCTACTGTGTGGAAACAGGCCCTTCGGCCCAACAAGTCCACACCGACCCCCATAACCCACCTGAGCTACACATCCCTGGACACTACAAGACAACTTAGCATGGCCAATCCACCTAACCTGCACATCTTTGGACTGTGGGAGGAAACTGGAGCACCTGGAGGAAACCCACGCAGACACGGGGAGAATGTGCAAGCTCCACACAGACAGTCACCTGAGGGCGGGATTGAACCCGGGTCCCTGTGAGGCAGCAGTGCAAACCACTGAGCCCTATCCTAGGGAAAAGACCTTGACTATTCACCTTATCTATCCCGTAATGATTTTATAAACCTCTATTATGTTTACCTTATAGCCTCAGCCTCTTTCACTCCAAGAAGAAAAGTCCCAGCCTATCCAGCCTCTCCTTATAATTCAAACCCTGCAGTTTCAGTAAATCCTTGTAAATTTTTTTGTACCCTTTCCAGATTAATAACATCCTACCAAGAGCAGGGTGACCAGAATTGTATGCAGTACTCCAAATGTAGCCTTACCAGTGTCTTATACAGCTGTAATATGATATCCCAACTCGTGTACTTAGTGCTCAGACCGATGAAAGCAAGTGTGCCAAACGCCTTCTTCACCGCTGTGATTACCTGCCTCCCTAGGTTTCTCTGTTCGACAACACTGCCCAAGACTCTACCATTAACTATGTATGTCCTGCTGTGGTTTGTCTTACCAAAATGCAATGCCATACATTCATTTTTAAAATAAACTCCACCTGCCATTACTTAGCCCACTGGCCCAGTTGGTCAAGATCCTGTTGTACTCTGAAGATAACCTTCTTCACTTTCCACTGTGGTGTCATCCATTAACTAACTATGCCTCCTATATTCGCAGTCAGATCACTTATATAAACGATGAACCGCAGTGGACCCAGCATCAATCCTTGAAGCACTCTACTGATCAGGCACCAGATGGAACAATAACATTTTTATTAATCTAAGTACCTGCCCTGGATCCTTGGGCTTCTTTAGATTTCCACTGTTTTTGGTTTTTCACCAATTAGAAAGTGTCCTATTCAATCCTTTTTATGTACCAAAATTGATTGCCATATGTTTTCCTCCATTTGAAATCATTTGCCGCAGTTTTGCCTATTCACTTAATTAAGTGATTAAGTGTGTGATTTTGGGCATCTATTTGCAGTATTAACAATTTTAACATCAGCAACTTCTGGATTATCAACGAGTCTTTAACAAAGAAGGCAAATAGTTGAACTGTCAAAATCAACTAGTAAGACTCAGTTCTACCAGTTGCCCATTATCCCTACTCTCTGCCTCATGCAGCTCAGCAAATTTGCCTAAGAGGTCAATCATTTGTCCTCAATTCAATGACCTACATCAGCTCGATCAACACAGATCTACAAACATCCACTCGCTCCACCACCAACGCTCAGTAGCAGCAGTGTGTACTATCTACAAGATGCACTGCAGAAATTCACCAAAGATCCTCAGACAGCACCTTCCAAACCCACGACCACTTCCGTCTAGAAGGACAAGGGCAGCAGATACATGGGAACACCACCCCCTCCAAGCCACTCACCCACAGCATGCAAACTGCAGTGGTTCAAGAAGGCAGCTCACCCCCACCTTGTCCAGGGCAACCATGAACAGGCATCAAATGCCAGGCCGGCAATAACCATGTCCCGTGAGTATACTTAAAACAAAATGAATCAAACTAGAGATCTGCTGGTCTGTAATGGCTCACTGTTGTAATAGGCACTATATTCATCTATTGAGCTATTTGGGGAACTTGCATAACAGATTTTCAAACCAAGATTAGGAGGCATTAGATTTTTCATATGTTAAGAGGAAATGATCCTTAGCAGAAATTCAGACAAAAGCTACACTTAGCAGAAAATCAAGAACTGCCAAAAAACCAAGAGCCGAAACTACATACTTTATAGAAACTGTGGTTAATGAGACTTGTGGGAATCTTGGATAAAGAGAAAATGGACTGCACTCTTCAATGAAAGCATTCCTGTAGGGAGAAAGACAGGATGCATAATACTTGGCGTGTTTACACTGCAGGTGGGAAACAGACATTATATTAGCTTTTAATAGGGAGCATTGTTAATTTTATCTCCTCCTGTCATTTCCAGAAAAGACTGGCTCTTCACTACAGCACAGTTGCATACTGGGTTACCTACCTTAGTGGTCATCACTCATGTCAGCCTTGACAGTAATTTTGAACATCTTTTTGATTTGATATTTGTTGTAACGTGTACCGAGATATAGTGAAGTGTTGTCTTGGCTGCTAAACAGGTAGATCATACCATACAAAGTGTATCAGAGTAGCAGAACAGAGTGCAGAATACAGTATTACAGCCACAGAGAAGGTGCAGAGAGAGATCAGAATTAACATTTGAGAGGTCGGTTCAAAAGCCTGATAACGGGGGAAAGACGCTGTTCTTGAATCAGTTTGTATGTGTGTACAAACTCTTATATCTTCTGCCCGTTGTAGAGAGTATAACCAGGATGGGAGGGATTTTTTATGTTGGTTGCTTTCCCGAGGCAGCAGGAAGTATATTACTCAACTGTAAATTAAGTCATCACAACTGAATCCAAGTCACATCTTGTTCCCACTTGACGACATGCAGGAACATTGGACAATGAATAGCAGCCTCAGTGTTGCATGATTTTGCCAAAGTTTAGTCTACAGGTGCTGAAGCCAATCAATACCATCCCAGGTGAAATTCGCTTTATCTCCATAAACAGTGGCTGGAATTTTCAACCCCTTTTCTCTATGGTTCAGTTATGCACTGGATAAATTTGTAGAACCATCTGTGAACTTATTTTGTTACTGTAGCTTGGGCACAAACGTATTGTTTGATTGGCATGGGAAAGACAATTTTCTGAACATCAGTTTTAACAATGCAGTTATTATTTTTCCTGGTATAGAGGATTTACTTTTAATATCATTGTGCTATTCGCACAAAAACACATTTTCTAGTTCAGGAAGTGCATTTTGCACTCTTAGCTGCCATTGCAACTGACTGGCCATGATTAGTTGAAAACATATTTAGATCAAACATTTACATTTCTTTTTCTTAAACAGTGCGATGTAGATGAAAGCCTAAAATGATATTTTCAATTAAAGAATTCAAGGTTTCTTTTAAGATGTGGTGGGTCAGGCTTGGAGGGCCAAAGGGCCTGTTCCTGTGCTGTATTTTTATGTTCTAAATTCGTAAAAATTGTGATTATTTCAGTTTAACTTTTACTTCAACAGTGAATCAACACTGTTATCAGTCTGTTTAGGAATGTATTTTTTTTGCATTACAGGTAAATAAAGATTAGCTTATTCACTCAGGACAAACCTACTGCCTATTTCTGTTGTTCTGCACCTTTCTTCTTGTTATACCCAAATGTCTCTTTAAGACCGGTTCAAGGGCAGTGATTTTTCAAATTAGGGTTCAACCTTACCGGTGGAACATAATATTTATTTGACTGGTGTGTAACAAAAGAATTTAAGTCTGATCTGGAATTATGCACTCTGTGGACTGGATCTTTGTTTCCAGGTAAGGTACAAGAGTCAGGAAATTATCTGAATCAGAGATAGTAGGAC
Source organism: Rhincodon typus (assembly GCF_021869965.1). Taxonomy (NCBI): domain Eukaryota; kingdom Metazoa; phylum Chordata; class Chondrichthyes; order Orectolobiformes; family Rhincodontidae; genus Rhincodon; species Rhincodon typus. Next base: position 375,347 of record NC_063358.1, read on the forward strand.
TTGCTTCTGCCTGGGCGGGGGAGGGGGTAGGTGGAGTCTTCTCCTTGAGCATGGGGTGACTTTGAGATGCATGTCAGGCTAGATGCCCATAAAACACTCCATGCCAATGCAAAAACCTCTCACCCATGCCAACTTAGTGACAACTTGTGCCAACCCATTCTCATATCAATTCCCATAACTCTATGCCAAATTAGTGCAAACTCAAGATCTAACCACCACCTGTTTCCATTACACCCTCCATGCCAACTCATCAACTATCCATCACAGGCAGATCTCAGGAACCATGCTGAGATGCAATAAATAAAAGTTTGAAACACCTATTAGAATGTTCATTTGCTTTTCTTATAAAAAAAGCCTCCTATTCGTGTAGGTCTATTCAAAACATATTTAAATAGCCTGAAGTACTTAATCCTGATTAAAGTATTCTGCATACTTTGCTTGGCCTTGTAAGAGTTACCATGAATTGATCTCACTGATGGAAGTATATTTCTCCTTAAGTAAAGATACCAAGGACCGGATTTTTTTTTAGGAGATGTATGTCAGTGTGTGAAAGGCCAGACAGTTGTGATATAGAGAAAATTTTTTTACAGTCCCCAATACCACACCATATTATTTTGACCTTCTTGCTTCTTGGGAATACCTGGTCTAAAAAATATACCCATCGCCTGCCCTAGTGAGTTTGCATTCCCTACTTTAAATGGGGTTTCAGAATCAGATTGCCTCCCACACACACTTTAGTGGGGTGGTGGAGGATTCTTGAAACCCTTTTGATAGCATACCACATTTGAGTTGCTGAAGGAAATGGAACACCTGGTAAGGAGACTGAAGTATTGTGAAATGTAAAGTATTTTCACACCTTCAAGTATCACCATTAGGTGTTTCATTGTATGTAGATGTGTTTTTAATGCAGTGATTCATATAGGGACCTGTCCTCCTAAAAGTAAGCCAACCGTTACCATTGACCAGGCTAGTTTATTTATCCACATGCATTTCAGTAAAACCATACAGCAGAAGTAGGTCATTCAGCCCAACAAGTCTGCTCTGCTGTTCAATAAGATCACATGCAACGTGCCTCAGTGCCTACCGCCCAGTGGCTCTAACGTCCATGATTATGAAGTGCTTCGAGAGGTTAGTCATGGCTCATATCAACTCTAGCTTCCCAGCCTCCTCAGTCATTTGTAATTTGCCTACCGATGCGACAGTTCCATGGCAGATGCCATTTCCCTGGCTCTACACTCCCTGGAACATCTGGATAACAAGGATACACCAGGTTTCTACTTATTGACTACAGCTCTGCCTTCAACACTGCAATCCCAACCAAACTAATCTACAAACTCTGAAACCTAGGTCTCGGCTCTGCCCTCTACAACTGGATCCTCGACTTCCTGACCCACAGACCGCAATCAGTGAGGATAAGCAACAGCGCCTCTTCCACAGCAATCCTCAACACCAGTGGAAGGTGGATAAAGGAGCAGATAGGTGCTCCTTCCATGCACCTCCCCCTCTCTCTCTCTTTATTTCAGAATCCCCTTCCCCTTCCCCCATTTCTGAAGAAGGGTCCAGACCTGAAACGTCAGCTTTCCTGTTCCTCTGATGCTGCCTGACCTGCTGTGTTCCTCCAGCTCCACATTGTTATCTCTGACTCCAGCATCAGCAGATCTTACTATCTCTGTTTCAATCTTGTTGTAGTGCTCCAGTGAAGCTCCGCATAAGCTGGAAGAACAGCACCTAATTTTCTGCTTGGGAACTCTCCAGCCTTCTGGACTCAATATCTAGTTCAACAACTTCAGGGCTTGAGCTTCTCCCAAATCCTTACCTCAACCTCCACACACAAGACCTTATTTTATAACATAGTCTGCTACGCACCACCCACTGTAAGCCACTAACAGTCTCCATTCATAGCTATTCATCCTTCTAGCCTGATTGTTATTTACTCCTTTGTCCTTCTCTCTTTTTTTTGGTCTCTATCTCCACCTATTGCTTATTCTTTACCTCCTTCCTCCACCCTATCTCCTGCACAAAGACAAACATTTTCCTGGCTACCATCAATTCTGAGGAAGGGTCACTGAAACGTTAACTCTGATTTCTCTCCACAGATACTGCCAGACCTGCTGAGCTTTTCCTGCAATTTCTGTTTTTGTTTCTGATTTCCAGCATCCACAGTTCTTTTGGTTTTTATTGGGATATCTGGATATCCTTGAACACCAGTCAACAAAAATAGACAGGTGCAGCAAGCAGGGAGGTGCAGGGAGGCAAAAGATATATTACCCTTCATTTTGAGAGGTTTTGAGTTCAGAAGTAGGTCTGTTGTACTGCACTTATACAGGACTTTGGTGAGACCACACCTGGGTTATTACATGCAGTTTTGGTCTACCTAAGACAGGATATACTTACCACAGAGGGAGTGCCACAGAAGTTCACTAGGCTGACACTGGGGATGGCAGGACTATCCTATAAGAGCCAGGAGCAGGAGGGCCATTCAGCCCCTCGAGCCTACTTCACTATTTGATACAATCATGGCTAATTTCACCTTGGCCTCAACTCCACTTTCCTGCCCACTCCCTATACTCTTCAACCCATTACTAATTAAAAATCTGTCTATCATCACCCTCAACTTACTCAATGTCTCAGCATCCACCGCACTCTGGGGGAGTGAATTTCACAGATTCAGGACCTTTTGAGAGAAGTAATTTCTCATCATCTCTGTCTTAAATCTGTTCCCCCTTATCCTAAAACTATGACCTTCCATTTGAGATTGCCCTAGATGAGGAAACATCCTGTCTGTCTATTTTATCAATCCCCTTCAGCATCTCTTATATCCCAATTAGATCTGTTCTCATTCTTTTAAAGTCTAGAAAGTACAGATATAAACCGCTCAGTCTGTCTTTACAAGACAAACTCTGGAACCTCCTTTGAATTGCCTCCATTGCAGCTATGTCCCTCCTCACACAAGGGGACCAAAACTGAATGCAATAATCCAGGTGTGATCTCACTACTGCCTTCTACAGTTGAAGCAACACTTCCCTACTTTTCTGCTCTATTCCTTTGCCAATAAATGCCAAAATCCTAGACAACAAGGTGCAGGGCTGGATGAACACAGCAGGCCAAGCAGCATCATAGGAGCAGAGAGGCTGACGTTTCGGGCCTAGACCTATTTGCTTTCCTTATGACCTGCTGTACCTGCATACTAGGTTTGTGCTATTCATGCATGAGAACACCCAAATCCCTCTGCACCGAAGCACTCTGAACTTTAGATAATAAGTTGCCTTTCTATTCTAATCAAAATGCTGAGAGACAGGATCTACATGCATGTGGAAAAACAAGGATGGATTAGGGATAGTCAACATGGCTTTATGGTGGGAAATCATGTCTGTCAAATTTGATTGAGGTTTTTAAAGAGGACCAAAAAGATAGATAAAGTCAGCAGTAGATGTTGTCTACATGAACTTTAGCAAGGCCTTCGACAAGGTTCCGTGCGGTAGACTGGTTAGTAAGGTTAGATCACGTGGGATCCAGCGAAAGCTAGCGAATTAAATACAAGATTGGCTTGATGGTAGAAGGCAACAGGGTTGTTGTTCAGACTGGAGGTCTGTGAGCAGTGGTAGGCCACAAGGATTGGTGCTTGGTCTGCTATTGTTCATCATTCATATAAACGATCTGGATGAGAATATTGGAGGCATAGAGCTGTACAACACAGGAACATTTGGCACGATGTTGTGTTGAACATGATGCTAAATTAAACTAATCCCTTCTGCCTGCCCTTGGTCCATATTCCTCCATTCCTTGTATATTCATGTGCTTATCTAAAAGTCACTAAAACGCCCTTATCGTATCTGTCTCCACTATCACCCCTGGCAGTGCGTTCCAAACTCCTACCACTCTCTATCTAAAAATACTTGCCCCTCACATCTCCTTTGAACTTTCCCCTCTCACTTTAAATGCATGCCCACTGTGTGGAGTTTGCACATTCTCCTTGGGGCTGCATGGTTTCCTCCCATAGTCCAGGAATATGTAGGCTAGGTGGATTATCCATGGGAAATGGAGGGTTACAGGGTTAGGGTAGGGGATTGTGTCTGGGTGGGATACTCTTCGGAGGGTCAGTGTAGATTCACTGGGTCGAATGGCCTGCTTCCATATTGTAGGGATTGTATGAAGAAAGCTGTGGAGGTAAAGCCATTGACTGTGTTCAAGATAGAGAGTTTTTTTTATTTAAAAGCATCAGGAGTACGGAGAGATATCTTGAAATAAAGCATCAACCCTGATCCTGTTGTATGATGGATAAAATTTAAGGGGCGGAATGGTCTGCTTGCGCTGCCAGCATCTGAGGGCGGGGGCGGGGCCTATGTGAGTCCAGTCCCGGTCAATCCCCGCCCCCTGTTGGCTTTTGCCTTGGAAACATCCAATGGTTGTCAGCACGGCCCACTAGTGCGCCGCTGTCCTGGTAACCACTCTGATTGGCAGTTCCCTGGCGCTTCTGATTGGGCAGCTGTGCAGGGGTTACCGGGACGGTGGTTTGGCGCGCAAACGTTAGTGGCGGCGCAGGCGCGGGCACAAAGGCGGCGGTGGAACCCGAGCCCCCGAAGCTGGACCGTCAGGATCCTCCCCCCTCCATAAACACAATCGGCCCGCCCGTCCCCGTCCCCCCGTTCCCCCTTCCCCCGTGAGCTGCAGCCATGACCGACAAAGAAGGTAATCGACAGCTCGCCGGGCGGCCTCGCGCAACACCAGCCTCCATCTTGATTGAGTCCCGTCCGCATTAACCGGCCGACATGTTGCGGAATTGTGATTGTGGGCCCGGGCCTGGGCCCTCCCTCCGCCCCGGGCCTCGGGCTGCTGTTCCTCCCTCTGTCGGCGTTTTTCTGGGCCGCCGCAGGGATCCGCGCCGTTGTCTGTGAAGGAGCCGGTTGTGGGCGCTGGACCCGGTGGCTCAGGCCCGGCTCTGGCTCCTGCTCCTTTCCGCTCTGTCCCGGTGTGTGGCCTGAGGCTTCCAGCGGAATCTCGCTGCGATCAGAGCGCGGTTTCTGCAGATGGAAAGATGAGGAAGTGAGCGGAGGGGCAATTCCTTGTTCCAGTTGATTGTGGACTATGAAAGCTCCTTCTGTTCGCTTGTTGTTGACTGCTTTGGCGATTGCACGTTTATAATTTTTAAAGCTCGTTTGTGAAAATTTTACTTGTACAGTAGCGACCCCTTGGGAACGACTTCTTCTATCAGCAATGCAACAGATTTTGTCTTTGGTATGAATTTCAGTGCTCGGAAGATTTATCCCTCGTTGACGTTTGGAAATTGGCACAAATTTGCTTTCTGCCAACTGTGCCCAATATGTCAATGATCCAGTGTCTCGTACCACCAGCCTATTTAATCAATGTACAATTCAGAATTTCATAAATGAATTTAAAACTGTTTAGCCCATTTGCTAAACTAATACTTGAATATTTTTCCTGTTGTATTTAAAACTAGCTCTGAAGTTTAATTGCAAGTAGCCGTCTTGCTCACTTTTTAGTTTGAATTTGTGTTTTATTACAAGAGTGATTATACAAAGTCGTTTGTACAAAATAATTTCAGAGTGACTTGTATGTTTAGAAATAAACTAGTCCCCTTCTGCAAATCTGTGTTTTCCTTCTCAGTTAGGAGAGTGGGATGTTGCTGTTAGTGTTCCTCTGTTCAAACTATCAGTAGGTGCATTTGATAAATGTGGAAAGGAACACCGTTGTTAGCCAGTTTTATTATATCATCATCCCAGCTGATTTAGCATAAAAATAATCTCCTTAGTTTCTGTCTCCACCCTCATGTCTAAAAATAAGTCTGAGCACAGATTGTGGTCTTCAGTGACAATCAAATTCTTGTGCTTCAGCTGTATATACTGGGCCTTAGCAACACTATATTTTAAGGGGATGTGAGAAAAGAATTAATTACAATGTAAATATATAATGTATGCAAGGTACTCTGTCCTGCATTTTATGTAAATTTGTGTCCCTGTAAACTGCATGTACTATTGTCAGAATGTTCAGATTATTTTTCTTTAATTTTGCACCTCTAGCATCAGATGCCCATTATGATGTTACACCTGTGATGTCACACACCCACTGTTCTTCATTACTGACGGCCGCCTCACCTGTGCAGTCCACTCATCTCGACACGACGCCAGGCATTTGTCATGAATGGAAACGAGGAAAAAAAAGTACCTTGTATATATTATACAAAATAACGGATGGTCAGGAGATGAATTAGAGACGTGCATGGGAAACACTCTTAAATTTTGGCCTTGGGTATTCACTAATGACTGTAACACAAAGTTCTCTCATTAATCCCAATTCAACCAAAGCCCAAATACACATCTGTAATTCACCTCATGCCATTGATTATTTGTTCTAACGTAAAATGTGACAACTGTTCAACAAATGTACTTTAATGCTTTTCAATGTGTAAATTGTACTGTTATACATCTCCCCTTAAAATTAAGTGTTTTGTAAATTTGTCACATGGCCCTTTCCAATTTAACTTGTAGTAAGTGATTCAAAAATAAGGGCAAGGATAATAGTTTATAGATATGCTGTTTTCAGAAATTCTGTGGCTTTACAGGTGTTTGCATGCACTACTGTATCAGTGTGTGATTAATGAAGTAAATGGGTTTTAATGAGAATTTGTGTAGTTGGCTTCTGTAAGCCTGATCACTTTACTAGGTCTTGAAGGTAGCATAAAGTCTTTTTAAGTAAAATTGTGGCCCGTCCATATCATTTTCTTTATAGTCTGTTGCTTCCTGCTGGATGTAGTGCTTTGATTTTTGAGGTTACCTAGTCATTCACACTTGATTTTAAACCTATCCGTGAATATTTTTTTCTTTGTTATTCGCTTTCCTGAGCTAAAACTACTTTGTACCTTGGCATGCTGTTAACCTTTGCCCTTGCAGTACCACATCTGTTATGAAAAGCTTGGTTAAAAGCTTGTGTTCAATCTTTAAGTCAGTATTCTCCCACATCGTCATTTTCCATATATGCCTATCTTACAACATAGTGCAGTTGGTCCTGAAATGCATCTTTCTCCAATATTATCAGAATTGTTTCAGAGATTTTAAGAACAGCTTATAATTGCCCTTGGTGCTGTAAATGAGTGTAAAAGCATGTCAATATTTTAACAAGTTTGTGGGTTCAGCCACATACTACATAATTTTGGCTGACATGTTGACACTGTTAAGTGCTACTGTATAGAGGGAGTCCTGCATTGTAATAGCTGTACGTTAAATAAACAATTAAAGTGTAACTCAGTTAGGTTTCCTGAGGGATCAGATCTTGTGCTCAGAAGAACAGTGACAATTTCTTGAAACCTTTCTACCACTAGTTTTGGCTATTGATTTGTAGACTGATATTTTCTTTGTCACTGACTTTGTGCAGTGACCTCGGATGTTTTTATCTGTTTTGAAATATTCAATTGGCAGAAGTGCTGAGGCTCCAATACAGTTCCACTAGGGGGGTCCCCATAAGTTCTGCCAATTGGAAGAAATACCTGCTGTGCCTACTTTAGCAATTTCATACTCATTTCAGTAGGTTGTCTCCATTTCCATGTGCTTAATTTTTAAATCTTTGAGTGAAATTTTATTGACTACCATCTGAAAGTCCGCACAGGTATTTTAATCTGCCATTTCAGTTACCTGTGCAAAGCATTCAGCTGTTAGCCATGACATGCTTGTTGCATATCCATTTGCTCCAAGTTTATTCCTTTGACAGCATCTTCTCTTTGGTCAAGGCAAAAAGAAAAAGACCGATGTAAAACACACATCAGGATTTGTATCCAAGTTGTATCTAAGCTGCATTCTAAATTATTTGATCAATGAACCTTTTTGAATGCTTTTATGTAGTTTTTCAATGACTGTTTTAAAGCATATTGGAGATTTATTGTTAGCCTGTATTCTGTAATGATAGGTATACAGAGCCCTGCTGTGAATAGAAATTTTGGTGATTGCTTCCAAAAAAATGCGACCAGCTTGTAGCAAATAAATCTTTGCCCAGTGGCGCAATAAGAATAACTTGAATCAGTGCACTTCTGTATGTTGTTAATGACAAGTTGTGCATTTGCAGCAGCCTTTGATGATGCCGTGGAAGAACGTGTCATTAATGAAGAATACAAGATCTGGAAGAAAAATACTCCCTTCTTGTATGACCTGGTTATGACTCATGCTCTGGAATGGCCAAGCCTGACTGCACAGTGGTTGCCTGATGTTTCTAGGTATGAATGTTTGAAGGGTAATTGATGTGAATGTCAGTATTACTTAGTAAATGAGAATGTCTGTGTTACATATACTTTTAGATTCCACTTTTGGCTAAAAGGTTATGCTCTGGAAAGTACCTCCATGTTTTTGTAACTTCTAACTTTTAAATAGCTTGAAGTAGAGTTTTACCCTATCCAGGTTACTTATCTGCAGTATTCTTTGTGTGTTTTTATCTCTTTTCCATTTATTATTATCTGCTTTCCTGAAAAAGGGTCTAGACCCGAAACGTCAGCTTTCCTGCTCCTCTGATGCTGCTTGGCCTGCTGTGTTCATCCAGCTCTACACCTTGTTGTCTTTGAAGAATTCTAGATGTTTCTTTAGGAGTGAATACAGTTTTAATATTACTTCTCAATTCATGGAGTATTTTTGCTATGCATCCTGATATTCTGTTTCGCTTTCTTTTAATAGGCACAATAGAAATAGCAGGAGTAGGCCATATGACCTCTTGAACATGCTTTGTCACGCAATAACATAATTTCTCATGTGATCCTGGCTACACTTTCACTTTCTTGCTTGTTTTCCATAATGTTTGACTATGCTATGAATCATAAATCTCTCTGGAACTGTAGTTAATTTTGTGATGGAAAATTGATTCATTTGCCTGTATAGAAGACTATGCTGTGCAACAGTATGAAGGGTCTTCCTGAGATCCAGTTAATCAACGTGCGCAATATTGTTTATCTGTGTACTAGGCTATCACAACTAAGTCCATATTTCCAGCCTTTGCAATATTCTACATTATATGCTTCAAATTTGTCTTTTGGATTTATGATCTCTTTTTCTGAGGTTGAGTAGTTGGGAGTGGTATTAGTATCACATGTCACCTAGAAAGAGCAAAATTTGGAATGTAAGTTTTCTTTTGACCTTCACAGATGAATCGAAGTACTGTCACACAGGAAAAACTTTGCTTAACATTGTCCCATGCAACTTTGTTTCACATTAACATTACTGTCCAATTCGAACTGTGCGTACACTTTTTGCAATGTTGCTGTTTCATATTAACATTATTATATGCCTGGATGTTCCCATGTTGTGTTTGAGAGCTGGGTCTGTGGAAAAGTGGGGAGCAGGCAATGTTTAGAGGATGTTTTTGAGCTTCAAACATTTTCACGTAAATGGTTTTACAGGAAGTAGTTAACAATGCTAAAAAAGACTTTGTTGTACCTTGAACCAGACCTATTTTCTAGCATCAGCTCTTCATTGCAGCGAATGCAATTTTTGATGTTTTCAAGGCGTTTTGTTCTGTACACTGAATAAGATTCGTATCCCTTCGACCTTTTTAAAAGGAACAAGGGTAGCACACGTCTGTTTGCAATGCCTTTATTAATGTTATTTTTGCAGGCAAAAATGTATGACTGAATAATTTAGTAACACCATATTTAATGATCTGCAGACCTGAGGGAAAGGACTACAGTGTTCACAGGCTCGTGCTGGGAACCCATACATCTGATGAGCAAAACCATTTGGTCATAGCCAGTGTTCAGCTACCAAATGATGATGCACAGTTTGATGCTTCACATTACGATAGTGAAAAGGGAGGTAAGAGGTTTTTGCGCATAAAAGGGGTTTAAAGTGTTGTGGAATGTGTGGATAGTTGAACAAAATAGCATGGCAGTTCATGACTTTGAATTTATTGTTGATTGAGGTGACCACATGTTAAAGTGCAGCTGACTTAAAGCATCTAATTTTTCTCACTGGTGTCTAAAACATTACTTGTGAGCTTCTAAACATTTCAGTAGAAGTTCTGTAGTTGCTACATTTTATTTTGAGGTGTGGTACCCTTTTGGCAAATTACAACACTCTGAGCAGGTAAGGACGTATTTAAAAAGTAAATAATCTCATTGGAACTGTCAAAGCATTCAAATTGCTTGACGTTTAATTTTTTTTAAAATACTGCCATGTTTTTAAAAGGCATGTTGATTCACTGTCTGTTGACAAACATGATTATTATTTGTGTTGCATGATTTTACAACCTATCTTTATCACAAGGCACCTGTCAATTCAGTATGGCAGCTCTTAAGTGCTAATGAAGTCTTCAAAGTGGGTCTGTGAATACAGACACTCACTTTTATAAAGCGTTAAAACATGAATGTAGAATACTCACTTTTGTCTAGTGAATGAGTTCTTAATGCTTTTTTAAAAAAATAATCTGCAGTAGATACTAGAACTTTATTTTATCTTGGCCTGAGTATGAGGTCATGATGGAACTGGGTGAGTCATATGGAGGGTAATGAAACAGCATGTCATGCATGGAGGCATGAGTTTGAAGAGGATCTATATAGGGTGCTGGGGTCAGGTAGAGGAGTAGGAAGGTCTGAGGTCCTGAAAGCAGATCTTGGAGGAATTAAGAAATTAAAAAGCAAAGCAAAACAACCGGAACTACAATCTTAGGATTACTCCCAGTGCCATGTGTTAATGGGCGTAAAAACAGGAGCATTGATCAATTGAACACATGGCTAGAGAATTGTGGGAGACGGTGCATCAGATTTGAGGAATTGGGACCAGTACTAGTGCAGGTGGGACCTGTACAAGCTGGATAAGTTTCATCTTAACAGGCTAGGGACTGATTTTACCCGGGAGGTTTGCCAGTGTTGCTATTGGTTTAAGATAGATTCCCATCCCCAAGCTGAGAGGCAAAGTAAATTTGGTAGCAGTAGAATAATTGTTTGGGAGAATAGAAAACAGGAGAAACAAAGCTGGGCATAAAGGCAGTCTACCTGAATGGACGTAACATTTACAAGAAGTAGATAATTTAAAGGCACAAACAGAAGTAAAATGTGTATGGTCTAATTGCCATTACAGAAACGTGGCTGTATGGTGACCATTCTGGGATCTGTACAGCTGTTCACAGTATATATTGAATGATTTGCATGTGGGGACCAAATGTAATATTTCCAAGTTTGCAATTGGTACAAAGCTAAGCAGGAATGTTAGTTGTGAGGAAAATGTAAAACTATTTTTGAGGAGGATTTGGACACTTAGTGAGAGGATGACAACATTACAGATGCACAATTTTATGTGCGAATTTTGGGGGTTAGTATGCACATTTCATTTGGTATTTGTAAAAGAAAACCTGAGACTAGCATTACTTGATATTGGAGAGGCATCTCAATGCCATGTGCTTTAGAATGTTCGGGTGGGTAAAAGGAACAATTTGCAAACAGGGCATTTTATGATATGCTAACTTGAGTCCATCAGACCCTTCCCCTTGCCTCGCTGTTTCAAGATATTTTTGAAACCTTGTAGTCTTAGTATATGAATATTGTTGAAATCCCTGAAGAACTAGTGTGATTTGTATAAGCTGTTTTTGTGTAAGTGATATCATTCCTCATTGAGTTAAGATATTCAAAAGGTGGAAATAAATACAAGATGACCTTTACCTTTTGATTTACTGACTGTTGGCTTAGTTTATTAGTGAACCGTGAAACATTATTTATGTTTGTTGCTTCTGTTGCAGAATTTGGTGGATTTGGTTCTGTTAGTGGAAAAATAGAGATTGAAATAAAAATAAATCATGAAGGGGAAGTAAATCGTGCTCGGTACATGCCTCAGAATCCTTGTATTATTGCTACCAAGACTCCATCCAGTGATGTGTTGGTCTTTGACTATACGAAACACCCTTCCAAACCAGGTAAGCAGTGTTAATGTTGAATCAGGAGATCAGGACATGGTCCTTTAGAAATAATGGGAAAATCAAGATGATTATTATTTAAGTTCTGTAAACTTTGTTTTGCAAGTACCATCCTTGTAGAAGAGCATCAATTACCCTAATCTCCTAGAATAACAACATTTCATCCATGAAGCAGAAATTATTTTGCTTCTTAACAGATGGTGTTCTCCAGATTTTTGTAAGTAGAACTGGCGTGGTGACCCTTGACAGTCCTAACTGCCTCGTCTCCTATCCCTTGTAAGGAGTCAAATGAATAATCTTAAAATATGAAACAACTGACTCAAAATGCTTTTGAGGACTAAAGTTAAATCTTAATAAAAATTCTCATTGTCTTGAAAATGCTTGAAAATTTTCTTTTTTTTTCATTTGCAAGTATAATGGAACACCTTTGCCATTGTTTATAGTCAGTCATTTTATGGCACAGAAGTAGGTCATTCAGCCACTCATGGCTTGCACCCTAAAGATCATTCTGGTCTGTCCATTCTGCTCCATACCCACAGCCCTGCAAGTTTCTTTATTTCAAATCATTGTTTCTGCTTCCATTACTCATGGGTAGTGTGTTCCAGTTCATTAACATTTACTGCATTTAAAAGAAAAAGATTTTTCTGTTTTCACTCATCTTTCTTTGTGAATCTTAAATCTGTTTTCTGTTGTGGATAGTTCCACAAACAGCTGCGTTAGTTTCTTTTGTTTACCTTGACCTAAAGACTTGTCATAATCTTGTAAGCTAAAATTTTAAACTAATTTTTTATTTGAAAATACAGGACGGTAGAAATACTCGTCTGGTCTGCTCTGCCAAGGTCACCACTTGTCTTGTACTGTCAGCTGGTCTGCTCTTGAATGTTTTCATAAGTCTTCCCCTTTCATTCAGCTTTTCAACTTCTCATCTTTTTGAGGCTGAAGATGTATACAGAAATGGGAAAAACTGTGCCTCCCTCCCTCCCTGCACTAATGTTTTGACTCTGCACCAGAGCACCAGTTTCTGAATAGGAATGGTTTAGTAACAAACGGTTTCTGATTTTTGAATTGAATAACAGGAACCGTTTTTACAGGCTCCTTTATAATTGGGATCTGCCACATCTAGGATCTAACTTCCAGGCTTAGCCTTTTTGACTAAACACCTTTTTTATCCAGAAGGAAATTATTTACTTTTGAAGTAAAACTAATTCATCCTTTTTGCAGAACATTTTTTTATTTCACAATGTTGACACATTCTGTTGGCTTGAATGGCTTTTCCATCTGTAGCACTCATCTGTAAATCATCATCTCTTCCACTAGTATGCTGAAGTCTTGTTTGCATCCACCACCCCCCCCCCCCCCCCCCCCCCCGACCCCCGACCAAACCCTTGCAACTATTGTTGGTGATTTCTCGAATTGTCTTGATTTGTGTCCCCCCCCACACCACCCCCCACCAAACTATCTCCATTTCACCTTGCTGCGGTCTGTTCATTCGGGTCTCAGCCTGACATTTTTTAAATGTGCTAATGAGGATGGTGATCTTGTCATCTTGTAACCACGTTTTACGTTGCAGAGGCCGAATGAATTTCAATACACAATGCTCTCATGGTTATATCTCCGTCTCTGGTCATCTATAATGTTCCAGTATAGCCCAAGTCAAGCTGAAAGAGCAGCAATCCATTTTTACAACTCAGCACTTTATAGCCTCAACATTTTTAAGTTCAATTTTTAAAATCATGAACTTGGCCCTATTAGTCAAAATATTGAATACATTAGCAAGGAGGTTATGATACAGCTGTATATAACATTATTTAGGTGACAACTGGAGTATTGTGTGCAGTTCTGGTTGCCACACAATAGGAAAGATGTGATTGTGCTGGACAGTGTTGCGGAGGAGTTTAACCAGGATGCTGCCGAGGCTGGAGCGATTCAGCTATGAAGAGCCTGTAGTTGTTTCTCTTAGAGCAGAGAAGGCTGAGGGGGAGGGATCTGATTGAGGTGTACAAAGTTCTGAGGGGCATAGACAGAGTAGATAGCATCCTTCCCTCTTAGTAGAGGGATGAATAACCAGGTGGCACAGTTGTAAAACAAGGAACAGGAGATCTAGAAGAGAATTGAGGAATTATATTTTCACCTTGTGGGTTGAAAGTATCTAGATCTCTAAAAGGGTGGTAGAAGTAGAAACCTTCATACATATAATAAGTATTTAAAAGTACACTTGAAACACCATAGTATATTACATGGGTGTGTGTCAAGGGTTAGAAAATGTGATTAGAATAAATGGATGTTTGATGACTGGCTTGTATATGATGGACGGAAGAGTCTCTCAAAAACAAAAAATCTGACCTGTTCAGCTCTTTTGTCCACCCTTGAATTAAAGATGTAATGAAGTCAGGAGCTGTGTTGTCCTGGGGGAAGCCATACTGAACCTTAGTGAGCAGGTTGTTGCTAAGCAAACCCTGCTTGATAAACTAATGACCCCCTTTCATCACCTATACTTATGATCAAGAGTAGACTGATGGGGCAGTAATTGGTTAGGTTGGTTTTGCTTTTCTTTTTGTGTACATGAAACAACCTGGGAAATTTTCCACATTGTCAGGTAGATGCCAGTGTTGAAGCACAAGTCTCCAGTATTGTTATTGGAATATGGTCAGGACCCATAACCTTTGCAGCATCCAGTGCCTTCAGCCCTGTTTTGATATCATGTGGACTGAATTGAATGGGCTGAAGACGGCATTTGCAGGGGACGATGAAGTGGAAACTTGGCATTTCCGGTTGAAAATTTGTTGCAAATGCTCCAACCTTGTCTTTTGCACTACGGTGTTGGGCTCCCCAAGTAATGAAGGTAGGGATATTTGTGAAGTTTTCTCCTCTAGTGATTTGTTCAATTACCCACCATCATCCAGGACTTGATGTGTCAAGACTGTGGGACTTGGATCTGATCCGTCACGGAATCATTTAGCTCTGTCACTTGCTGCTTATTCTGTTTGACGTGTAAATAGTTCTATGTTATGGCTTCACCATATTGACACTGAATTTTTAGGTTTGCTTGATGCTGTTCCTGATATTCCTGCCTCCTCCTTGAACAGGTTATATCCCTTGTTTTGTGGTAATGGTAGAGTGGGGGATAAGCCAGACCATGAGATTGTAGATTGTGTTGGAGTACGATTCTGTTGCTGCTGATGGCCCACAGCTCCTCAGACTTGAGTTGCTAGATCTGTTTGAAGTCCATTCCATTTACCACAGTGGCAGCACCACGCAACGTGGAGGGTATCCTCGGTATGAAGGTGGAATTTCGCCTCCATGATGACTCTGCTGTCATGGACTGATAGATCTACAGTAGGCAGTTTATTGAGGATGAGGTCAAGTATATTTTTCCTCCTTGTTGGTTTCCTCACTACCTGTTGCAGTCCCAGTCAAGCCTATGTTGTTTTGTACTCCACTAGGTTTGTAGTCGTGGTACCAAGCCACTCTTACCACGAGCCATTGAAGTACTCGGGAGTTCATTCTGTGCACTTGCCACCCTCTGTGATTCCTCCAAGACATGTTCAACATGGAGGATACATCAGTTGAACAGGAGGGGGGTTATGGCATGTGGTGATCAGATTTTATGTTTTGACCTGATGTCATGACAGTTTGTGGGGTCTGGAGTCCATGTTGATGACTCCCAGGGCAACTCCTTGCCAACTGTATACACTGTGCCATCGCATCTGGGTCTGTTCTACTGAAGGGACGGCATGGTGATGGAGGTGTCTGGGATATTTGATAGAGGTATGATTTTGTGAACATGACTATTCAGGCTCACTCTTAAAGTCTGAGACAGCCTTAGTGTCCAGATGTTAGTAAGGAGGACTGCAGAGAGTGCCGAGGTCCATGCCAGGTGGTTTGTCTGCGTCCGTTCCTTTGAGATATTTTAGCAGTTTGATTCAACTGAGTGGCTTGCTAGGCCATTCTTCAGGGCTGCCCACATACTGTGAAATTAAAAGGTTGCTTTGCTGAGGTTTCTACTTAAACCTTGAATTTTTCCAAACAATGACAATAATTGAAGAAAATTAAACTTTGAAACTATAATTAAAAATTCCAATTTGCTCTACTCCCTGTTAACATCTTACAACTATTTAAATTTAATTAGTAAAGTTTTCAACAAGCCAGTCAATTATCAGCTTATTGACTTATCCATCAGGTGTGGTATGTTTTGTAAAATATTTGCATGATTTATTTATTTTGATGTAAAGTGGAAAAATGACTGCTTTACAACTACGCAGATCCCTCTGGTGAGTGCAATCCAGATCTTCGGTTACGTGGGCACCAGAAAGAAGGCTATGGGCTCTCATGGAATCCGAATCTCAGTGGCCATTTACTTAGTGCTTCAGATGATCATGTGAGCATTGTCTTGTCACTTTTTTGTGTTGTGGATTACAGAAAACAAAATGTGCCTTGAATAGTAAGGGCAGTATTGTTATGCACTTAAAGGATGGCCATTTTACATTTGTTATAAAAGCAGTGTGTTTTTAATTATGAAAAACGAATCTGAATGTTGGCAACTGGATATGTGTTTAAACATTCATGTTTTAGTTGGTTGGATTTGAATTCTGTAATTTCATTTAGCTATAAGCATAGTCTTTCATGAAAGTGGTATTTTTGTTTTGTTTTCGAAGAGTAAAATATCAAAATTGCATGCACACTGATTCTGAATTAATGTCCTTTGTTCAAAAAAAAAGAGCAGACTGCAATTTGATCAAGGTATTTGAGATATTTCTATATTTTAAAGAGGTGTGCGTCTTACTCAATGAAGTTCCTGCTTTTGTAATTATTAGTTTACTTTTGGCTTTTTTTTTTGGGTTCATGTGCTGCAAGTAAATAAAATATTGATGTAAAGTTACTGATGAGATAAGTTGGCATATCAGCTAGAAGAAATCAATACTGACCTAAGTATAAGTCAACATGCGCATTATAAACATGACCTGTAACTGTTTTTGTTTTTGTTTTTCCCCAGACTATCTGCTTATGGGATATTAGTGCTGTACCTAAAGAAGGAAAAGTAGTTGATGCAAAAACTATCTTTACTGGTCATACAGCAGTAGTAGAAGATGTGTCATGGCACTTGCTGCATGAGTCTCTGTTTGGTTCAGTGGCGGATGATCAGAAGCTAATGATGTAAGTTGGTGAATTTTTCTTGCTTATCTAAAAGCTTTCAAGGTAACAAAAGGCAAAATGGTGCAAATCTGAGATGAAAGCAACAAATGCTCAGAACAGTCAGGTAAAGCACCCTCCACAGGAGAAGAAAGTAAGGTTAATCTTTCAGGTTTGTAAACAACTAAAGTGAAATTGGGAGAGAGGTGGTAGAGATCAGTGGAGCTAGGAGATAGATTAACAGAATTTGAATCTGACTAAATAGGGTTGACAATCTAGTGTTTAACCACTCATTGATCCACTGCATAGTCTAAGCATAGGTCAGATGGAAAATTTCTATATTTAGTTAATAGATGAAAGGCAGGTTGCGACAAAGATATAACCCTTTTCAGAGATATTGATGATAATTGGGCAAAAAGTTGTCAAATGACAAATAATGTTGGGGAGGGGAAGGGGAAAGAAGCGTGGTTGTTCGTTTTGGAAGGGAGAACAAAAAATAATAAAATTTAAATGGAGAAAAAACTGCAGAAAGCTACAACACGGACTTGGGGACACTTATGAATGAATCTCAAAGCTAGCACGCAGGTGTAGCAGATCATCAGGATGGAATGTTGGCCCTTATTTCAAGTAGGTTAGAGTATAAGAGAAAGGAAGTCTTGTAACTGTAGAAGATGCTGGTGAGATCCCATCTGGAATATTTTTGATCAGTTTTGGTCCCCTTATTTAAGAAAAGATATTCTTTCACTGGAGACAGTTCAGAGGAGGTTCAGTAGGGTGTGGAGGGAGTGTCCTATAAGCAAAAGTTAAATAGGTTGGGACTGTACTCATTGGCGTTTACAAGAATTGAGGTGATCTCATTGAAACATACAGGATTCTTAATAGGCTTAACAGGGTAAATGCTGAGAGGATGCTTCCCCTCATGGGAAAGTCTAGGATCAGAGACCATAGTCTCAGAATTAAGGGATACCAATTTAAGACTGAGATGAGAAGCCTTTCTTAAAGGGTTGAGAATATTTGGAACTCCTTGGTAGAAAGAGCTTTGGGGACACAATCCTTGTGTATATTTAAGGCTGAGATATATTCTTGATAGGTAAGGGAATCGAGGGTTACGGGGGTTGGGTGGTGGGGGGGGAAGCTGAAAGGGTGGGAAAGTGCATGTGAGAAGTTTTGGATCAGCCATGATTGTATTGACTGGTGGAGCGGGCATGAGGGGCTGAGCTACCTACTCCTGTTCCCTATATCTAATGGTTCTATTCCAATTTTCTTCACAGTAGAAATGTAACAATATGATGTTTGCTCTTGATTCCAACAAATTATTTTGAAAAAGTTTGATCTTTATGAACATGTAACCTTATTCTCTCATCGCTTACTTGTTTATCGTGGCCTGATGAGATAATTGTAACCAAGTGCTGTGCAGAAATGAAGTAATTTCTGCCATATCATGTGATACAAACCTGGTCCCATTATCTTGTTAGCTATCTCAGCTACCTTTTTCTTCACTTTTTAAATTTGTTCCTGGAATGGATTGCCCATCCATAAATACCATCCCCCAAAGAACTGTGCAATCCTTGTGTAGGTACACTCAGTAATACTGGGGAGGAAGGGCCACAGTATTAATCCAGTGGCAGAAGGAACTGAAATATGGTTGCAGTTCAGGATGGTATTTGCTTACAGGGAACTCTAGAGCTACTGCGCTTTTTCCTCTTAACTAGTATAGGTTGTTTGGAAGGTGCTATTGGTGAGTTGTTGCCATACATCATCTACACTTTTTTCTACTGTTGGTTTTGATAGGTTGGTCTTTGCCTTTTTTGAAAATCCCTCCATTTTTTCAATTGTTAAGTTGTTTAGCAATTCACACCAGGTAGACAGATGCTTTTTAGTTATTCATTTTGTTCATTTTTTGGCTGTTGATTGACATTGACTTTGACTTTGGTTATTTAACCTCCGGTTGCCATCTTATGACAGACTTTCCCCTTTGTTTTCCATCTTCCCCCTTTGATTCCGAAAACATGTCATTGATCTGAAACACTATCTTTGTTTCTCTGTACAGATGTTGCTGGAGTTGTTCCAGCATATTTTCTTTTATTTCAGTTTTACAGCATCCAGTGTTTTATTTTTGATTTGCAAGATGGGGGTTGGTTGAGTCGGTTGACTAGATGACAAGAACGTGGTGTTGAATGACAGCAATAATGTAAGTCCAATCCTCTGTCCTGGCTGTAGTAGTTCATAAAGGTCTGCTTGTATTGCCCTCCCAGTTTGAAACAGAGATTCCACTCAAGCTGTATAACTACTTCTTAGAATCATGCTGTACAGAAGCTGTGGCCTATCAAGTCTGTACTGCCAAAAATTTACTTTTGCCTACATTAGTCCCACTTTTATGCCCTCAGACTTGACCCTGAATGTTAAATAATACTTCAAGGGCTCATCCAAGTACTTTTTTAAAGGTTGGGGTTTACCTGAGGCAGTGCAGTTTCACTTGAAAATTATGTCCCCTTATTGACCCTTCAACTAAGGGTAACAACAACTTTCTATTCACCTTGACCATGCCCCTCATAATCTTATACACTTCTATTAGATCTGCCAACCTCCTTCTCTGTTTGAAAGAAAACAACCTGAGCTTATCCAGCCTGTCTTCATAGCTGAAATACCCCATTACAGGCAACACCCAGGTGAATCTCCTTTGCACCCCTCTCCAGTACATTCACATCCTCCTTATATGAAGTGACCAGAGCTGCACATAGTACTCCAGCTGTGGCCTAACCAAAGTTCTGAACAACTCTACCATGCCTTGACAACAGGGTGCAGAGCTGGACGAACACAGCAGGCTAAGCAGCATCATAGGAACAGAAAGGCTGACGTTTCGGGCCTAGACCCTTCATCAGAAATGGGGGCGGGGAAGGGGGTTCTGAAATAAATAGGGAGAGAGGGGGAGGCGGATAGAGGAGAGGAAACAAACAGGTCGAAGAGGCGGGGATGGAGCCAGTAAAGGTGAGTGTAGGTGGGGAGTTAGGGAGGGGATAGGTCAGTCCAGGGAGGACGGACAGGTCAAGGGGGCGGGATGAGGTTAGTAGGTAGGAGATGGGGGTGCGGCTTGAGGTGGGAGGAGGGGATAGGTGGGAGGAAGAACAGGTTAGGGAGGCGGGGACGAGCTGGACTTGTTTTGGGATGCGGTAGGAGGAGGGGAGATTTTGAAGCTTGTGAAATCCCCACCTACACTCTCACCTTTTACTGGCTCCATCCCCGCCTCTTCGACCTGTTTGTTTCCTCTCCACCTATCCTCTCCTCTATCCATCTTCTATCCACCTCCCCCTCTCTCCCTATTTATTTCAGAACCCCCTTCCCCTCCCCCATTTCTGATGAAGGGTCTAGGCCCGAAACGTCAGCCTTTCTGCTCCTATGATGCTGCTTAGCCTGCTGTGTTCATCCAGCTCTGCACCTTGTTGTCTCGGATTCTCCAGCATCTGCAGTTCCTACTATCTCTACCATGCCTTCCTTGCTCTTATTACCTATGCCAAGACTGATAAAGGAAAGCATCACGTAGCCTTGTTAACGACCTACTAACTTGTTTTGCCACCTTCAAGGACCTGCAAACCTGCACCCTGAGATCCCTCTGTTACTCTGAGCTTCCTAGTGTCTAGTTATTTGTTGAGTATTCCCTTGTCTTGTTTCCTCTTCTTCCAAAGTGCATCACTTCACATAAGGGGGTAGCTGGTGAACGGATGAGCGGAAACAGAGCTCAGAGAAAGTGAGTCAGTCGGGCCAACATAGGGGTTTTTTATATTCATTAACAGGATGAGGGCATCACTGGCTAGGCAGCATTTATTGCCCATTCCTAATGGCCCAGAGGCCAGTTAAGAGTCAACCACATTACATGTGACTCCAGACCCACAGTAGGCCAGACCAGGTAAGGATGGCAGTTTCCTTCCCTAAAGGATGTTAATGAACCAGATGGGTTTTTCCAACAATCGGCAATGGTCTTAATGGTCATCATTAGATTCTTAACTGCAGATTTTTTTTTTATTGAATTCAAATTCCACCAGCTGTTGTGGTGGGATTTGAACCCTGGTCCCCAGAATGTTATCTGGGTCTCTGGATTAACAGTCCAGCGATAATACCACCATTGCCTCCCCTATTGTTACTATTGTTGATAGTAAGCCAGGGAAGAAGAAAAGCTGATAATGGGGGCCAATGAATACATGAAAATGGGCTGGTGGTGCTGAAAGCAGTTTGTCAAGGCTGGACATGAGGGTGGGTAAAGCACATGCAAGGAGGTGTTCATGCTGTAAAATTATTGAACTCTATATAAGTCCTGCAGGCTGCAGAGTTCCAAGGTGGAAAATGAGATACTGCTCTTCCAGCTTACACTGAGCCTACCTGGAGTTTGCAGCAGGCCCAAGATAGAAATGTGATTCTGGAACTTGGTGGTGCATTGAAGTGGCAGGCTAACTGCTTTGTAGATCACCTACTTCCTGCGCATCAAAATTAAGTTTCCAGTGGGCCATTTGAAAGACAGAAGGAATATCCACCAATCACCTACCTGTTTTCCTGCAATGATACTTTAGCAATTTTAAACATTCCTCTTGCTTCTCTTAAATGGCCCATCTTTTATTGAGATTATGTCCCCAGTTTGTCGACTCACCAGCCAAGACTGTCATTTAATCTTCATTGTCTTTTTGATCTAAAATTGGTCTTTCTAATATTTGTTTGTTATTAAAAGTTCTACCTCACTACCTTTTCATTTTGCTTGTGCCCTGCATGCTAATCTTGGATGTCCGGAGCCATGTCTCTGAAATGACAATTGAATCATACCCATTTACCTCCCTTTGTGCATTCAAGTCATCAGCTTTTTTTGCGCTCGGGCTCTCGCGGGCACGTGTGCGTGATATCGCATCTAACACCACAACCACTCACCCAAAATCTAGCAAGGGGACGCAGCAGTGTGGTTGACTCTTAACTGCCATATGGACAATTAGGGATGGGCAACAATTGCTGCCTAGCCAGTAACACCTCCATCCCATAAATGAATTTTTAAAAAATGCATCCTCTCAGCTCCACAGTTGGTCCTAGACTGCCTCCCCTCACTCCTGCTCTGGGTCACCTGACCCATTCTCTTAAAGGGGCAACACACTCCCAACTACATAGGTAACAGAAAGGCAGGAGGTTTAAGGGGGTTTTGAGGGAAAATTTTTCTCACCCAGAGGAGTGGTGAGATCTGGAATGCACTGCCTACAAGGGTAGTTGAGGCAGGAAAGCTTTCAACCTGTAAAAAGTACTTGGATGAGCACGTATAAAGTGTTTAACGCTGTGGGACTAGTGTAGGTGGTAGGATATGTTTTGGCAGTACAGACTTGTTGGGCCAAAAGGATTATATTATATTATATGATTCTGTGATACAACTAAGTGTCCACAGGAATTTCCGACCAAGTTAGAGTTAAGAGAAAAATGCCTGTGTATAGCCAGACTCATGTTAGTTTGGTAAAATATACTGTGAAAAAAATTGAATTCCATGATTCAGTGTTTGAAAGAGAAGCATGATTTTCTTTTGCCTTCATTTTAAATTAATCTTTTCTTTCAGCTGGGATACAAGATCTAACAACACATCTAAGCCAAGTCACTCCGTTGATGCGCATACAGCAGAGGTCAACTGTCTCTCTTTCAACCCTTATAGTGAATTTATATTGGCAACTGGTTCTGCTGATAAGGTGAGACATTTTTTCGTCACAAATTTAATACCAAGATATTGGTAGTGTGAGGGCATGCTTTATATTTGTTTTCACTGCACTTAACTGTAACTCTGAAGTTCAACTTTTAAATGAATCCATTAATTATTAAGTGTGTACTTCATTTTTTTCTGCTACCTTCATACTGCTGTCTTTTCACTGTAAAGTGTACCAAATTGTTTATTGGTTGGTTTTGGAGAAAATGAGCAAAACCTGATGTTTAAGAGGCATAGAGCCAGACTAGAATGTTTAATGAGTATTTTGTTGGTGTTTACGAAGAAAGAAATCTAATGACAAATAAAAGTAGCTAATGAAATTGAGGTTATGGAAAGGCTGAAAATTGAGGGACAGGACATTCTGAAGAGAGTAGCCAATACTTAGGATCGAGTTTTCTGGTCTGAATGGCCTGCTTCCCAGGTTGCAAAAAGTAGGAGTGAAGACAGTAGACAGTGTTACTTGACTGTCAAGAGCAAAACAGTTCACTTAATTGATACCACATCCAACATGTTCCATATTCACTCCCCCCACCAATGTGCAGTGTCAGCAGTCTGTACTATATAGAAGAGCTCACCAAGGTTCTTTTGAAAGCAGTTTCCAAACATATGGCCTTGACCATCCTGAAGAACAAGTGCAAGACACATGGAACATCATCACTGCACACTCCTCTCCAAGACCCTATTGTGACTTTTGAAGCAGTGGTGGTGATAGTTCTGTGTTGTGGAATTAAAATTGTCCAACTGCCTTCCCAGTAGCACTTTGTGTATCCCTGCACAAGATGGAATGCTATGGTTCAAACTGGTGCTCACCAACACCACCTCAAGGGTATTTGGGGAAAGACATCATATTTTAACCTAGCTGCCTTCACCTACGTCTGATGAAAGCATTAACAATGTAGTCTAAACAAAACCATAACTGAGTTGCAGCAGAATAAGGAATCATGGTTGTTACTGCTTTTAGTGCGTGGACTGAAGACCATTTCAAATTTTGCTGAAGTAGGTGGAAAACTAAATTAGTTAATTTAATTAAATCTATTAATTTGTAATGGTGACCACAAAACTACTGGATTGTAATATATTTTTAAAAACTGGTTCATGAATTGGAAGGAGACAAAATAGGGCCAAAACTGAGCAATTTGACCCCTCATGTTGTCTTTATACAAATAAAGAGCAGGAATAGACCATTCAGCCCCTCAAGTCTGCTCTGCCATTCCAGAAATTTGCGGCTGACCCGAAAACAACCTGAAACACGCATGCTTGCCTATACTGACAACGTTTTTAATCTCTTACTTAATGAGAATCTATCTGTTGCTACCTTAAAAATATTCAAGAGCTGTGCTTCCTTTTCCAGAAGAATGTTCCAAAGAGTCTCCTGTCCTTTGGGCCTCTTTATCTGCGCCACTTGCAGTTCCACTCTCCTGTCCCTGAACGCTGACTAAATCAGATAATCCGATCCTAAGAGGTGTGACTACCTCCGAGTAAAAAGAATCTAGTTAACTTTCCAACTCCCTGATGCATCAGTGCCTGTAGTTCAGCTTCCAGCTTGTAGTTTGAGCTGAAGTACAGACCTGTTTGATCAGATTAAACTTGTAGCCAGGAACTGCCATGCGCTGCAACTATGAAACATTACCTGTCCCACCATCCTTAATGTGTTTTAAGGAACTAATTAATTATTATGTTCAACTTTATATGTAGCTCTTTTCATTAACCTTGCCACAAACTGCTATATTATTTTGAACTTTAGAAATGGAATAATACCTAATCGCCTACCAAATGCTTAGCAAGTAAGCAGCGTAAGAATTTATTCCAGGAGGTTAAGCAAGTTTAGATAAAAGCAACAGAGCATCTCTTTGCTTTCCTGCCCTATGCTGTCTGAAGTATTTTACTCTAGCACTCTGATCTAAGGCACACTCAAGTGCTTGGCCACATTAAGTTCGCTCATTTTTTGTTCCTAACATCAAGGACTGACTCACTTAATGAAGATCCAGTTTATGTTGGCTCTTATGTTGTTCTTTCACTGAACCCCTTGCAAAAACCTTGTTTAAGGCTGGCAACTATAGAATTTAAACTGTAGATTTCAGCTTCATGCTAACTATAAACCACAAACTAAGTTAAATTTGGACGGAATAAAAATTTAGACTTGCCTATCCCGCAACTGTATTCACTCACTATAATCAATAAGATTGCAGTTGCATTGTTTGTTTTGCATTCCAAATTCTCATCTATCCTTTAAAACTTTGCCTTTTCTAAGAATCTATCCACCATTGTCTTAAAAAGTATTCAATGATCCCACCTCCATCACCTTCTGAGGCAGAATGTTTCAAAGTTATACAACCCTCAAAGAGAAGAGAGCATTTCTTCTCACCTCTGTACTGAAAGGGTGACCCTGATTTTAAAACAGAGCCCCTAGCTCTGGACTCCTCCATAAGAAGAAACATCCTTTCCATGTCCACCAAGTCAAGATCTTCTTTAGGAACTTGAATGCTGCAATCAGGTCACCCCTTCTCTTCTAATCTCCACTGGAACATGCCCAGTCTGTCCAAATTATCCTTGACAATCAACTCATTCCAAGTATAAATCTACAGCGAGTTGCAAAGAAGAGATATCAGACTGAATATTAACATTTTCTCTTTCCACAGGTGCTGCCAGACTTGCTGAGTTTCTCCTTTGTTTGTATCAATCTAGGATACCTCTCGGAAGTATTTCTAATGTATTTGCATCTTTCCTTACCTAAGACCAAAACTCTGCATAGTATTCAAGATGTCCGTCATTATTGAAGCATAATATTTCTTCTATGTTCACTTCTATCATAAAGGATTGCATCCCATTAGCTGCCTTGATTATATTGCATCTGCATACTAACTTCTCTGACTTGTACAGTCATATACTTAAATCCTTCTGCATCTTAGATTTCCTCAGACAAACTCAGTTAAAGTCCTACTGTGCTTTTTCATTTTTCCTACCTTCAATTTTAGGTTTTCCATCTGCCAGATTTTTGTCCACTCACTCAACCTGTAAATCTTCTCAAACTTTACTCACTCAGCCTATCTATATGGCTACTCTAGGTTATTTCTTGTTCAGTTGTAACCCCTAGGATGTTAGAAATTCAGCAATGGTAACATTGAATGTCAAGGGGAGATTTGTTGGATTCTCTGTTGCTGAAAATGGCCTTTGCCTGATGCATGTGTGATGTGAAAATTTGTCAATTATTAGCTTAAATCAAATGTTGTCCAAGTTCTGTGTATTCAAACAAAGAACAGTACAGCACAGGAACAGGCCCTTTGGCCCTCCAAGCCTGCACAGACACGTTTTGCCCTTACATACTAAAATAGTCTTTACTTACAGGATCTGTATCCCTCTATTTCCTTCCTATTCATGTATTCATCCGGGTGCTTCTTGAATGCTGCGATTGTGTCTGCTTCCACCACCTCCTCAGGCAGTGTGTTCCAGGTACTGACCACCCTTCATGTAAAGAACTTACCTTGCACATCTCTTTTAAACATCCCCTCCCTGCCCTTGCACCTTGACCCTGTGTCCCCTAGTAATTTTTCCCTCCACCCTGGGGAAAAGCCTCATACTTTCCACTCCATTCATGCCATTCATAATCTTATAAACTTCTGTCAGGTTGCCCTTTGTGCGTCAAATCCAGTCTATCCAACCTTTCTTCGTAGCTAAAATTCCCCATACCAGTCTACATCCTCGTAAGCCTTTTCTGTACCTTCTCCAAAACATACACATCCTCCTGGGAATGTGGTGACCAGAACTGTATGCAATATTCCAAGTGTGGCCTAACTAAAGTGCGAGAAAGCTGCAGCATAACTTGTCTGTCCTTATACTCAATGCCCCTTCCAATGAAGGCAAGTATGCCAAACTGCTCCAGTATCATGCGTGGCAAATGGTGCTGAAACATTGTACAATCAGTGAAGAACGCACCCGATCTGACCATATGATAGAGGAAGGTCATTGATGAAGCAGTGTAAAATGGTAGGATCTAGACCCTCACTCTGAGGAACACCAGTGACAGTGTGCTCAGATGATGCAAGATGATTGACCTCCACCAAACACAACCATCGTCTCTTAGGCCAGGTATGACACGAACCCCTGGGGACTTTTCACAATTCTCATTGACTTCAAATTTTCTACAGCTTCTCGGGAACATTAAAACAGGAGTGGACATTCAGTCTGTTGAGCCTGCTCTGCTTTCAGTTCAATCATGACAGATTGAACAGTGCCTTTATCCACACTATCCCCATAGCCCATGCACTGTTGGTATTTTGAAATCTATCGACCTATACCTTAAACACACTCAAAGCCATGAGCTTCCATGGCCCTCTGTAGTAGAGAATTCCAAAGGTTCAAAATGCTGAGTTTTAAAAAAAAAAAACTCGTCTTTGAAGTAAGTAGCATCCCACTTTAGTTTAATTTGTGTTCCCGGTTGTAGACCCTTGCTGACCAGGGAAAACATCTTACCTGTTATGTACCCTGTCTATTCCATTACCAACTTTCTGCCATCTGCAAATTCACTCTGTGCAGCAACATATCTGTTTTATTGGGAATTGAGTGAAATCAGCTGCCACTTTTGTATTACTTGCACAAGGCTTAATTGTGTGATTCACATTAAATTTCAGTTTGCTTGACACTTTTTTTTCCCCATATCTTCCAGCCTTGACACAACCTGTTAAACATTTACAGTTAACTAAATTTTATAAAGTTACGACTTGACCAGTTGAAGGAACACTTTGATCATTCTTGTGTTAAGGTACTGTATATAAACTAACTTCACCTAAGTTGGTTACACAAATGTTTGTGCTTTCGGTGATGCTGCAGCTTTATATCTTTCATTGGAGTCAGGTTAGGGCAAATCTTACTAGCATGTTGGGCACTTTCTGCCATCTACAGACTTGCTTTAGCCATTGTTAAGAATTCTAAAAATGATGCTTTGGGTACAATAGTTGTTACATTACAGCTTGAAGCTCCTTTTCATATCTGCATTTTCAGCTTTGTGTGTACACGTTGGATTTTAAGTAGGTTTATTTAATCATTGATAGTCCTTACCTTATTTTGTGGATCCTTCTCTGTAGCTGTTAATTGTTGATGTGTAATTCTAAACACGAACATGCTTTCTTTTTCCAGACTGTAGCATTGTGGGATTTAAGAAATCTGAAACTAAAGTTACATTCCTTTGAATCACACAAGGATGAAATCTTCCAGGTATAACTGTCACTTTTGCAGCTTTGGGTATGAGGTGAAAAGCTTGTGATGCAATTATTATGGGTATGCTGGGTTAGAAAACTGTCCTTTATCTTTGGGTCTACTAGGATAAAAGTCCCATCTTTCTTTGTCATTGCTACACCAAAAGGAATAAATCTGTCAAGTCTGAATCCTGCTCCTTACTTTGAAGTGTAATTTCATTAGAAGCAGTTCAAAGATTAGGTCAACTAGCTCCCAGGATGAAGTGATTATTTTAAAGGTTGAAACACCCTGCCATAGTTACACTCATGGAATCATACTTTGCATGCAACATCACAGATATCACTATCCCAGAGTACATCTGATCCTAACAAAAAGACTGAGCCACCAGAAGTTGTAGCATTGTGGTCACAGCATGGAGTGATTACCTTGGAAGCCCTTAAAGTCGACTGTGGACCCCATGAAGATTCATGACATCAGGTGAAACCTGGGAAAGAAAACTCCCACTGGCCACCACTTGCTGTACCTCTCTTGACCCCTCAGCTGATAAATCATTGCTCCTCTATGTTGAACATCAATTAGAAGAAGCATGGAGGGTGTCAGGGGCACAAAATGTGCTGTGTGGGTTTCAGTGTTACCACCAAGAGTGGCTTGGTAATACTACTACAGACCAACTGATCAAGTCTTAAAGAACAGAGCTGCTAGACTGGGTTTGTGGCAGGTGATGAGGGAGCCAACTGGAGGTTAAAAAAAACATGTTTGACCTAATCCTCACCAAGCCACATGGTGCAAATGATTCCTGATTTGGTAGGAGTGACCACCACCCATTCCTTGTGGAGACAAGAGTTTTTATCCACGTTGAAGACTCCTTTCAATGTGATGTGTGGCTCTTGCTCCATGCTAAATTGGACAGACTTTGAACAGATCTGATAACTCAGATTGGGTGGCTGTATTGCAGTGTACAGTAATGCCAACAGCATGGGTTCAATTTCTGCACCAGCTGAGGTTACTATGAAGGATTCTTCTCGACGACTTCTCCCTTTGCCTGAAGCATGGTGACCCTCGGATTAACCCACCACCAGTTGTCTGTTTCTTTTAAGAGTGCAGCCCTAAGGTCTGACGGAATATGGTCACTTTGCCCTTTATAAACTATTCCCAGAACTGACTTCGTACCTTTTGCTATTTCTGATCCCCAGAACCAAAGTCAGCTCTCTTATAGTACTGATACCTTGCATAAAAGCTATTTCTCCACATATTCCTACTATTCTGTTCTACCTAATTGTCATTGGATCTGCATAGTCAAGAGTTAATCTTGGCCACTTGAGGAATGGCTACAAGATCACCTATTCATTTAAATTTGTTGTTAATCCACTTATTTTGTTACAGATGCTTTGTCTTTCAAATACTGAACTTTAGTTCTCTTTAATTTTTTGGCTCTCTAGCTCCATCTAGTGTGACACTTGGGACAAAGTGCACAAACCTGTCAGTCATACAGCACGGAAACAGACCCCTTCGCTCTAATTTGTCCAAGCCGACTAAGTTTCCCAAACTAAACTTAGTCTCATTTGCCTGCATTTGGCCCATATTCTTCTGAACTTTTCCTACTCATGTCTGTCCATATGTATTTTAAATATTGTAACTGTACCTACATCTACCACTTTCTCTCTCTGGCAGTTCATTACACACACGAGCCACCCTATGTGGAAAAAGTTGCCCTTCAGGTCAGAGAGTCATAGAGTTGTACAGCACAGAAACAGACCCTTCGGTCCAACCGGTCCACATTGACCATAATCTCAAACTAAACTAGTCCCACCTGCCTGTGCTTGGCCCGTAGGTCCCGTTCAAATCTTTCTCCTGTCACCTTGAAAATATGCCCCGTAGTTTTGAATTCACACACCATAGGGAAAAGACCTTTTGCTATTCACCTTATCTATGCCTCTTATTTTATAAATCTCTGAGGTCACCCCTCAACCTCCTGTGCTGTAGTGGAAAAAGTCCCAACCTATCCAGCCTCTCCTTTATAACTCAAACCCTCCAGTCTCTGCAACATCCTGGTAAATAGTTTCTGAACCCTCTCCAATTTAATAATTATCTTTCCTGTAGCCGGGTGAACAGAACTGCATAAGCACTCCAAAAGCGGCCTCACCAACGTCCTATCCAACCTCAATATGACGTCCCAACTCTTTGCTCAGACCACTGAGTATATGAAGGCAGGTGTGTTAATCCCCTTTTTTTAACAACGCTGTCTAGCTGTGATGCAACTTTCCAAGAATGATGTGTACCCAGGTCCTACCATTAACTGCCCTTGTTTGTTTTAGTTACTCAAATCACCAGAACATTAGCCCAGCAAGAGTCAAGTGAAGACTGTACGGTGGTACAGCTCGCATTTTCCCCCATACTGGTGCAAATGTCTTTTAATTTTTGAGACGTCTTTTTGTAGAAATAGCAGAATATTGTGATTTGGTGCAAGATTGGAGTCTTTTATATCTTCAGTTTGTTCATAAGTAATGCTCTAGCTATTTAATGTAAAAATTGGTGACAGACAATTAAATTAGAATCAAATTACAGTTAGACTAATTAGTCAAGTTACATCACATGGGATTTAAGGGTGAGCTTGCCAATTGGATACAAAATTGGCTTAATGGTGGGAGACAGAGTGATGGTGGAGGGCTGTTTTTCAGAATGGGCACCTGTGACCAGCAGCGATCCGTAGGGATCAGTACTGGGTCCACTTGTCATTTACATAAATGGTTTAGATGAGAATATAGAAGGCATGGTTAGTAAGTTTGCAGATGGTGCCAAAATTGGTGGCATAGTGGACAGTAAAGAAGGTTCTGTAAGCCTACAAAGAGATCTTGATCAATTAGGTCAATGGGCTGAAGAGTGGCTGCAGTTTAATTTGGAAAAATGAGGTATTGCATTTTGGTAAAACAAACAAGGGAAGGATTTATACAGTTGAAAGCAGGGCATTGGGTTGTGTTGTAGAACAGAGAAACCTAGGGGTTCAGATTCACAATTTTTAAAAGTTTGCATCATCTATAGAGTGGTTAAGAAGGCAAAAATGTTTAGCGTGCTTGGCTTCATTTTCAGACCTTTGAGTATTGGAGTTGGGATGTTATGTGATACACAAGATGTTGGTGAGGCATTTCCATGAGTACAGTGTCTTGTTCTGGTTGCTGTTTTATAGGAAGGATATTACCAAGTTGGAGAGGGTTCAGAAGAGATTTACCAGGATTTTGCTGAGAATGGAGGGTTTGAGTTGTAAGGAGAGGCTGGATAGGCTGGTACATTTTTCGCTGGAGTGCAGGAGGTTGAGGGGAGACCTTTTATAGACGTTTATGAAATCATGAAGAGTAAAGGATAAGGTAAAGAATAGGTGGTTTTTTTTCTCCCTAGGATGGGGCATTTCAAGGTGAAAGGCGAAAGATTTAAAAAAGACACGGCATTTTTCTTTTGTTACAGAATAGTTTGTGTATGGAATGAACTTTCAGAGGAAGTGGTGGATGCGGGTACAGTTACAATGTTTATAAAACGTTTTGATAATTACATGAGTAAGGAATGTTTGGAGGGATATGCACCAAGTGCAGGAAGATGGGACTAGTTTAGCTTGGGATTATGTTTGGCATGGACTGGTTGGATCGAAGGGTCTGTTTCCATACTGTATGACTCTGACAACATCTTTTGATACACCTTCCCTTTCTCTTCCCTTCCAATTCCAAAATAAGTTGCTTTTTTTTTGAGTGCTGAAAGAGAATGGGGTAATTATTTCACTTTTTCATCTAGCAACCTTTATTCACTAATGACTTTTTTCTTAATACCAACAGGTTCAGTGGTCTCCTCATAATGAAACAATCCTGGCATCAAGTGGAACAGATCGCAGACTGAATGTATGGGATTTGAGGTAGGAGTCCCTCTATCTGACTGCAGTCACTGATCTTGGAATTCTAGCTCTTTCAACCTTGTGGTAAAGGTTCTTAACTGTGCTTTGCCCTACTGCATTTGCCTATTTTATAGTCCTTTTAGGATTGGGAAGTGGTGTACAAATGCAATAGAGCTTTAGGAAAGCAAGGGCAGTAGATTGGAGAGAGAAAATTGGAGTTGCTTGAGCGAATCCAAGTTATTTTTTTTTCCCAAATGGATTGCCATGGGTATTGGTGAAATTCTTATTGTTTCTGAGTTCTCCTTACTGAAAATTTTTTTTTCTCTTTAAAAATGGAATAAAATCCTTATGAACATAGTGATGACCACCTTTATAAAAGTCTGGAAATTGGGCAACTCGCAAATTGAGGGGCCTAAAGTATTAGTGTTCATTGTAATTCTTCTGAGCCTAAGACCTGTCTTATAAAGGTCCCAATTTAAATGAACTTATACTCGCAATGTAAGTATTGTTGACCATGGCCTAATTGTACAAAGCATGCAAAACTTGGCACACTGCTGTGATTGCAAGTTTTGCTGTAGAGATTGTATGATAGTTTTATTTGGAGTTTTGTGTGTCTGTTGAAGGAATAATTAAGTATAATAAAGTTTAACAGTTTTCCTGTGCTCAGTACACCAGTAAATTCTCAAATTGTTAAGTTATTTGGCTACTTGCAATGGATCCTTATCAGGGTTTGCTTATTTTGGTGCTAACTGTCTACAAGTGCTACTTTCCTCATTTGGCACTGTCTATGTTGAGACTGATTGATTGGAAATGAGAGAGAGGAAAAAACAAAGTCAGTATCTCCTTTTCTTTTTGACAGCCGCTGTTAGGACATTGCTCCTTTTAATACACCAAGTTGTATAAATTTTTATCCCCTTCCACGGAAAACATAGAAATTAGGATCAGAAGTAGGCCATATGACCCTTTGAGCCTTCTCTGCCATTCAGTGTCACCATGGTTGATCATGCAACTCAGTCTGTTCCCACTTTCTCCTCTTGCCCTTTCTTCCCTTTAGCCTTAAGAACTATATCTAACTCCTCCATGAAAACATTCACTGTTTTGGCCTCAATTATTTTCTTAGCAGGGAATTTCACAGGCTCATCACTCTCTGGGTGAAGACATTTCTCCTCATTCCAGCCCTAAACGGCCTATCCCACATCATTAGACTGTGACCCCTGGTTTTGGACTCCCTGGTAATTTAGAAACATGCTTCCTGCGTTTACGCTGCCTGGTTCTGCCAGAATTTTCTAGGTTTCGATGAGATCACCCCCTTCTTTGCTAACACAGCCTACCAACAATATTGAAAGCCCTTCAGTTTTGTGTATTTTTTCCCAATGTGAATTCTGAGTTATCAAGAGTCTCACAACATAGAAACAGGTCCTTCAGGCCACCATGTCTGTGCCATCCAACAAACACCAAACTACACTAATCTTATTTTCCAGCACTTTGTCTGTAGCCTACTATGCCCCAGCAGTTTAAGTGCTCACTCGGATGTGTTGCGAGAGTACCTGCCTCTTCCACATTGTCAGACAGCATGTTCTATTTACATACTACCCTCTGGGTGCGAAGAATTTTTCAGATCTCCTCTAAACAACCTACTCCTCATCTTAAACTTGTGCTCTCTGGTCTTAGACACCTCTCCCATTGGGAAGAGATTCTCATGATCTACTCTGTCTGTGTCTCTCTTAATTTTGTTTATCTCCGATGACCCTCCAGGCCTCCTCTGCTCCAAGGAAAATAAACACCACCTATCGAATCTCTGCTCATAACTGAGAATTTTCATCCCAGGCAACATCCTGGCGAATATCCTCTCCACCCTCCAGTGTAGTCATGTCCTTCTGATAGTGTGGTGACCAGAACTGCACTCAGTATTTCATCTGTGGCTTAACCAGTGCTCTGTAAAGTTGTGACAAGACTTCCTTGCTCCTATATTCTATGGCTAATGAAGGCAGGCATCCCATATGGTTTCTTCACTACCATGTTTGTGCTGATACCTTAAGGGATCTATGGAAACTTACACCAAAGTCCCTAGAGATCTACCATTCATTGTGTATACACTTCCCTTTATCAGACTTCCCAAAGTAATCACTTAGAATTTAATCTTGTTAAATGCAATCTGCCATTGCTCTGCACAGTTTACCAGCTGATTAATATCAGACTCCAGTCTGACACCATCCTCCTAACTATTAACAACACCACCAATTTTTGTATCATGTGCAAACTTACTTATTAACGGCTTTGATGTGAATGTAGAAGTTTAATGTACAGACAAACAGCAAGGGTCCTAGCATTGATCCTTGCGGTACACCGCTGGTCACAGGTTTCCAATTACAAAAACAGTCCTCCTCCATTGCTCTTTGCTACCTATTTCTAGGCCAATTTTGGATCCAGTTTGCCACTAGCCTTGGATCCCATGGGCATTTAATATTGGACTAGCCTCATGTGGAACCCTGTCAGAAGCCGTACTGAAGTCCATGTAGCCACATCTGTGTTCTCATCAAAATATTTAGTCATCTTTGGAAAAATCTGTTAAATTAGTAAGACAGAATCTCCTTCTAGCTCTCTACCCCTGACATCAGACTAACTGGCCTGTAATTACCTGGCCCATCCCTGCTGCCCTATTCTCTAGTCATCTGGCACTTTTCTGGCCACAGGTAAAGTAATAAATATAGCTGCCAGGGTCCCAACAATCTCCTCCTTTGACTCTCATAGCCTGGGATACATTCCACCAGGCCCTGGGGATTTATGCACCTGTATGCCTGCTAAAACATCTAATACCTTCTCCTTATTAATAACGTGTTCTAGAACCTCAGCATCCCAGCTATAATGTCTTTCTCCTCTGTGAATACAGATGAGAAGTATTCATTTAAGACCTTGCCCACGTCCACTGGTGCCATGCACAAGTTACCCCTTTAGTCATTAATAGGCGCCATCCTTCCCCCGGTAATCCTCTTACTCTTAATATACTTATAAAAAACCTTGGGGTTTTCCTTGATCCTATCTGCCAAAGAGGTTTCATGGCCCATCTTTGTCCTCCTCATTTCCTTCTTAAGTGACATTCTACACACTATACTTTTGGAGATGCCTTCCCTGTTTTTAATGCACTGTACCTGACGTGCTTCCTTATTTTCCCTTATCAAACTCTATCCCTGGACATCCAGTGACTTACTGCTCTTGCCCATCACTCTTGCCCAATGTATTGGCCGTGAATTCTCATTGTGCTACTTTTAAAGACTCCCAGTTTCCAAATGTGGACTTACATGCATGTAGCTGCTCCCAGTCTGTTTATCAGATCCTGTCTAATATTGAAATTGGCCTTTACCTCAGGTTACACATTTAACTCCTTCACTATCCTTCTCCTTTTTCATAATGACTTTGAAACTTATGGTTACAATCCCTAAAATGCTTTCCCTCAAACTTCATTCACTTGACTGGTTTCATTCCCTAGGATTAGGTCTGGCACTGTCATCTCTATTAGGACTATCTATGTACTGGCACAAAAAGCACTCCTGGGGGCACTTTAAAAATTCCACTCCGTCTAATCTTTTCACACTAAGGCGATCCCAGTTAATGGTAGCAAAGTTGAAGTCCCTGAGAACTATAACCCTGTTCCTCTCATGTCTTTCTGTGATTTGCCTACACATCTGCTCCTCTATCTTCCTTTTGAAATTTGGGAGGCCCGTAGTATAATCCCATCAAGGCAACTGCCCCTTTTTTTACTTCTAAGCTCTACCCAGATGTCCTCCCTCATGACTGCAGTGCTGGTTTCCTGTATCAATAAAGCAATGCCCCCACACACACTGTCTTCTCCCCTCAGCCCAAATCGTGCCTGCAACTCCTAAACATGAATGTTGAACTGCTAGTCTGTCTGTTCTTCAACTATGCCACAGTGATTGCGATAATATCATTTTCCCACATGATCTATGATCTATGTTCTAAGTTTATCCGTCTTACCACTCGGGCTTCTTGCACTAAAATAGATACAAATTAACTTCTAAATCTTCCATCTGCTTTATCCTGTCCATGTCTTCTCCACCTCCTGGACTATATCTGTATATCATTCCTATATCTGATAGGACTTTGCTCCTGACTTTACATCTACTCTATGCCCCACCACCCCTGCCAAATCAGTTTAAAACCTCCCCAACAGCACAAGCAAATCTCCCAGCAAGCATATTGGACCTGTTCAGGTGCAACCCGTCCATTTTTGTTCATGTCCCATCTCCCTGCAAAAGCTGCTCCAATGATCCAGAAGTATTCAAATGGGCCTATCTGTTTGAGAGGGACTCCTGCACTATGTGCTCATGCTTACTGGTCTTCCTGATGGACACCCAGTGCTTTTCTGCCTATGTAATCCTTGCTGATGGTGTGACCAGCTCGCTAATCATGCTGTCCACGAGGTCCTCAGCATCATGGATATTCCAAAGTGAGTTCATCTGCAGCTTGAGCCACGTCATGCAATCGGGAGCTGCAGCTGAACACACTTTCTGCATAAGTGGTCACCATGGAGACTGGAAGTGTCCCCGATAGTCCACATATTGCACGGGGCCGAGTTCACCTTCCATTTTGAACCTATTGCTGATCATAATGGATTCATTTTTTCCCCTTTTTCTAGTAAAATTGGAGAGGAACAGTCACCTGAAGATGCTGAAGATGGTCCTCCAGAACTGTTGGTGAGCATGCATTGTAAATTTAATCAATCAATCTTCCTTTTTTCCATTTTTGATTTTCCTTAATGACTTGTTTTAGAGCTAAGTTCCTCAGGTGGCTGTAGGCATTTGAGGTGTTGTCTGAAGGTACTTGGTTTATATGAAAACCTGGAGAATCGGGCATTCTGAATTTAGGAGACATGAACAGAAGTGTTCTTCAGTGTGATTAGTAAAATATCTCAATGAGTAGTTGTTATGGCCATTTTATTTTCCTTGTTGAATGTTACCGTCCTCCACCTTCAATCTTTACCTTCTGCATCTTACTCGTTGAGATAGCTAACTTGACGTTGACTGGAGGACCTGGCCTGCAACCTTCCTTGTCTGTCAATGTGTTCATTGTTTGCATTCAGGATTCTGATCCTTAATGAATCCACTTGCAGTTGCCATAGGACGGATAAGTCCTGGATCTTTCTCTACCGTTGGGAATTTCAGTATGCTTGGTTACCAGCAGAATGCACCAAATAATACATAATTCTACATATAGAAAGTTGATTTTATTCTGATTTGAAATGAATCCTGCGAAGAACATGGATTCTTGACTACTACTTAGTTTGAAAGTATTCTATGATATGAAGCTCCCAAACCTTGTTCAGATTTTTTAAGCACTGCTGTTAATTCAGTGTGGTATGTATAGGCAAGTTGAATAATATAATAGAATTGTAGAATGGTTGCAACGTAGGGGACAATTTAACCTAACATGTCTGTGCTGACTCTGAAAAGGTGCACTGTTACCTCCATGTAAACTCCTACATCTCATTCAGAAATATTCCCTTACTATCCTGAACAGTGGTGCTCCTAAGGTTATTTAACTTGATACAAATACATGACGACAGCATTTCACATGTAATCTGTTCACCTTTTTTACAGCTCAAAATTCATTCTCTCTTTTTTTCATTAGGAATTTTACCCACAGTTGTGGACCTTAGTGTTCTTTGTAGTTCAAATGTACCATTTTTTTTGTATTTTGTTAAAAGTCAAGCGGTGGGAGGACAATAGTTAGTTTAGTTGCAAATTTCCTTCAATAGTGGGAATACTACAAGAATTTTTTAAAAATTTATTTGAGATGAGGGCATCGCTGGCTAGGCCAGCATTTATTATCCATCGCTAATTGCCCAGCGAGCAGTTATGAGTTAACCACATTGCTGTGGGTCTGGAGTCCCATGTAGGCCAGACCAGGTAAGGGTGGCAGTTTCCTTCCTTTAAAGGGCATTAGCAAACCAGATGGGATTTTTTCAACAATCGACAATGGATTCGAGGTCATCATTAGATTTCTCAATTCCAGATTTATTTATTGAATTCAGATTCCACCATTTGCCTTGGCAGGATTCGAACCTGGGTCCCCAGAATATTATCTGGGTGTCTGGATTAGCAGTCCAGCAATAATACCACTAGGCCATTGCCTCCCTGATAGGAAACTATTGCAGGGCCAAATAGGAAAAAAGAAATTGAGTATAATGGGGAGCAAAAGATATTTGGTTCATTAGAGCCGACATCATTGGTTTATAAGTTCACAGCAGCTCATCCTGGAATAATTCATGCAGTCCTGTCCACCAATTGATCCCCATAGAAGGAAATGCATGTCTTTGAAAAATGGAAGAAATATGGTGAATGGCCTAATTTAGATAGGTGAAGCAGAGAAATCCATAGATTCATAACAGCTCAGAAAAGGCCTTTGGCCCATTGAATCCGCAGTGACATTAGTACCACTAAAGACGAGCGTGTCACATATCCTTGAATGTTACAATATTTGAAGTACTCATCCAAATATTTTTAAAAGTTGTAAGATTTCCTGTCTCCGCTACCTTCCCAGGCAGTGCATTCCAGATTCCCACCACCCAAATCTCCTCTGAAACTCACTGCCCCTTACCCTAAAACTGTGCCCTCTCATGAGGGCCCCAGTACTGTTCCTTGTGGTACACTGCTAGACACCAGCCTCCAGTCCCTCAAACAGCCTTCCACCACTACCTTTTATGTCCTATTACTGAACCAGTTCTGATCCATATTGCCAAGTTTCCTTGAATTCCATGTGCTTTAGCCTTCTCAGTCTCCCATGT
This sequence comes from Rhincodon typus, assembly GCF_021869965.1. NCBI lineage: Eukaryota > Metazoa > Chordata > Chondrichthyes > Orectolobiformes > Rhincodontidae > Rhincodon > Rhincodon typus. The sequence continues at coordinate 413,960 of NC_063358.1, forward strand.
GGGACCTTGTCAAAAGCTTTCCTAAAATTCATATAACCTTCCTTCATCCACACACTAGATCACATTTTCAAATTCTTAATAAATTTGTTAGGCATGACCTCCCTCTGACAAAGCCATACTGAAACTATCCCTAATTAACCTATCCCTTTTCAAGTGGGTGTTGTTTTGATCCTTCAAACTTCTCTCTCGTAAGCTCCCTACCACTGACATGAGACTCACCAGCCTGTAATTTGCTGGTTCATTTCTACCATCCTTCTTAAAATGTGGAACCATATTAGCCATCCTCCAGTCCTCTGGCACACCCCTGTGGCCAGAGAGGAATTAAAATTTGTGTCAGAGTCTCTGCAATTTCCTGCCTTACCTCCCACAGCAGCCTGGAATGCAGTTCATCCAGGCCAGGGGATCTGTCTGTTTTTAAGCCCATCAGAGCCTCCAATACCGCCCCATTGCTTTTATGTCAAGCTGTGCAAGTTCCCCAGTCCTTTTTTTCCTGAATTCCATACCTACGTTCTCCTTTTCCAAAGTGAAGACCGAAGAGAAATATTCATTCAACACCCTACCAATGTCCTGCGGCTTCACGCACACATTGACCCCCTGGTCCCTAATAGGCCCTATCTTGCTCTGGTTAACCTCTTCTTCCCTTTAATGTATTTATAATGCTGTTTGTATTTCAGTTTATTCATGGTGGTCACACAGCTAAGATCTCAGATTTTTCTTGGAACCCAAATGAACCATGGGTAATTTGCTCTGTATCTGAAGACAATATCATGCAAGTTTGGCAGATGGTGAGTTCTGTTGCATCACTATATATCTCTATTTTTCCCTTTGGCAATTGAAAGTACTTCCATGTGAGTGCTAAATTGTGTTTATTAGCATAAGTGTTTAGGCAGCTCAACTATTGCACTTCATATGCCTGGTTATATTGAACGTATTCAAGATGCAGTAAATTATTGGACTTTATAAAGTCCAAAATGCAGCTCATGAGCTGCATGTGTATGTTGATGACACCCATCTCTACTTCAGAGTAACTTTTTTGACTCTTCCTTGTTGATGAATTATTAAACTGCTAATACTGGTCTTTACTAGATGAGCAGAAATTTTCCTGTTAGTTAAGTATTAAGAAGGTTTAAGCCAGTACCTTTTTAAATCCTTCCAAAATTATGTTCTCAAACTACCAACGACATCCCTTTTCCTGACAACAACCAAGTCTAAGCCTGGCTATTAGTACAGCTGGTGTCATATTTGACCCCAAGATGAGCTTACAACATTGTATTCATCATCTGAGAATATCCATTTCTACCTCGATAACTTTGCCCTGTCTCAGTTCATCTATTGCTGAAATCTTTGCCAATTCCTTTTGTTAATTTTGTGATTAAGGTTCATTAAAATTATTGCTTGGGTGCTTACTGGCAGAATGATATATAACCATAAGTTTGATTTATATAACTATAGCTTGTTAAGATTTTTAGATTCATTTTAAATTTGTTCAAAGTTGTGCAGGGATGTCTGGAGATTTGCTTACATTTTTAAATTGGGTCTTTTCTACCCCGCTTCTTTTAGCTCTTTACCTAAAGGTTTGAGGGGAGGTGATGGCAACTGATATCCGGTATCTCAAAGTCAGAAACATCAAGAAACTGTCAGACAGTGTGCAGGTTAATTTTTGAAGGAAAGGTCTGTAGCAACAGAAGTGCTGATGGTTTAGCTGTCTCCATAACAGGAGCAGTCCTGAGTACCTTATAAAAAAAAGTGTTGAGAATGTGAGGCTACTGAACCAATGTTAAATAAGTGAGCTCTGTAAGCGGTTCGTGAAAAGGTATCTAAATAAAATGTTCATTGAGTGAATGTAAAGAAAAGAAACCATCTACAGCCGTGCCAGAGGGGTTTTATGGAGAAATAGGTGAACTGTCAAAAGGTATAAGGATTGAATCTTTTATTTCTGATGTTTGTAATTAGGCCTCTTCAGATAGTCCCTTTCTAGTGTGACATAGGACTTGGGGAAAAAAACTGTCTAATAAAATTGGATTTTTTTTACTACAAGTACATTGGCAATCTCTTGTGAATATGTTCAGTGACTGACCACTATAGTGAACAATTAGCAAAATTAGATTTGTTGTCTGTCAACCTAGGTTTCACGTTAGGATCTGACTTGACTTGTATTGTCATCAGCTGAGACTGTTAACAACCTTTCGTCTTCATTTCTGTGCCCACTGGCCTCTCTTGTTTGACTGGGACCCAATGTCCTTCAATTTTAAAATTCTCCATGTATTCCAATCTCTCCCTAACATTACACTAACACCCAGCACTTCTATCCTTCTTCACTTGCCCCCCTTTAAGACACCTTTTGAAAGCTTTTGGTCATTTGAAGTAATATTTCAGGCTTGGTGTCATTTGATTTTAATGAATTTTGCAACAGCTGTGTACATTTTTATTACAACATATTTGTTACTGTGCAGTACCTCCATTTAATACTAACAGGCACAACACTCGAATGCACACAGTTGCAATGTGTTTTGGCCATATAAGTTTAAAGTTTATATGTCTTTGACCTCTGTGTAATTACAGATACACAGCTAATGTTCTTAAATTTCATTTGGTTGTAATTTAAGACGTTTTAAAATTGTAACCTGGTATATATTCAGTGCTTTCAGCCCCTGAATTGATCTTGATAATAGGATGAAACATACATTTGAAATAATTATTTCCTATTTTATATTAAAATTCAGCAAATAGTCAAAGTTCAAGTGCTAAGGTAACAAAAAAATTTTAAATTTATTTTTTCTCCATTCCACATTTGTGTTGTTATGGTCTGAGTTGTACACTTCCTGAATAAATGACAGCTGAAATATAACATTGGGAAGTTTATACTTAAAAATGTTTTTTTTTTAAATTTGTTTTTAAAATTTCCATTTTAAGAAATGGAAAAATGTCTTTTCTTATCTCAACTGAGTTCTTCACTGGAAGATTTAGACATTTTTTTACAGCACCTTTTAACTGTAATCCTGGGTGTGATTTATTACTTCAGACCAGGAATCAAATGTGGCTTTTATAACACACTGGAGGAACTGTTGTTGAATGATCCCATTGCTATTTTTCTAACGCTTCAGTTCTTGGGGCAGAGTAGAAATAGAATAGTCTAAAATGCTTGCTGTTCTAAAAGTATTTTTAACAAGACTGTAACTTCAATGAACAGTGTTTTTATAAATTTTACTGCTGTTTTTTAATCATATTGTTTCTCCACTAGGCTGAAAATATTTACAATGATGAAGATCCTGAGGGAGCTCCTGATCCGGAAGGTCAGGGCTCATAGTTGATTCTAGTTTCCGATCGTTCTTTTTCTACACAAACATGAAATTCTGCTAATGCTGTTTTGGGAGAGCTGGTTGGTGTATAACCACCTCCTCCTACTGCGGGAGTTTGAATAAAATGTATGTCCTCCAGAAAGGACGTAGAAGTTTTTATGATTGCCTGTGCCCCACATGTGCCCATCATAGTATTGTACTGATGTGTCTGCATTCCTTCGTAAGCAAAGTATTCCGGATGCTGGAAATCTGAAATAAAAACAGTGCTGAAAATCCTGAGCAAGTCATGTTGCACTTTTGGAGAGAAAAACAATGTTTCTGGTCCGTCTTTCACCTTACTTCAAAATGGTTCTGATCAGTTTTCACAGAAGTTAACTTATGAGCTGGCTATGTGCCCCTGTTAGGTGTGGTTTTTGGTAGGTGGGCATGTATGGTGAGCCCTCAATGTTGGTGTCAAAATTGGCAGCCCAACCATCATGTGTAATAATTGAGTCGGTTGACCTTGGTGAAAGCTCTAATTAAAGCAAAATACCTTGGATGCCTGAAATCTGAAACAAGCACATAGAAAATGCTGGAGAAACTCAGCAGGTCTGGTAGCATCTGTGGTGAGAGAAACTGAATTAATGTTTTTGAGTCCAGTACGACTCTTCAGGAGATTCTTAAAGGGTCGTCCTGGACTCAAAAACATTAACTTGATTTCTGTCTCCACAGATGCTGCCAGACCTGCTGAGTTTCTCCAGCATTTTTTGTTGGTTTAAAAACTCAATTGATCAAATAATACACTGCATGTGCCAGAATATAGTTGATATGGGCAATTGGCAAGAAGTGGGCAGACTCTTAAAGCAGATTTCAAAATTTTGGGAAGAAGGATGCATTACAATTGTCAGAGCACTCCCTGTGGAGATTGTGCACTCTTATTTCCCTGGACTTGTTCCAGGATCCATTTTGAGTTCCTTGTGGGCCTGCCAGCAATGCTAAGCACTGAGCTCGTGGTACTGCTGCAGAACCCGAGTAGGGTTTCCTTTTCTTTGAGGGGCACAAGTCCTGTAGTTAGACTGCACAGTCAGCCTGCAGTGTGTATTCTGGTGGATAATTGGCTCACTACCAACTTTCCTTTATTTGGGGAATGGGGAGTGGCAATGGCAGTATTCAGCCCACTGTGCTATTAGCCCTGTTTTTCACTGCACAAATGCTGCCTGACCTGCTGGGTGTTTTCAGCATTTCATGTTTTTATGTCTGCATTTCTGTTTTGCTAATAAAGCTGTTTGATATCTTGTTGCGTACGTTGCATATTTAAAGCTTGCCCCAACTATCTGGATGCTGCAGTGTGTTGTGCTTATTGTTTCTTTTTGAGATGCAAGTCAGTTAAACCAGTTGAATATTCTCTATGAGAGGGTCTTGCTAAACAAGTGTATTGCTCCCAATAAAATGGATGTTTTTCTACACAATATCAAATGTGAACTTCTTTACCTGTCTTTTGTTAAATTGCCTTCTTGTGGTTGTTCATGAATTTACTGCAGCAATCTGCCAGAGTACAAGAGGTACACAATCCCTAGTTTTTAAAAAAAATTCTCCTTGCTCAGTTTTTAATGATTGATCCCTTACCCTGAGACTATGCCCCCTAGTTCTAGGCTGTCCAATCAGTGGAAGCAACTTGTCGACATCTTCCATGCAAAGCCCATTCAACTGCTTTGTTTCAGTGCAATTTCCTGTCACTGTTCTTAAACACTAGACACTTTAAGTTCACTCTAATAAGGGACAGCTCTTTATCACTGCTGTCAGTATTTTGAGCCTTTGTAGCACTACCTCCAAGGCAAGGATTCCTTTCCTGAATAAGGAATCCAAGATTCTGCACAGTACTCTAGTGTGGCTCTCAGCAAAGCTCTGTACAATTTATAAATCTGAATTCTTGTATTCCTAATTGTTTGGAGATAGTAGGAACTGCTGACGCTGGAGTCTGAGATAACAAGGTGTAGAGCTGGATGAACACAGCAGGCCAGGCAGCATCAGTGGAGCAGGAAAGCTGACATTTCGGGTCTGGACCCTTCAGAAATCAGGAGGGTTTAAACTGGTGTGGGAACCAGAACAACAGGCCAGTAAGTGCAGGGACTGGGGACAAAAGAGAGACTCTGACATGCATAGCATGGAGTAAGAGCAGGCACAGGGAAGTCACCGGTCTCAGAGGGACTGGAGTGCTTTTACTTCAATGCAAGAAGTATAACAGGTAAAACAGATAAACTAAGCATGGATTACTGTTTGGAATTATGATGTTATTGCCATTATGGAGACATGGTTAAAAGAGGGGCAGCTTAACATTCCAGGATATTGCTGTTATTGTTGGGATAGAAAGGGAAACAAAAGGGGTGGGGGAGTTGCATTGCTGATTAGGGATCACATCACAGCTGTATTGAGGTAGGATACATCGGAGGTATCTTACAGTGAGGCATTATGGGTGGAGTTCAGGAATAGGAAGGGTGAAATCACAATGCTAGGAGTTTTCTATAGACCTCCCAACAGCCCACATGAGACAGAGGAGCAGATATGTAGTCAGAGACTGGAAAGGTGTGAAAAAAGCAGGGTAGTTGTGGTGGGTGACTTCAACCTTGCTCTTAGTGACTGGGACTCTCTTAGAGCCAAGGGCTCAGATGAGAGCAATTTGTTAGATGTGTCCAGCAGGGCTTTTTGAGACAGTATGTTGACAATCCAACCGGAACGAAGGCCATACTAGACTTGGTCCTCGGTAATGAGCCAGGGCAGGTGATCGATATTTCAGTAGGAAAGCAGTTTGAGCTTAGTGACCATAACTCCATAAGAGTTGCCCATAGGGCTGTGTAGATTAGGTGGGTTATAGGGGTAACAAGGTGTAGAGCTGGATGAACACAGCAGGCCAAGCAGCATCATAGGAGCAGGAAAGCTGACGTTTCGGGCCTAGACCCTTCATCAGAAATCAGGGAGATGGGTCTGGGTGGGATGCTCTGAGGTGTGGTGTGGACTTGTTTTGGGCCGAACGGCCTGTTTCCACACTGTAAGGATTCTATGAATCTTCTATGAAAAAGATTTTGAGTAGTCATGGACAAGGACAAGACTGGCCCTCAGGTGAAGGTGTTTAATTGGGCAAGGGCCAATTACATCCAAATTAGGCAGAAATTGGGGAATGTGGATAGGGAGTAGTTATTTGAGGGCAAATCTACATCTGGCACGTGGGAGGCTTTTAAAGCCCTGTTGATTAAAGTATAGGATACACATGTCCCTGCAGCAATGAAGCATAGGAATGGAAGGATCCAGGAACCATGGATGACAAGGGAAGTTGTAAACTTCATCAAAAGGAAAAAGGAAGCATACGATAGGTCGAGACAGCTACAAACTGACAAATCCCTTGAGAGGTAGGAACTTAAACACAGAATTAGGAAGGCTGAAAGGGGCCAGGAAATGTTTTTCCACAAGCATAGTCAAGGAGAATCCCAAGGCTTTATGCATGTATTAGAAGAAAGAGGGTAGTAAGGGAAAGAGTAGGCCTCCTCAAGAACAAAGGAGGGAGTTTATGCGTGGAACCACAGCAAGTGGGAGAGACCCTTAAGTACTTTGTATCGGTATTCACCAAGGAGAAGGACATGACTGATATTGAGATCAGGAGGAGTGTGTGAACATGCTAGAGAATGTCAATATATTAAAAGAGGAAGTTTTGGGTATCCTAAATTGCATTAAGTTAGACAAGTTCCCAGGGCCAGATGGGATCTATCCCAGATTGTTGTGAGAGGCAAGGGTAGAAATAGCTGGGGCATTAGCAGATATCTTTACATCCTCTTTGACCACAGGTGAGATTCCAGAGGACTAGAGATTAGCCAATTTTGTTCCCTTGTTTAAGAAAGGAAGCAGGGATAATCCAGGAAATTGTAGGCAGGTGAGTCTGACATCTGTGGTGGGGAAGTTCTTGGAGAAGATACCGAGGAGCTGGATATATGCACATGTGGAAGAAAATGGACTAGTTTGCAACAGGTAGCATGATTTTGTACAGGGGAGGTCATGTCTCACCAACCTGATTGTCACCTCTTCAAAAAAATTCAAAGATAATTAATGAGGGAAAAACTGTGGATGTAGTTTATTTGGACTTTAGTAAGGCATTTGATAAAGTCCCAGATGGCAGATTGGTACAAAAACTAAAATCAAATGGGATTCAGGGTGGGCTGGCTAGATGGATACAAAACGGGCTCAGTCATAGAAGAGAGAGGGTAGTGGTGGAAGGGTGTCTTTTTCAGAATGGAGACTGCTAATTAGTGGTGTTCCACAGGGATCAGTCTTAGATTCTTTGTTGTTTGGTACAGAAACTTATTTCAATATCTGGACTAAATGGTTGTGCAGGATATTTAATGTTGATTATAGCTAAACCAAATTAAGTCAATTGAAATGTTAACATCATATTCAGATGGGAATTTGTATTGATTAGAAGCAAATCATATTAGGCTCTTGTACCTCCTGCAGATTCACTGTAAAAAATATCCACCTGATTCTAAACTAATCCATATATTAATTCCATCTACTACCTCATTAGGCCTGCCTGCCTAAGATGCTTCAATTTCAGTCTTGGCATTTTCAATCAACTTCACCAGAACAGCTTTTGGGAGTGTGTACCTGATTTTTCACTAAACTTTGTCATCAGTGTGTTCTGACATTTCTCACGAAATAACCGAATTGTTTAAGGTTATGCCACTGTATCCTGAATTCTCTTTGCCAGTGACCATTAATTTGTTTTATCGAAATTGTCAGGTCAAATTAATCAGGTCAAATACCTGCATTAGATTTGTCCTTAATCTTCTATAAACAAAATAATCAAAATCAATACCTTCATAAGGCAATGTACTCTCTGAGGGATGAATTTGCTGGTAAGTCAAAAATGCCTCCTACTCTGTTTTTATATTCAGCTATGTTGCAAATGAATGTTTTTAAAAAATGTTTTTTATTTCAATCTGAAAGAAAACAAGTTAGTAAAAGTCTATACATCTCCAGCTCTTCCACTTTTTTCCTCTACTAGTTCTTTAGCCTGTGGAAAGTGTAATGGACTGAGGACATGAAGAGAAATTCCAAAGAAAACTTTGTTCTATATTTCTGTTTGTGTTAAAAATGGACAACCTTTGCTGGACTCCTAAAGCAGCCGAGGCAATTATATGATCAAATTTCCAGAAGCTTCTGAGCTCCTGCATTGTGTAGATGTTCCTTCGAAACCTTATACAAAGGTCTTTGTCTAAGATAACAAGGTGTAGAGCTGGATGAATAGAGCACACCAGGCAGCATCAGAGAAGCAGGAAAGCTGACGTTTTGGCTCTGGACCCTTCTTCAGAAAATTTTCAGCTTTCCTGCTCCTCTGATGCTGCCTGGCCTGCTGTGTTCATCCAGCTCTACACCTTGTTATCTCAGATTCTCCAGCATCGGCAGTTCCTACTAATTCAAGATCTTTGTCTACTCTGGATGAAGGAAAGCTTCAAAACCCATTATATTGAAGTAGGTGCTAGTGATTTGTAGTACCTCTTCACCTGCAATGGAAATCTGGGGAGGTAAACTGATACTTAATGACTTTTTATAATTTGCTCACCAAGGTGGTTCCTCAGCCCCTGAAATGCCTGTCTTTGTCACATGATGACATCTGAGTTTGTTGAATTGTTTAAATATAGAAATCTGGGACTTTATCTTGGTTGCTGTTTGATTCCATAGGGAAAGCAGGACTCTACGCTGAGTTGGTATCCTGACTTGCACCCTTTACTTTTGATTTCAAATTACTGGATGGAAAGAGGCCTGCATGTTGCACAAAGAAAGATGACAAAGGTTTTTGAGTAGATTTGTAGCTCGGGTTGTGGATGTTGTGGTTGGTTGGCTCGCCGAGCTAGTTCGTTGTTCCACAGACGATTCACAACAAACAAGACAACCTCTCCAAAGCACAGACACTACTAGCCAACAAGAACACATAGCGGCAAGTGGAGATAGACCCGACACCACAACCAGGCAACAAGATACTCGACACACTAAAGAGACTCAAACAGACCGGACAAATCAACAAAACAGACTTCTTAAGAATGAAATCAGAAGGAACTAACACACCCCGATTCTCTGGCCTCCCGAAGGTGCACAAACTGGAAGTACCCCTCAGACCCATAGCGTGCCTGGTAGGGAGACTATCACATAGATTAGCCAAGGAGCTACAAAGGAGACTAAAGCACCTCGTTAACAAGTCACCCCACTCAATCCACTCAGCCCAGGAGTTCCTCAATTCCATCAAGGACAAGAATAGACGACGAGGAGACCATGGTATCATTTGATGTTACTGCCCTATTCACACCAATAGACATACCACTAGCAAGAGAAACATTGGCACACTACAAAACAAGAACATGATCCCAGTGACACCACCCCGACAGACAACATGCTGAAACTATTGGATCTATGCCTCACGACCCACTTTACCTTCAATGGCCAAATCTACAAACAGACCAAAGAGACACCCATGGGGTCAGCTATCTCCAGACTAATAGCAAAAGCAGTGAAGCAGAGACTTGAAAGCATAGCCCTTCCGCTAATCCAACCGATACGCCACGTGGACAACACCTTCAATCACTATTAAACGGACCAAACTAGAGGAGACACATGAACTAATAAACAACACCCTCACCGGGATCAGATTCACCAGAGAAGAGGAAAAGAACAAACAGCTCCCGTTTCTGGACGTCATGGTAGAATGCAGGACCAATGCGGAATTCCTAACAAAGGTACACAGGAAAGCCACACACACTGACCAAGCACTAAATTTCAATAACAATCACCCTAACACACAAACGAAGTTGCATGAAAACTCTATTTAAACGGGCAACAACACAGAACTGCGCCAAAAAGAAGAAGAGTACCTCTTCCAAGTATTCAAAGACAACGGATACCGGAAAAACTGGGTATACTAATAACACCAGGAAGATACTGCATGCCCTGACACACACATCCCGCTACCTTACGTCAAGAACACATCTGAATTGACCACAAGACTCCTACGACCACTGGGCATCAGAGTAGCACACAAACCCACATCAACCCTTCGCCAACTGCTAACCTGAACCAAAGGCCCGCTACCCATAGTGGACAGGACCAATGTCGTATACAAGATTCCCTGCAAAGACTGCGACAAACATTACATTGGACAGACAAGAAGGAACTTAACCACAAGAGTACGCGAACATCAACTGGCAACAAATAGACATGACCAATACTCCCTCGTTTCCATCCATATGGATAAGGAAAACAACCGGTTCAATTGGGACAACAGGATCCTGGGACAGGTGAAGCAGAGCGGGAATTCCTAGAGGCCTGGTTCTCCATGAAGAAATCCATCAACAAACACATAGAGCTAGACCCCTTATACATTCCATTGTGAAGGAAAACCGGAAGTGAGATAATCCAGCTCAATGGACACCAGAGTTTAAATAACAGGCGGGAAAACACAATGGCGCTTCATCGGAGGCTGCACTGATGATGTTACCCAGCAGGGTAATGAAACGTCTGCGGAACAACAAACCAGCTCGGCAAGCCAACTGACCACAAAGATGACAAAGTCCAGCTCACCAAGAAAGCTGTTATTACATACTGACCTTGATGAAGTTATAATTCACATCAACTGATTGTTTAAAACACCTGAGGATTTACCAAAATGTGTAATTTCTGGCCTATCTGCTATCCTGTCGTCTTTAATCTCCTGGGAACTTGTATGTATGATGGAGTAGAAGAGTAATTCCCCCATATTTCAAATGTTTCATTAATAAATCCATCTTTGATTCCATGTTGGAAAAATCCCAGGGCCTGGGAAACACTCATCCAGCTACCTCAGTCAGGGACAGGAGTCACTGAATGAGGCAAGTGCCACAGGTGACCCTAATACACATTTCACTATATAATTCACTTTTATTTCTCAAACCATATTGTTATCAAAAACAGTTTCTGCTATGTTACAATACAATCTTTTATCATGAAAGCCTACTTGGAAGAAATTAGGAGTTGGCATCAGGTGGGGAGGCAACATAGGGAATGAGTTCTGAGGGTCAATGGCAGCAGTGGGATTGACTTCCAAGTGCCTGTGGTGGCAGTGGGAGCGAGTTCCGAGGGTCTGCATTGGCAGCAGCACTGAGACTCAAGGCTTTGAGGAAGGAGGCCTAGTTATAGAGAAGACTTTTAGATCTGGACGCTTCACCCTTCCTTCTTGGCTCTTTCTTGTTGTATTTCTGCTTTTTGGTTTTTTTAAAATTCTGCTTTTTGTTTCTTAGATGTTTGTTTTGGTTTTTGCATCTAAAACGGTTGTTTTCTAAGAATTCGGGTTTTTGTACCTAAAATGGTGACTTTATACATTTTTCACTGTTCTCCTGTACTTCTGTACTTGAATACATGTGACAATAAAACCTAATTCTAATTCTAGAAAGGAATAAACAATGCCTTACTGTCTCATGCTTAAGAATTGAAAATCAATTGTATTTTACATTTATATCCCTTTTATGGTAGCCTTTTGATGTGGTGACCTTGCGTCATCTTTTGTGGCTGAGTTTTTTTATTCTCTTGTGAGATGTGGGCATCCCTGCTGTCCAGCATTTAGTGCCTGTCCCTCGTTGCCCTTGAGTCTCATTTTGTTTTAAAATGCTGTGAAGTACAAGGAAAACAGGCTAGGAGTGGGCCATTCAGCCTCTCAATCTGTTCTCCCATTTAATGGGACCGTGTGGGATGTTAGATGAGTAAAGATGTTATGAGAACTCACTTGTATATAAGTAAGAGATACTCTTTTGAAATAAAGTCTAAGCAAGTCCCTTGACTGACTTAATTGGAAAAATGCATGTGACTAGTATTTAAAGAACTTTCTTAAATTCTGATTATTTTGAATTCTTTAATCCGACTTGATTGAAGATTCAGTAAGAGTTCCAAATGCTGTTAAACTTTCCCTGCAAAGGAAAACACATTGTCAAGAAACTTTTCAAATAGAAAGTAGAACTGAATTATCTTTAGTGAATTCCTTCCTTCAACCTTCTCAAGGAAACTAGAAAAGAATGAGATCACAACTGCATTTGAAAGGACCGTGTCTTTATTTTTCTGTAGTTTTGATTGTGGACTGGAAGGGTAAAGGAGTCTGTTAAAACCAAGGATTGTGGGAAGGATTGTTGCACTTTAAAAGTAGTTACTTTTGCAGGGGCTTATACATAAAAATTGATTAACCCCACAGAACTGTCCAACTTGTTCAAGACATGTCAAAAAGTGATAAGTGCCAAAACATGTATGAATTAGAGTGCTTTCCTCAATGCAATGTAGGCTACTATATAGAAAATTCAGGAATAGAAACACGTCTCTCCTTTGTGCATGAGTACTTGTGGATACTCAGTGAGTTGGCAGGGTAGGTGAATGGCGTAAGAGTGAAGGGTGTAAGTTGGCATTAATTTGGCATGAGGTATGAATGGCCATGGAGGAATGAGTAAAGGAATTAGGTGCATGGTTTGGCTGTTTGTTGGGATGGGAGGTCAAGATTGTAGGAGTGGTTCATACATCTTTTGGGATGTTGTCCAGGGCCTCCTTTGATGGATGGAAGTAAGGTGCCCTTTGGGGTCATGAAGAGGCATGCCTGTGTATTAAAAGTACAAAAGACTCATTGGGACTGGCAAAGAAACCAAGAAGGTGTCCAATAAATAAAGTGGAGTAAAGAAAGTGTTAGCCATTGCAGATCTTCTGTTCACATGATGATTCCATTGTAGACTTGTGCTCTTATGAGTGATTTTCCAAATTGTCATTATCACAATGACAATTGGCAAATTTGATAAATAGCTCCAACTACTTATTGAACAGAAGTTTTCTGACACAGCAATTTAGCACTAAACTGAAATATTTGCTTCCATCAAGGATGAGTTGAACAAACTTCTTGAGTACGTTTTTCAACAGTGCCATTATCAATAGACTGCTAACTTTATTTCCTGTCAGGGTGCCTTCTGATTACAGCCCATGCTGTAACAGGTGAGTTACATGGAGATGGAATGGCAAAGGGGTTGGTGGGGATGTATGAGTTGGCACTAAGTTGGCACAGCAGCTGTAAAGGGGTATGCAGATGATTTTAATAAATGTATTCACAGAATAAAGGCATTTAATGCAAACCTAATTGCCCAGTGGGTAGTTAAGGGTCAACCACATTGCTGTGGGTCTGGAGTCACATGTAAGCCAGACCAGGTAAGGATGGAAGTTCCCTTCCCTAAAGGACATTAGCGAATCAGATGGGTTTTTCTGACAATCAACAATGGATTCATGATCATTATTAGACTCCCAATTCCAGATTTTTATTGAATTCAAATTCCACCATCTGCTGTGGCACAGGTCCCAGGAACATTGCCTGGGTTAATTCCACCTGTTAGTTGAAACCAGCAATCATACCAGTAAGCCATCACCTCCCCTCTGCCATGAGTTGGAGTATATTGGAATGAGGGGGTGCTGTGGGAGACTGGTACAGTGACATGGTAGGAGACATGATGTGTGGATACAGGGGCATGGTTGGCAAGGATGGGGCATGGAGAGTGTAGGGATGAGAACAGGAGGAACAAGAACTGTTTTAATTTTTATTTTGCAACTTTTAACATGACTGGAGCCCCAAGACAGACTTGTTCTTTCTAGATCATCTGACCAGACTTCCAACACATCTCTCCAACATGGTTGAAAACCAGAAGAAATGTTGTTTGAATCTGGAGTTTCCTGTTTCTGGGGCTTTTTGTGAATTAGTTAGAGAGGAATATCATTAACATGGCTTCTTTCATTAGAAGTCAGATTTTGTGTTACGAATCATAGATTCATAGAATCATACAATGTAGAAGAGGCCCTTGAGCCCATTAAATCTGTATCACCAAAAATATTCTGGTGCCTTTTACCACCACCTTCTATCTCCTACCATTATCTAATTTTAGGATCCTACTTGCTGAGTTACCCTGGATTCCATGGGCTTTTACCTTTATCAGTTTCCCATGTGGGACCATGTCTACGGCCTTGCTGAAATCAAGGTAAATTGAATCAACTGCCCTACCTTCAATTACAGACTTGGTCACCTAGTCAAAAAACTCAACTAGAAATGTTAGATATGACCTCCCTCTGAGAAAGCCATGCTGACTATCCTTGATCAAACTTTACTTCTCTAAATGGACATTAATTTTTTCCTTTACTATTTTCTCCAACAGTTTTCCTCCCACTGATGTTAGACTCACTGGTTGAAGGTTCCCTGGTCTATCTCTACCATCCTTCTTGTAAAGTGGAACTACATTTGCAGTCCTCTGGCACTTCCCCTGTGGCCATACATGATTAAAAATTTGGGTCGGACCCCTATATTTCCTCCCCTATCTCCCACAACAGCCTGGGTTACATCTTTTCTGGACCTGGTCACATGTCCCCTTTTAAATCCACCAAAACCTCCCAGTACTTTCTCGGGTCTGGTAACCCTTCCTCAGAACCCGAAACCTCACCGGACCCAAAACGTTAACTGTTTTCTCCTCCACAGATGCTGCCAGACCTGCTGAGCTTTTCCAGCAACTTTGTTTTTGTTCCTGATTTACAGCACCCGCAGTTCTTTTGGTTTTTGTTCTCCAATACCTTCTCATTGCTTATACCAATTGCTCAACAATTTCATAGTCTATCTTCTCGAATTCTGTACTTTCATCCACCTCCTCCTGATTAAGATATTTAGTACTCATTTAAGTTTCTGCCAATGTTCTTTGGCTTCACACATAGATTGTCCCCTGGGTCCCTAATAGGTCCTTCTCTTTCCCGGGTAACTCTCTTTCCCCTTGATATACTTGTAGAATTTCCTGGGATTCTGCCTAATCTTGTCCACTGGTGTTTTTTCACACCCCTCTCCTCTAAATTGCTTTCTTGAACTCCCCTATACTTTGCGTACTGCTTTAGTTCCTTCTTTGTACTAGCTCTGTCTCTTTTCCTTTTTATTCTGCCATGAATATTTCTACACGTCCAGGGTTCTTTGGGCTTGTTGCTCCTCCATTTCATTCTAAAGGGAACATGTTGCACCTGTATTCCTCCCAGTGCATATTTGAATGCCTCACTGTTCTGCTGTGGATTTAACCACAAGTAGCTGTTCACAGTCTATTTTGGTCACGTCCTACTTTATTTTAATAAAATCTGCCAACCCCAATCCAAAGCCTTTTTTAGCTGATCATCTTTCTTATTTCCATAACAAATGTAAAGCGTATGGTGTTGTGGTCACTACCACTAAGATGTTCTTCCACTGTCACCTCAAACACCTGTCCAGTTTCATACCCCAGAATCCAGTCCAACACTGTACTGTCCCTCGTAGGGCCATCTATATGTTGACGTCAAAAGCTCCCCTACGTACATTACAAAAAAATCTGCTCCTTCTAAACTCTTCATACTTTGATTATCACCCTATTTTTGTTTGTACGTACCTTAGTGAATTGACTACATATCTGCTCCTCAATTGTCTGCTGACTGTATGGGGACCTACAATACACTCTTAACAATGTGACTGCCTAAGCTCCACCCACAAAGCCCCATTGGACGATGCTTTCAAGATATTATCCTTCCTCACTGCAGTAACTGACGACTTAATTGATAATGCAACACCGCTTCCTCTTTCACACCCTCCTCTGTCCTGCCTGAAGTCCCTGTACCCAAGAGGTTATGAATAGGCCATTCAGCCCCTTGAGACTGTTCCGCCATTTATATGATCACAGCTGATCATTGAGCTCAATACCTTAACCCTGTCCTCTCCACATATCTCTGAGCCACAAGGCCTATATCTACCTCCTTCTTGAAAACACATGTTTTGGCCTCAGCCACTTTCTGTGAGAGTGAAACTTTCCATGGTAGTGAAGTCCACAGGCTCATCATTCTGTGGGTGAAGAGATTTCTCTTCACCCCAGTCCTAAAAGATTTACCCTTATGCTTAAACTCTGATCCTGGTTCTGGACTCCTCCCCCTACCCCTAACAGGAATGTCCTTCCTGCATCTCACTTGTCTAGTCCTATTAGAATTTTATAGGTTTCTTTGAGATCCACCCAATTATTCTAAATTCTGGTGAATACAATTGCGACCAACTCCATCTCTCCTTGTGCATCTGTCCTGTCATCCCAGGAATCAATTTGGTAAATCTTGGCTGCACTCTCTGTATGGCAAGAGCATCCTTTCTTAGCTAAGGAGACCAAAACTGCAAACAATATTCTGAGTGTGGTCTCATCAATGTCCTGTATAACTGCAGTAAGATATCCTTGTTCCTGTACTTGAATCCTCTCATTATGAAGGCCAGCATACTGCTAGCTGCTACTGTGTGCTTAGTTTCAGCAACTGTAGCACAAGAACACTCAGGTCTCATTGAACATTCACCTCTCTCAATTTATAGCCATTCAAGTATTAATCTGCCTTCCTGTTTTTGCTACCAAAATGGATAACCTCACATTTATCCACGTCATACTGCACCTGCCATGAATTTGCCCACTCACTCAGCCTCAAATCACACTGAATCCTCCCCACAGCTCACCCTTCCACCCACCTTTATTGTCATCTACAAATTAGGAGATTTTACCTTTGGTAACATCATCTAAATCATTATTACATGTTGTTAATAGCTGGGGTCTAAGCACTATTCCATGCGAAAGCCCACTAGCCACTGCCTGCCATTTGGAAAAAGACCCTTTTATTCCTACTCTTTGTTTCCTGCCATTTCAATACACTACCCCCAATCACATGCACTTTAGTCGTTCACATTAATCTTTTGTGTGGGAGTCTGTTGAAAGCCTTCTGAAAGTCCAAGTAAACATGTCCATTGGCTCCCCTTGATCAACTATAGTAGTTACATCCTTGAAGAATTCCAGTAAATTTGTCAAGTATGATTTCTGTTTTGTAAATCCATGTAGATTGTGCCTGTTTCTACTACTGTTTACTAAGTGCTCTGCTATAAAATCCATGATAATGGACTCTAGCATCTTTCCCATTACCAATGTCAGACACACAGTCTATCAGCCTTTCTGCTCCTATGATGCTGCTTGGCCTGCTGTGTTCATCCAGCCCTGCACCTTGTTGTCTCGGATTCTCCAGCATCTGCAGTTCCTACTATCTCTGACACAGTCTATAATTCCCTGTTTCTCTCTGACTCCCTTTTTAATTAGTGGGATTACATTAACTATCCTTCAATCCGTAGGAACTATTCCAAGATCTAAAGAAACTTGGAAGATGACCACCAATGCATCCATTATTTCTACAGCCACTTCCTTAAGTACTCTGAGATGTAGATTATCAGGGCCTGTGGATTTATCAGCCTTCAATCCCATCAATTTCTTCACACAACTTCTCTACTCATGAAGATTGTTTTAGTTCCTCCCTGTCACCAAACCTTGTGTTTCCCATCATTTCTGGGGCATTATTCATGTTCTTCTTTGTGAAAGCAGAAGTATGAATTTAGTTCGTAAGCCATTTCTTTGTTCCCCATTATAAGTTCCCTGAATCTAACTGTAAAGAACCTGCATTAGTTTTCAGCAACCTTTTTCTCTTTACATACCTATAGAAACTTTTAGAGTCAATTCTTAGATTCCCCATAAGATTACTACACTCTATTTTCCCCTTATTAATCAATCCATTAGTCCTCCTTTGCTGACTTCTAAACTGTTGCCAATCCTCAGATTTATTGCTTTCTCTTGCCAATTTGTACATCTCTTTTTTGCATCTAATTCTATCTCTAACTTCCCTCAAAAGCCATGGTTTGGTGCCTGTTTTCTTTGCACTCTTACACCAGTCAGGAGTAAACAGTTTTTGTAATTCATCCATTCACTCTTTGAATGCTTGTCATTGCCTTATACACTGTCATTCCTTTCAGTAACATTTCCCAGTCCAGCATAGGCAAATCACACCTCATACTTTTGTAGTTTCCTTGATTAAGATTCAGGATCCTAGTCTCAGAATGAGCTACCTCATTCTCCATCTTGAGAAAGAATTCTGTTATATTACAGTCACTCATCCCCAAGGAATCTCTCACAACTACTTTACTAATTATTCCTTTCTCATTGCATAATACCCAGTCTAAGGTGGCCTGTTCGCCAGTTGGTTCCTCATCGTTTTGGTCCAGGAAATGATCCCGTATACACTCTAGGAATTCCTCCTCTATGGTATTGTGACTAAATTGATTCACCCAGCGTATATGCAGATTAAAATCACTTGTAATTACAGGTTTTCCTTTACCAATTTCCTGTTATTTGTGATTCCCAACATCACCGCTAGAGTCTGGTGGTCTACAAACAATCCCTACTAATGATTTTTAGCCCTTGGTATTTCTCAACTCTACTCACACAGCTTTTACATTGTCTGAGCTAATATCTCTCCTCAATTTTGTATTTGCATCTTCTTTAATTAGTTATGCAACTCCACTGCTTTTTCCTTTCTTTCTGTGCTTACTAAACACTGAGTACTCCTGGATGTTCAGTTCTCACTCCTGGTCACCCTGCAGTCATATCGAGGTCCCACCTTCCCCAGAAACAGTCCCAGTGATCCCAGAATCTAAAAGCTTCCCACCTGTACCAACTCTTGTGCCAGGTATTCATCTGCCCTGTTCTTCTATTTTTGTACTCCCTAGCACATCCCTTGTAATGCCGAGATTACAACCTTTATAGTTCTGCTCTTTAGTCTACTGTCTAGATCCCTGAGTTCATGATGCAAGAGCTCATCCTTCATTCTATCCGTATCATTGGTACCAATGTGCACTTTGACCCCGGAGTCGTGTCTGTGGCCACAGAAACACCTGTCTGTTCCCCTAACTTGATGAAGCCCCTGTCACTATTGTTTGTGCTTCCTTATTCCTCCCCTCCTACACAGTCAGGCTCTGTCTGCATTCCCTCAAAAACCGTCATTGGCTTCCAATGCAGAAAACCCATTTGTGATTGGGTCCCAAGGGATTCCTGCACGACCTGCTTGATTCACTTTGCTTAATTAGCCTAATAATGTTAACCTATGTTTTTGTAAATTCAGAAAATACCTATTGAAAGGAGTGAGTTTAATTTAAATAAATCAGGCAAGGAATTAAGAATAGATGGGATGAGGAAATAGCATTATTTAATTGTTTAGACTCTCATTACTGATAGAAAATTCCATTTGCTTCATGTCATTGTTGTGAAAATGGAATGGTATTATATATTTTTATTCCCGGTATAAGTTTTGGGAAGCACCATCTAGATGAAATCTTTTTCACACAAATGGATGAATTAGTAACAGGAAGAGGCCATTTCAGTCCCTTGAGCTTATTCTGCCATTCAATAAGTTTGTGACCATTGTGATTACAGCATCAACTCTTCTTTTTTGCCTACTTCGTACAACCTTTGATTCCTGTTTTTGTCAACAATCTATTAAACCCACCTTTAAATATTCAATTATTTTATTTCATGGCAAAAGCCTTTCAAAACATTGCTTTTCAAACTGACATGATTTTCAAACTGCAGCTTGTTTTAAATGTGGATCTAACACTTACTTGTAAACAAATAATTCCTCAGAGAGACTCTCTTTCAAGTGTTTAATGTTGTTGTTCTTTTGCTTCTGCACATCAAGTTCAGTTTTCAAGAGATTGACTTTTTCTTGCAGCTGCCTTTTTTGTTCCTGTTAAAATGATAAATCTCCATCTTATGTGATACTTTAAAGCATTTGAAGAATATTATGCATATTAAGACAATAATGCTGCAGAAGTATGCAATACAGAAGTTTGACCTCCACAGTCATGGTGTAGTAAAACAAATTGAGCTGCTTTAGGAACAGGAGTAGGCCAATCGAGCCTGCTCTGCCATTCAATATGATCATGGCTGATCAAACTCTTCAATGCCTTTTACTCATATTACTCCCATGACCCTTTACACCATTGACAATCAAAAATTTATTAACCTTTACTTATAGACATATTCAAGGACTGAGATTCACAACCCTCTGCTTTAAAAAAAAAACTCACCTTGGTCCTAAATGTCATCCCCTTGATATTTAAAATTTGGCCCCCGGTTCTAGAGTCCCCAAGCAGGGGAAACATCTTCCATGTGTCTACACAGTCTATCCATTTAGGTTTTTGGTGCCATTTTTGCAGTGATTGAGTCTTGCACATTGAAGGAATGGACAATTGCTGTAAGCCATGTAATGGTTTTTGAAAGACCATCCATTACTTATGTACAACCTTTTAATATACTTTCCAGTCCCAATTAGTTTACCCAACCTATATGCAAATTGAACCCATGGTGACTGTTGTGTATGCTACAAGTTTCTCTCATCTCCTGATTAATATCTTGTCTCCTTCAATCACTACTAATTAGTAGCCTTGAAATTACCCCAACAATGTCTGCTGTCCTTTTGCTTTTTCTTAATTCCTGCCAAACAGACTCCTCATATCCTCCAGACTGAAGATCCTCCTTTACTGATGTACTGATCCCATCTTAGATTATTGATCTAACTCCACCTCCTTTTCCTTCTTGTCTAGGAATAATCCTAAGGTTGCTGCTCTTGGGATCTTGCCTTTCAATTTTTTTCCTGTGTCTCTGAAATCTGCTTTCAGGACCTTCTCCCTCTTTCTACTGATGTTGGCACCAATGTGGATCACTCCCTTTAGCAGGATTTCCTGCAGCTACTCTGTGACGGCCTTGGCCCCAGTAACCGGGAGGCAGCACACCATCCTGGGGTTGTGTTTTCATGTTGTCTGAAGTGTCTGTCTGATCTCCTGACTGTGAAATCCCCGTACACTATTACCCTTCCATTCCTTGGTGCCATGGATTTGTCTTTGGCTGCGCTCACCATCAGTCTTCCAGTTTCCAAATGGAATTAGCAAGCATGGTAGACCCAGGGGACTCCTGCACTACCTGCCTGGTTGTCTCCCATTCTCTCTCTGCCTGTAAGATTCTAATCTGTGGTGTGACCACAGTCCTGTATCTCCTGGAGATGCCATAGAGACTCCAGCCACTGCAGCTGGTCGCTGTTCCTGTAGGTGTTTGTCTGGGATACATGGTGTGTCCATGACTTCACACACTCTGCACCATGTATGCTCCACTGATCTGCCATCCCAGTGATGCTGAGAACTATTTCTTACCCTTAAAATAAATATAAACTTCCCATAAAAACCTACCATTAACTTAATTCTGCTTGCCTCAATTTAACTCTAAATCTCCTTCCATTTTATTTCATTATTTTAATTTGATTTGATTTAATTTAACTTTTACTTCCCTTTTGCTAGTGTTCCTTTCTGAAATCCAAGTAGTTGCTTCTTTGTTATAAACTTTTAGCTTCAGATAATTTGACCTCGATTCCCGACAACAATTTCTCACCAACCAATAAACCTAGGCATTCTCTGTGACATCACCCTTGGATATTTTACACACTCGATCTCTCTTGGTGTTGTGTTCAGAATGAAGCCATTCCCCCCTCACCACACCTGTCAAACTTTGTAGGATATTATGCTCTGAAGAAGAGTCATACCAGATTCAAAACATTAACTTTGTTTTTTGCTCCACGGATGCTGCCAGACTGGCTGAGTTTCTCTAACATTGTGTTAGTTTCAGATTTCCAACATCCACAGTATTTTGTCTTTATTCTCAGTAATAGTGACTATGAAACTATTGTTTATCAAAATCCAAATGACTTGCTGCTGTGCTTACCCAATCTGGTCTCTATGTGAGTCTAGATTGACAGTGGTGTGGGTAAGTGAGACTCTCAGTTCAAAGACGATTGGAGATGGTCAATGATCATCCTGTTAGTGATTCCCGTTCTCAGTGAAAGAATCGACAATAAAAGCTATGGACAACTGCACGGTTCAGGTCGATTGCAAGGGGCATGGAATGTTGATTGGATCGGCAATCCATTGGGATCCCAGGGGTTGGTCAGGAAGGTGCTTTGGTGCAGGATGGTGGATTTGAGCCTAACAGATGGGTTACAATAGAAAGCTTTCAGGGGTGTGGGCCATTTCCTCAAACCCAGAAGTTCCCTGGATCCAGGAAACGGAGGGAAGCCATCGACCAGCTCAATCCACCAAGCCCCCTCCTTGGGGAAAGCTGTCAGAATTTCCAATCTATGGTTAAAAGTGAAATTCTAAAATTGGAATAATAATACAAATGATTAATCCTCTGTACCGTAAATTCTGTGGTTCTATACAAATGAAGCTTACAGCCTCATTATCATCTCGGATGCTGCAAGCCACCTTCTTGGAGCTGATTGGTAATTTCTCACCTTCAGAAATAAACAGATTTGAAGAAGAATTTTAAACATTTTATACCCCCCAGTAGCCCATTGCGCCCCTTTACCCTCTCACTATCTTCAACACCACTATCCCAAACCCCCTCCGCCACTGTTCCTCACCACCATCAACTCCAGCCCCAACTTAGAGCCCCATCACACCCCCATCCCCACCATCCCACCCCATTGCCACTAACACCCACACCCTTCCCATGTTTTGGGTTAAAATTTAGTTTGAGGTTAAAGCCTTGTTTGAATTGGGACAAGCTCCATCTTGTATTTTTTTTTCTACAATAGCAAGAACATCTTTGTATAATCAGTAATTATAACCTTTAATTAATTTAATGATTGTAATAAATTCAAGGTTTTGTAGAGAGATTGTTTTCACTGGGGTCTGCTTATTTCTATAAGAAGTTTTGCTCATTCCTCATACTTTCTGTCCTGAAGGTCTCTCATCAGGCTGAGGCTAATATCTCAATCACAGTCAGTCAGGAAGATATGAGGATAGTAGTGATGTTTCAGGGTCTGGTCAAAGTGATTGCTTTTCTAGCCTGAAGGAAGGTATTTTGTGCTAAGGGTTGAACCTACTTCTGTTCTTTTCTGATATTCAACTTGCCAATTCCTGGCTGGGATCATGTAATAGTCAACAAGAGTGGGAGGTCTAGACTTTTGTTGTTTTGCTTCTCCCTCATTGAGGAACTCTGAGATCAACAAGGATGACAAACATTAATCAAAGTAGACCTGAACATGAACTTGGAAGTTTTCTAATCTCAAAACACAAACAATGGGAGCACAATTAGGTCATTGGGCTCCTTGAGCCTGCTCTAGCATTCCAGAAAGTGATGGTCTCATCTCCACTGTTCTGTGCACCTTGCAGCCAGTAATTCCTCCCCACTTAGACCCCAAACACTACATAACCTTTGACTCACTTGGAGGTCAGATAATATCTGATGATAATATTCACTCCTCTTAATGAAGAGAATTCCACAATCTAACAGCTCTGAGAGAACAAATTCCTCTTCTTCTGTTTTAAATGGGAGTCTCCTTTTGAAATTCTGCAAACTAGCTCTAGATTCCTTTGTTATTTAAGGATCTGAAATAGTTAATGTCAAAGAGTGGCTTTAATATTACCCACTATGATGATCTCATCACTGGTCAGGGACAGGAAAGAAATAAGACTGACGCACCTGGGTCTCTCATGGTCTCTGTCACAACGTCTGTCATATTAGTGAACTTTTTGTTGCTATCCTGCAACAAACTCCACCTTGTTAAGACAACAGCCTCTTCTTTGATTACCAAGCAGTTTCTCTGTTCCACATCAGGCAAAGCAGGTTGTGTTGTAGATCCCTACCAGGAAAGGGAATGGTAGCAGCAAATTGTCCTTCTCATGAGCAGGATATAGAGTGCTCATACATCATGGTGACACTTGGTGTGGGCTCTGTTTCACTGCCTCCTACACTGTGGGAGCAGTGAGGGGCTGGTAATACCTTCAGACACCGATTTAAGAAGCTGCACATTCAGTCACGCAGAAGGTGGGAGAGCTAAACTTTCACCGGCCCTTCAGAAGTGAAACTTGGGGTAAAATTCAACAAAGTTTACATAGAAACTTGAAGGAGGACTAGGCCATTTTGGCCTTTGAACCTGCTGTGCTATTCAATATGAACATTGCTGATCATCCAACTCAGGCCCCTATTTCCACTTTCTCTTCATATCTGATATTTCCTTGAAAATGTTCAATGTTCTGGGCCTCAACTGCTTTCTGTGGCAGAGAATTCCACAGACTCACCCCTCTGTGGGTGAAGAAATTTCTTCTCCTCTCAGTCCTAAATGGCCTTTAGATAGTGAGCTCTGCTTCTGGACTCCCTGGGTCATTGGGAATATTCTTCCTGTGTTCACTCTGTCTAGTCCTGTTAGAGTTTTCTAGGTTTCTATGAGGTCTATGAGTTTCTACAGTCAGTGGTAAAAGCATTTCAGACCTGACAAGAGACACACTGCAGCAGGAAGAGCTCAGATCTTCCCAGAGTTGGTTATCGATCTCTCAGGAAGTTCTAGATTACATTGGGTGCTGGTGATCTGGACATCAGAGGATCTGTGATTGAGGTAAAAATCTCTGGTGGCCAAGGGGACAGATTTCCAGGCTGGGATAGTGAGAAGTGAAGAAATGTACTTCCGGCTCATAGGGAGTGGGCAACACAAGGCAGTTCTACAGTAAGGGAAATCAAAGAGCACAAAGGCATTTTAAAATGAGGCTTCAGACCTGAGAATGGCACAGAGCCAGAATGAGCCTGATAAAGGGGCAGATTAGAAACCTATGCAGACAAAGTTATGGCTCAGTGGTTGGCACTGCTGCCTCACAGAACCAAAGCCCTGGGTTTGATTCCATTCTCAGGTGATAGTCTCTGTGGAGTTTGTATGTTCTCTCTGTGTCTGTGTGGGCTTTCTCTGGTTTCCTCCCACAGTCCAAAGATGTGTAGGTTAGGCTGTTTGGCTATGCTAAATTGTCCTGTAGTATCCAAGTAAATGCAGGCTAGGTGGGTTAGCCATGGGAAAAGGTGGCGTTACAGGGACAGGGTGGGTCTATCTGGGAATGCTCTTCAGAGGGTTGGTGTAGTCTCAATGGGCTAAATGGCCTCTATCTGCACTGTAAAGATTCTATGATTATAAATCTAATGGAAGAAGAAAATTAAATTAAACAATGGTAAAGGTGGAAAGCAATTATTCAAACTGCAGACAGTAGGAATTATTTGGAAAAAAATGATTAAAGGAAGGGAATTCATCTCATAAAGACATGAATATTGAGAGTAATTTATTGAAACTGTCATTAGAAAGGGAATTGTTGTTAAAGCTGAAAATGGAGCGATTTATTTAGTGAAATCGTTCAAGGAAACAGAAATTGTTCCAGGAAAGTTGTTAGAATGACTTTTTCTTTAACATTCACTAACAGGATGGGAGCATTGCCCATCCCTAATTGCTCAGAGGGCAGTTAAGAGTCAACCACATTGCTGTGGGTCTAGAATCACATGTAGGCCAGACAAGGTAAGGATGGCAGTTTCCTTCCCTAAAGGACATTAGTGAACCAGATGGATTTTCTGACAATTGACAATGGATTCAAGGTCATCGTTAGACCCTTAACTCCAAATTCTTAATTGAATTCAAATTCCATTACCTGCCATGGTGGGATTTGAACCCAAATTCTCCAGGACATTACCTGGGTCTCTGGTTTAATAGTCTAATAATATTACTAGGCCTTTGTCAGTAATAACATTGCCAGGAAGATTTCATTTCAGAAATGGGCCAATTTGAACACAGAGTTGAACATTTTTTTGAAGAAGATTTTAAGGATATAGAATAGTTTCAAATTCGATACTGGACCAGAAGCTGAACAAGTTCATGCACTTCTCCTATAATTGGGAGTATAGCTGATGACGCCATCACTATGTGAAAGAAATCTAAGCAGTAAAACGTTGTCCAGTTGAATTCTTCTGAGAGATAAGGGAAACCTTGAGACATTTAGTTCTGAAGTCAGAGACTTGGGGAGATGGAGTTGTTGTAAAAGTAATTATATACATTATGTGTATATTATAGAACATATATGTACTATGAACCAAAACATTCATCATGGGAAAGGTTTGGGAGAGATATTATATGACGATGTAGGAGGCTGAAAGGATTAATGCTGGGGAGTGCCTGTTGGGGTTGCCCATGACTGAGTAGCTCAAAATGGCCGATGGCTGCCTATGGCTATTGTAGCAGAACATGGCTGACAGTAGTTAGAAGGCTTAGGAAAAATGCTTAATGTAGTTTTCACAAGTAGAACAACAGTAGCTCTGTAGCCTCAAGGTTACTGGACTGAGACAGAATATGCAGCTGCAGTTCCTTATGCATAAGACATAGGTAAGAACATTTCACACTACTTAGTTATTTCTTGTGAATTATTTACAATATTAAGAGTAGGTTTTAGTTAAAATCCTTCAGACAATCATAGATACAGATCCCAAAGTAGTTATAGATCCACTTACATACAAAAAATTACTGACAGCGTTAGATGAAAAGATTCAAACCAGTTTCAGACAGTAAACACAGCCCCCCATATCATTACACAGAGAAAAGAATCATAGGTACAGAAATTTTCAGACATTGGAATGTGGACTGAATGAACACAATTTGGACACAACTTGTTAGCTAAAGAATTTTAACATTTGGTGTAACCACATAACTTTGTTGGAACTGATCAAAATCACCACTGTTTTGTATTTCCTGTAATAAGGAATTTAAAAGGTCCTGAAGTAATAGGCAAATATCCATTAATTGGCAGTTAACACAGCACAGCTGGCAAATGTTACTTGAATACAGTATCCATGTGAAAAGCCTCTGGAAGGGAGATAAGAGAGTCTGGTAACATCATGAAACTATGGAGAACCAGAGGTGGACCACAAACCTGTCCATCTCTTTGTCGTTCAGTGATATGATTAGCTTAATTGGAAATACATTGAAATTGCTGGGTGCGGCAGTACTTCCTTTGGATTAAAGACTATCAACAGTTAAACTGTGTAGAGCAAGTACATTTCTGAGGCAAGCTTGAACTGTGTAAAGATGGCGTCGCAGAGAGCCAGTTATGAAGGGATATCTCAGCTCTGCTGACCAATAACAAACAAGGTGGGGGGTGGTGGGGCATGTTCACTCTAAGTTTAAACTGTCTAAGTTAAGACATTCTGAAGCTTTTCATTTGCAACTTGGACTCTCATTGGAAACTATGAGCTCTAACAGTGTCTTAAGCACCATCCACTATGATGTTGTTCATATGGACTTGGCTGGACAATAACTAGTCCAAAGCAGTAAGACACACAATCTGAATCTCCCACTTAGTCTCTGTCACAATGTTCATCACATCAGTGTAACTTGTTGCTATCCTGCAACAAATGACATTTTGTTTAAGATTGGAGCCTGTTCTCAATAGACCATCTTGTGGTTTTCCTCTCCTATGACAGACTCTGCAAGTCCTGTTGTAGACCCCTAACCTGAAAGAGAGTACCTTCTAGTGAGCAATAGTCCAGAGAGCTCAGACACCATGGTGAGCAGGGGTATGATTAATTATACAACGCTCCTCAGAGAGAGATAGTTCATCTCCATGTTTACTCTGTCAATTCCCTTTAGAATCGTATATGATTCAATAAGGTCAGCTCCTACGCTTCTGAATGCCAATGAGTTCAGACCAAATCTGCTCAACAGTTTCTCATTCATTCCACGAATCTGCCTGGTGAACCTTCTCTGAACGGTCTCTGATGCTAATATATAAGTCTAATGCTAGTACATCACTATTACATAAGGAGACCAAACTGTATACATTACTGCGAGTGTGGTCTCACGAATTCCTTGCGCAATATGACTAACACTCCCCTACCCTAGCAGGAGCAGATGGTGGTGTCATAGAAATGTCACTAGACTAGAATTCAGAGGCCCAGGATTAGGCCCTGGTGATAGGGCTTCAAATTTCATCCTCGGTATCTGAATTCAGTTCTGTAATTTTTTTAAAAATGTATTCATTTTGTGGGATGTGTGTCACTGGCTGGCCAGCATTTATTACCTGTCACTAACAGCCCTGTCTGGGATATAAACCTAGAAACAGAAGTTGCTAATTACTGAGATATACAGAATCAGACACCACAGTAGAGGCCTTTCTGTCCTTTGAGTCAGTACTACTAAATCTATACTAGTCCCAACGTAATTGATGTCAAACTAACACTGAAATCCATGAACTCTGTTATTCAATGTGGGGTGGGGCAATGTCTTTTTGGAACAATGGAAGCCTCCTGTTAGCACAAAATACCACTTGCAAATCTGCTCCCTTGTAGCAGTGTGGAATGGGGTATTAAATCTGTGCACCAAACTGCCCAGAGCTTGGAGAAACTGTAGCACTCTTACTTTCTCCATAACAGTGACTCAGCCAGAGTCGATTTTCCAACCGTCTGAATTCTCACATTTGAATTGATTTTCAAAACGCATCTCTTTTTTCACCAAGATTCAACCTCTGTATGATAATAGAACATGTATTTATAGCCTATAGCTCTTAATAGAAATTAAAATAAGAAGGATCAAACTAAAATTAAATTGAGAATTTTTTGAATGTTTTGCTTAACTCTCTCCTAGTTCAATTCTTAAAATATTCTGCTTTGTTACCTGATATTGCAGAATGTTCTCAGCCCACTTTCTCTCAATAAATTGCATCTGTTCTTCAAAGCATTGTCTCCTTGTGTTTAGTTTTGTCACCTGCTCCTGCAGAGGTTGCAACTGTTTTCTGAAATTTTCAATTTCTTGCAATGTGCGTTTAAGTGATTCGGCTCTGGTCTTATTCCAATTCAGCAGATTTCTCACTTTAGATTCATAGTATTTTTCCAGCCATTGCCACTGTTCTCCGAACAAGCTTTGAAATTCTTCATTTGTTTGATGACTGTTTGTCAGGGACAGCATATTCCTCCCATTTCTAATACTTTCCAACTGATGAATCATTTGGTTTATTTCTTTCTGGTGGCAATGTTTAAGAACAGCCAATTCATCAGAAAGTGTCTGTGCCCTGGATTCTAGTGTTTCCCGTTGCGATGTAATTAGGGGCAAGTCCTGTTTATTGATGTGTAATTCATATTTACAAGTCATTTGAGCTTTAGTGATCTTAAACAAGGTTTTTTTTGTGCATGTCATTTCTTCTTTGAAGTTATCACATTCAATCTCTGCCTTTGATTTAGTTTGGTAAAGCTTCAAGAGTTCAGCCCTCAAATTACCAATCTCTTTATGCACTGGCTCCTTCATGAAGCTTAATTCTTTGATAAGATTCTCCCTTTCTTCCAGAAGTTCTCCAACACTGTCTATACATTCCTGGAAACGTTTTCCTACTGCTTGCAGTGAATCAACGTTCCTGATAATCTCAGCAGGAGGATCCTCTTGGAAATCATTCATTTTATCCTGGGATCATAGAAAAGTGAAATATTGAGATTATATTCATAGAATCTCTACAGTGCAGAAAGAGGCCATTCAGCCCACAGAGTCTGCACTAACCCTCTAAAAAGCATCACACCCTGGTTCAGTAACATCCTTCAGGAAAATAAATCTGCCACCCTCACCTGGTCTGGCCTACATGTGATTCCAGACCCACAGCAATGTGGTTGATTCTAAAGTGTCCTCTGAAATGGCTTAGCAAACCACTGAGTTGTACCATTCGCTACAAAGTCTCAAGGAAATGAAACCAGATCGACCTAGGCATCGGAAAGACAATGGCAGAAACGGTTCTGTTGACCACACAAAGTCCCCCTTACTAACATCTGGGAGTTTAGAGCTGTCTCACAGACTAGTCAAGCAACAGCCTGATTATAGTCATACTCACGGAATCATACCTTACAGACAATGTCCCAGACACCACCATCACCATCCCTGGAAATGTCCCACTGCTACAGACCCAGCAGAGGGGGCGGCACAGCGGTATACAGTCGGGAGGATGTTGCTCTGGGAGTCCTCAACATTGACTCTGGACCCCATGAAGTCTCATGGCTTTGGGTTAAACATGGGCAAGGAAACCTCCTGCTGATTACCACATACCGTCCTCCCTCAGCTGATGAATCAGTATTCCTCCATGTTGAACAACACTTAGAGGAAGCACTGAGGATGGCAAGGGCACAAAATGTACTCTGGGTGGGG
Organism: Rhincodon typus; assembly: GCF_021869965.1. Classification (NCBI taxonomy): domain Eukaryota; kingdom Metazoa; phylum Chordata; class Chondrichthyes; order Orectolobiformes; family Rhincodontidae; genus Rhincodon; species Rhincodon typus. The sequence goes on from NC_063358.1 coordinate 444,184, forward strand.
GATTTCAATGTCCACCACCAAGAGTGGCTCGGCAGCAGTACTACTGATTGAGATAGTTGCGTCCTAAAGGACATAGCTGCTAGACTGGGTCTGCGGCAGGTGGTGAGGGAACCAAAAAGAGGGAAAAACATACTCAACCTCATCCTTACCAATCTGCCAGCTGCAGTTGCATCTGTCCATGACAGTATTGGTAAGAGAGACCATCACACAGTCCTTGTGGAAAAGAAGCTCTGCCTTCACATTGAGAATAAACTCCATTGTGTGGTGTGGCACTATCACCGTGCTAAATGGGACAGACTTCGCACAGATCTAGCAACTCAAGACTGGGCATCCATGAGGCGCTGTGGGCCATCAACAGCAGCAGAATTGTACTCCAGCACAATCTGTAACCTCATGGCCCGGCATATCCCCCACTCAACCATTACCATCAAGCCAGGGGATCAACCCTGGTTCAATGGAGACTGTAGGAGGGCATGCCAGGAGCAGCACCAGGCATACCTGAAGATGAGGTATCAACCTGGTGAAGTCACCAAACAGCGAAAGCAGCAAGTGATAGACAGAGCTAAACGATCCCACAACCAATGGATCAGATCTAAGCTCTGCAGTCCTGCCATATCCAGTCTTCAGCCAATTTGATTCACTCCACATGATATCAAGAAATGGTTGGAGACACTGGATACTGCAAAGGCTACAGGCCCTGACAACATTCTGGCAATATTAATGAAGACTTGTGCTCCAGAACATGCTACTCCCTTAGCCAAGTATTCCAGTACAGTTACAACAGTGGCATCTACCCAACAATGTGGGATATTACCCAGGTATGTCCTGTACATAAAAAGCAGGACAAATCCAACCCGACCAATTACCGCCCCATCAGTCTCCTCTCGATCAGTAGTAAAGTGATGGAAGGTGTCATTAACAGCGCTATCAAGCAGCACCTGCTCAGCAATAACCTGCTCAGTGACGCCCAGATTGGGTTCCGCCAGGGCCACTCAGCTCCTGACCTCATTACAGCCTTGGTTCAAACATGGACAAAAGAGCTGAATTCCAGGTGAGGTGAGAGTGACAGCCCTTAACATCAAAGGTGCATTTGACCCAGTGTGGCATCAAGATGCCTGAGCAAAACTGGAATCAATGGGTATGGGGGGGGCGCAAACTCTCCGGTGGTTGGAGTCATACCTGGCACATCAGAAGATGGTTGTGGCTTTTGTAGGTCAGTCATCTCAGCTCCAGGACATCTCTGCAGGATTTCCTCAGGGTAGTGTCCTACGCCCAACCATCTTCAGCTGCTTCATCAATGACCTTCCCTCTATCATAAGGTCAGAAGTGGGGATGTTCGCCGATGATTGCAAAATGTTCAGCACAATTCATGACTCCTCAGATACTGAAGCAGTCCATGTTCAAATGCAACAAGATCTGGACAATATCCAGGCTTGGGCTGACAAGTGGTAAGTGACATTCTTGCCACACAAATGCCAGGCTATGACCATCACCAATAAGAGACAATCTACCCACCACCGCTTGACATTCAATGGTGTTACCATCACTGAATCCCACAATATCAACATCCTGGGGGTTACTATTGACCAGAAACTCAACTGGACTCACCATATAAACACAGTGGTTACAACGGCAGGCCAGAAGCTGGGAATACTGTGGCGAGTAACTCACCTCCTGACTCCTCAAAGCCTGTCCACCATCTACAAGGCACAAGTCAGGAGTGTGATGGAATACTCCTCACTTGCCTGGATGAGTGCAGCCCTAACAACACTCATGAAGCTCGACACCATCCAGGACAAAGCAGCCCGCTTGATTGGCACTACATTCACAAGCATTCACTCCCTCCACCACCGACGCTCAGTAGCAGCAGTGTGTACTATCTACAAGATGCATTGCAGAAATTCATCAAAGATCCTCAGACAACACCTTCCAAACCCACGACCACTTCATCCAGAAGAACAAGGGCAGCAGAATGCCACCACCTCCAATTTCCCCTCCAAGCCACTCACCATCCTGACTTGGAAATATATTGCCGTTCCTTCACTGTCGCTGGGTCAAAATCCTGGAATTCCTTCCCTAATGGCATTGTGGGTCAACCCACAGCAGGAGGACTGCAGAGTTCAAGAAGGCAGCTCCCCAGCACCTTCTCAAGGGCAACTAGGGATGGCTAAGAAATGCTGGCCCAGCCAGCAACACCCACATCTCATGAATGAATAAATAAAATAAAATGCAGATCCAACCCCGTTCTCTATCCCCATAACCCTGCATTTGCCATGGCTAAGCCACCTAACCTGAAAATCATGGGGAAATTTTTAGCATGACCAATCCACCTAACCTGCACATTTTCAGACTGTGGGAGGAAACCGGAGCACCCGGAGGAAACCCACGCAGACACGGGGAGAATGTGCAAACTCCACACAGACAGTCGTCCGAGGCTGGAGTCAAACCCGGGTCCCTGGTGCTGTGAGGCAGCAGTGCTAACCCACTGATTGATAGTTGATGTTAATGTTGATTAGAGATGGTATGGGTTTCAATGAAAACATTATTCAGTATTAAAAGTATCCAATCCAAAATTTACAGTATTATTCACTTCATGATTGTATAATTATCTCATGGAGAAACAATTCTAAGACCTTAATAAAGTATCCACAGTTACATATTGTATGCTCAGCCACCGAAAACTGCATCCCATGAATGAATAAAAACAAGGCATATTGCATTCAGTTTATGACACCATCAATAAAGACTCAGGTCACCAATCTGCAGGCAAGTAGCTTAATTCATTTATTTTGTTGCAAATACTACATGCATTTAAATAAAGAGGAATTAACTTACCTTTTCACTATTTTCCCACTTTTGAACTTATTTGTTACTTTTGTTTATGTTTATACATTCAATTCTGTCCTGTTCCACATTGGGTAATCATTACTTAAACAGCTGCCCTACAATCCTGCCATATCTTTTTACAGTGTAGTCCTTGTACCATCCCCTCTCTAGAAAACTCCCCCAAAGAGCTCTATTAATGTGGGGTTTTTTTATTCATAGGATGGGTGTCACTGGCTGGGCTAACATTTATTGCTAATCCCTAGTTGCCCTTGAGAAGGTGGTGGTGAGCTGCCTTCTTGAACCACTGCAGTCCATTTATTGTAGGGCTTCCCACAATGCTTTCAGGAAGAGACCTCCAGAATTTTGTCCCAGCGAAGCTGAGGGAGTTAGAAGGAAAGAAACATTTAGACATTGTAGCCAGTCCAGTTTCTCTTGTTTTTGGATGGGATTTGCAGCTGGATTAAGATGTGAAATATTGATTGCGTTGATAGTTTGAGACTGTGTTTCTTTGTTGGTTTATTCAATGTGAGTGTAAGTATCCAAATCTACATATTGATTCATGTAGTTATGCAGAGTGAGGGCATTCTAATGAGATGGAGCAAAGAAATTAAACACAATTGGGTGTTTTAATAAAATTGGTCACTTCAGTTGTGCACAAGTTGTGCTTATATAACCCAGTATGATTCAACATCTGAAGAACTTTTATTAATATAGCTCCTTTAATTTAGAAAAGTGTCCCAGGAGGCTAGGAACTCTGCAGTGCAACATGCTCCCTGACTTCTCAAAGCCTGTCCACCATCTACAAGGCGCAAGTCAGGAGTGTGATGGAACACTCAAGAAGTTTGATATCAACCAGGACAATGCAAATCTGGTTGATTGGCACTACATCCATTGCCATCAATATTCACTTCCTGCACCATTGATGCATGGTATGCCATCTATAGGATGCATTGCGGCAACTCACTAGGGCTCCTTTGATTGGACATTGCAAACTCACGACCTTCATTACTTTGAAGGACAAGGTCAGCAGTAGTTTGGGACACCACCATCTGCAAGATTTGCCCCAGATGTCAACTCCTCTTTCACACCAGCCCCTCATAGCCCTCAATGCTTCAATATTTCAAAAATCTACCTACTTCCTCTTTAAATCCTTTTAGCAATCGAGCCTCCACAGCTTTCTGACATAAAGAATTCCATTCATTCATCGAGCAGAAGAAATTCATCTGCATCTCAATTTTAAATGAGTGTCTCCTTAGTCAGTAACTATGTCTCCTTGTTTGAGATTCTCCCACTCGTTAAACATCATCTGAATGTCTACTCTGCCAGGCTCCCTCAGAATCTTGTATGTTTCGATAATATCACCCCTCATTCATCTAAATTCTAATCAATAAAGGCTGGATAAGTCAACCCTTAACCCAGGAATCAGCCTAGTAAATCTCTTTTGAATTGCTTCCAATACCTAAACATCCTTTCCTAAATGCAGTGACCAAAACTACACAGTGCACCAGGTGCAGCCTCAACAACACCCCATACAGTTGTAATAAGACTTCCCTGTTTTTAAACTCCAAACCTCTAGCAATAAAAGGCCAAAATTCCATTATCCCTGTTGCACCTGCATATTAACTTGTGGTGTTTAATGTACATGAACACTGAGATCCAGAAGTGGGCTGACCCACCTTTTTGGTGTCTCTCTTCATTTCAATAATGGTCTGCATTTTGATTCTTCCAACCAAAGTGCATGACCTTGAGCTTTCCTACTTTAAACTCCATCCTGCAAGTTTTCACCCGTTCACTACGTCTCTACGTTCCCTTGCAGTTTTCCTATTTTCTCATCACAACATGCACCCCCCCAACCTATTTTAGTATCATCACCAAATTTGGATGCATTACACTATGAGAGTAGAGAGTTCAATGTTCACAATTTCAGTGGTTAAATGAGGGATCACAAAGAGACGTAGAATAAAAGATTAATCACAAATTTGCCCCAAGGGTAGCTACTGAGCATGTGCAAAAGCTGTTATGTCACATTGGCATCAGATCACATGGAATTAAATCCTGGGACTGTCAGGATTTCCTCTCTTACAATGTCCTGGAAGTATTTATGTTTAATAAAGCCTGTCAATTATTTACAAGAATCCTGGCATCAGATTACCACAAAAATCAAAAAGGGCAATTTGTTTTGACATGATAGCATAGGTGACCATTATGAAGATTGATGGACCCAATTCAAAGGAATTGTCATTGCCCCCAGTTAATCTCTATATTTAAAATCCCCAATATTCCTCCAAGGATTCCTGGTTTCCTATGAGAAGGCAGTTGGATGTACAAAAAGTTAGGAATACAAGGAACAGGAGGAAGACTAACTGTATGAAACATGTCTGACATTAGCAGAGATTTGCTTGTGCCAGGAGTTTCTGGAATGTGCCGGTTGCCTTGTAAGAGATGAAATCTCATTCTATAGTTAGCAGCTTTTAGCACGGGGCAATGTACTGAGAATGTGCCCAAATCGGGATGGTGAGGATGATTGATGTGACTGAGCAGGTGACTGATACGATAATATCCAGGCAGGATGTTGTGTTGGACTCTTGGTACAGTAATGATGAGCAGGGTTTCCACAGGAGACCTTCTGTGTCACGAGGTGAGTATTTATGTCATCAGTTAATTAAGTCGTTGTCACATACAGACTTCACAATAAAAAGAGACTTGTACTTATAAGGCACCTAGAGGCACTTCACTGCTTAAAAAAGTCACTGTTGTCATATGAGAACATCAACTGTGTAAACACCACAGGGCAGATAAAAATATTGTTGCCATGTAAATCTGCTAAAAATAACACTTTCATTTTGAATAAATTAACCAACACCCTTTGGAATTGTCATCTCTTTTTAAAGGAAACTTCCATCAAATCTGGACTGGATGGTTTAATCTTTGGCTGATTGTAAGGACAATTTCTGAAAAGTAAACTGAACATTGAAGGGGTTAAACTGATGCTCTCTGGGCAAATGAGGATTTGGGGCTGGGTGTTTAACCTGCTGCTAACATGATAATGTCCATTCTGTAACCCAAAAGTGTGCTGGAGCAGATTCAGAGGTTCCTGTTATAACCCACAGCCTTGGAAAGGTATTACCAGGGAAAGAAAGCAGCCAGTCTTAAGCAAATGTAAACAGCCAATTACTTCAATCAGTCCAACCATGCAATAAAGTTAAATGGTTGATTTGCTTCTCACTGAGAATTCACTGTAAATGAATCAGCATCAACTCTCTGTCACGGAATTGTGATGTTGAACTGAATAAAGAAACAAAAACAAAGTTGCTGGAAAAGCTCAGCAGGTCTGGGAGCATCTGTGGAGGAGAAAACAGAGTTAACGTTTCGGGTCCGGTGAC
>NC_063358.1:460392-460700 GCF_021869965.1 Rhincodon typus
GTATGGGTCAGTAGCAGGCAGGGAATGGGCAGCGGTCAGTGCTGTACAGTTAGTAGCAGCAGGCAGGGAGTGGGCAGCGGTCAGTGCTGTGTGGTCAGTAGCAGCAGGCAGGGAGTGGGCAGCGGTCAGTGCTGTATGGGTCAGTAGCAGGCAGGGAGTGGGCAGCAGTCAGTGCTGTACGGTCAGTAGCAGGCAGGGAGTGGGCAGCGGTCAGTGCTGTATGGTCAGTAGCAGGCAGGGAGTGGGCAGCGGTCAGTGCTGTACGGTCAGTAGCGGGCAGGGAGTGGGCAGCGGTCAGTGCTGTATGG
>NC_063358.1:460710-483128 GCF_021869965.1 Rhincodon typus
TACGGTCAGTAGCGGGCAGGGAGTGGGCAGCGGTCAGTGCTGTATGGGTCAGTAGCAGACAGGGAGTGGGCAGCGGTCAGTGCTGTATGGGTCAGTAGCAGGCAGGGAGTGGGCAGCGGTCAGTGCTGTATGGTTAGTAGCAGCAGGCAGGGAGTGGGCAGCGGTCAGTGCTGTATGGTCAGTAACAGGCAGGGAGTGGGCAGCGGTCAGTGCTGTATGGTCAGTAGCAGGCAGGGAGCGGGCAGCAGTCAGTGCTGTGAGGTCAGTGGCAGCAGGCAGGGAGTGGGCAGCGATCAGTGCTGTGTGGGTCAGTAGCAGTGGTCTGGGGGAATAGTGTGTTGTCAGTCAGGGAGGTGCAGACACCGCAGGCAGGGGCCTGCTCCATTAGGTCTAGGAACTGTTCCTCAGCATCAGGCAGAGGTCTGGGATAAATACAGCCTTGGGGGGTCCATCTGTCAATCATTCAGAAATGTGCAAGGGGGACCTGCAGGAATGTGAGAGAGTAAGTTCCTGGAGCAGATGTTCCTTGTAGATTGTCCATTCTGTTGCCACTGTAGACTTGTGGAGGAGGGGGTGAATCTTTAATCTGGTGGATGGGGTGCCAATGAAGTGGGCCACTCACTCCTGGAAGGTGTTGACCTTGTTGATTGTTGTTGGAGCTGCACCCATGCAGGCAGTGGGGGAGAATTCCCTCACACTCCTGGCTTGTGCCCTGTAGTTGGTGGACTGACATCAAAAGCCATCACTGTAACATACTTAATTTCTGACCTGCCATTGTGAATACTGCACTCTTATGGCTGGTCAGGTTCAGTTACTGGTCAATGGTAACTCCCAGGATGTTGATACGGGGGGATTCAGTGATGCTGAGGCTATTGAATGCCAAAGAGCAGTGGTTAGATTCCCGCTTGTTGGAGATGGTCATTGCCTGGTATTTGTGTGCTGCCAATATTACTTGCCACTTATCAGCTGATCAGCTATCCGTAGGTGGTCACAAACTGTTGTATAGCCTCAGGAGTTCAAAATGGAACAGAACACTGTACAAACATTAATGAAAATCCCCACTTCCAACGTTCTCATGTAGCAGCTGATGATGGCCAGGCTTGGTGCACTGTCCTGACGTAGTCCTGCCAGTGATGTACTGAGGCAGAGCTAATTGGCCTCCAACAACTACAACCAGCTTCCTTGGTGCTGGGTATAACTCTTTGTTTCACTTTTAACTATGATGATTCATTTTTATTTTTTGTGCCCATTAATGTGACAGTATCATTGCTGGAGAGTAGAAAATTAACATAAAGTAAGAAGAAGATAATCTGGTTGACCAATTGCTGAGTAATGGAAAAGAAAGCCATAGAACTGCAGATGCTAGAAATCAGAAACAAATGCAGAAACTGCCAGAAAAGCTCAGCAGGTCTGGCAGCATCTGTAGAGCAAAAGCAGAGTCCGGGTCCAGTGACCCTTTATCAGAACTGATCTCCTCCTCCTGTCACCTGTAAGCATTTCCCACTTGATCACTGTGAATTCTTACAACTCTGACCATTGCTCCTTATTGAGTCTCAAGTGTGTCAGTGAGACCAATTTGTGGTAAATTATTGTGCTATGGGCACATCCTTGTTGGAGGTTGTTTAAAGTTGGACAATGTTATTTTTGATTACATTTCATTATTTCCCTGGGAAACTTGAATCCTGACCTTTGATATTGAAAGATTCTGTACCAATCAGAACCTTTGTGCCATTCAATTCCACTGTTCTAAAAAGATCATTAAAAAATCAGCTATTGAAATGAAATACCAATGCACTATCACCCTATATTTTGTACAGTTTCAAACATTTCCATTTTCCTTTCAGTTTCCTTTCTCATTCATATCCTCAACCGTCAACCACAACTCTCTTCTATACAGTGTCGAGGTGCTTCACAAATCATACAGAATGGACACTAACCATGGAAGGAATACTATAGTACGGTTTAAGATGCAAACAGTCATATTGGACTTGAGACGTTAACTGTTTCTCTCTCCACAGATGCTGCCAGACCTGCTGAGTTTTCCCAGCAACTTCTCTTTTTATTTCAGATTTCCAGCATCTGCTGGATTTTGCTTTTATTTTAAGGAACTTTAGGATCTGTGTTAAAACACTTGGTCATATGGCCATTTTAAATAATGATTTCAAAGAGGAGTGAGAGATGAAGAGATTGGGGACGGAATTGTAGGGTTTCCACCCCTGATACCATAGCTGATAATGGTGAGGTGAAGTAAGGGAGGATGCACAGGAGGTCATAAACGAACAAACAAATTAGGAGCAGAAGACGCCATTTGGCCCCTCATTCTCATTCCCCCATCAATTACACCCTGGCTGATTTATTTATGTTTCAAATTCCACACGCACACCTACCCCCAGTAACCCTCAATACCGTTACCTATAAACAATCTATCTATCATTGCCGTAAAAATAATCAATCCCCACCATCTTCTGATCAGTGTTTCCTCTAAACCAAGTTTCTCTGAGGTTCCAGGCATGTGTACAGAGTCTGCCCATTGAAATAAAAAAAATTACAACACTGAAAATTACAGGCCGATTAGCCTAACCTCAGTTGTGGGTAAGATTTTAGAGTCCATCGTGAAGGATGAGATTTCTGAACACTTGGAAATGCATGGTAAAATAGGGCAAAGTCAACATGGTTTCATCAAGGGGAGGTCATGCCTGACAAATCTGTTAGAATTCTTTGAGGAAGTAATGAGCAGGTTAGACCAAGGAGAGCCAATGGGTGTTATCTACCTGGATTTCAAGAAGGCCTTTGACAAGGTGCCACACAGGAGGCTGCTGAGTAAGACAAGGGCCCATGGCGTTAGAGGCAAGGTGCTAGCATGGATAGAAGATTGGCAGAAAGCAGACAGTGGAGATAAAAGGGTCTTTCTCAGGATGGCAGCCAGTGACAAGTGGTCCACACGGGTCAGTGTTGGGACCATAACTTTTCACTTTATACATTAATGATCTAGATGAAGGAACTGTGGGCATTCTGGCTAAGTTTGCAGATGATACAAAGATAGGTGGAGGGACAGGTAGTATTGAGGAGGCGGGGAGGCTGCAGAAGGATTTTGACAGGTTAGGAAAGTGGGCAAAGAAGTGGCAGATGGATTACAATGTGGGAAAGTGTGAGGTCATGCACCTTGGTAAGAAGAATAAAAGCATGGACTATTTTCTAAATGGAAAGAAAATTCAGAAATCTGAAGTGCAAAGAGACTTGGGAGTTCTAGTCCAGGATTCTCTCAAGGTAAACTTGCAGGTTGAGTCACTAGTCAGGAAGGCAAATACAATGTGGGCATTTATTTTGAGATGACTCAAATATAAAAGCAGGGATACTTCTGAGGCTTTATAAGGCTCTGGTCAGGCCACATTTGGAGTATTGTGTACAGTTTTGGGCCCCATATCTCATGAAGGGTGTACTGGCCCTGGAGCGGGTTCAGAGAAGGTTCACGAGAACGGTCCCAGGAATGAAAGGCTTAACATATGAGCAACGCTTGAGGACTCTGGGACTATACTCATTGTAGTGTAGAAGGATAAGGGGGGAATTGAAACTTACAGAATACTGAATGGCCTGGACAGAGTGCATGTTGGGAAGATGTTTCCATTGGTTGGAGAGACTAGGACCCGAGGGCACAGCCTTAGAGTAAAGGGAAGATCTTTCAGATCAAAGATAAGGAGAAACTTCTTCAGTCAGAGAGTGGTGAATCTATGGAATTCACTGCCACAAAATGCTGTGGAGGCCAGGTCATTGAGTACATTTAAGACTGAGATAGATAGGTTCTCGATTATCAAGGGGATCAAGGGTTACGGGGAGAAAGTGGGAGAATAGGGTTGAGAAACTTATCAGCCATGATTGAATAGTGGAGCAGACTCAATGAGCTGAATGGCCTAATTTCTGTTATTGTGTTTTAAGGTCTTATGGTCTTATTGTTTCTGAGGCAGGGAGTTCCAAAGTCTGTCAACCATTGAGAGAAAAAAAATCTCATCCCTATCCTGAAAGGCTAGAGCTGGAGGACTGCAAAGATATTGGAGGATTGCACAGCTAGTCAAAATTATAGAGAGAGGGAGGGGAGACTCTATGGAGGGACCATACCTTTTTTAGCTTTGATTTGAATCCTGCTTGTTGCAATATTGCTACTTTCCTTCATCATTGTTCGTAGCTTTTCATTAATTTAGGAAGATCCTGGTGACACCATCTTGCCCCCAGTTCTATTGACAAGGAAAAGGTGGAGGAGGGGACAAACTGAGTTTCTTTCACAGAGAATTGGCAAGTCTACAACTAACTTTTTTTTTGTCATAACCATTCTGTCATTCTCTGATTGGTTACTTGTTGCTGCTAAGTGGATAGTTGCCTTTATTGTGCAGGTGGAATTGTGTTGGGGAGCCCACTAGACGGGAACCTCTAATCTGCATTCCCCTTGTATATTCCACATCTCCCATGTATCCTCCATAGTTGCTAACCCAGTATCCACTATGGGCAAACCTCTAGAGCTGCATAACTGCAGTGGTATTTGTTTGAAATGGACTTGAAAAAAATATTCTGACAATCTAACAGAGCTATCTCTCAAATACACAGGGCAAGGAAAAATACGGATCCATTGAAAAAAGGTTGAATTCCCTCAAGTGGACATTCAATTCTGAAAACAAACATCCATTCAGAAACTATATCACAAACAATAGTTCTTTACAAACTCTGAAAACTGTCAATCAAACTCTATACACAACTACCTGCAGAGTTAACACCTTCAGCTACTTTTGAAACTCAGGCATTCAAAATAAACTCAACTATCAAAACAAAGCATAACACATGCAGATCATGATTCCAACTGAAACTGTAAGGACAGTTTGGGGATTTTGCCACCAGATGGCCTGTCATTGAAAACAGTGGTAGGTATTTTTTTTAATCTCCAAGTCTAAGCAGCAGGTCCTTTTATTTTTAAAGTTAATACACCACAAGCATTTAAATCACTTCAGATCCCAATATAAGCATTTCCAGGTTCTGTTTTCTACAGGATTGATGCTTTTTCTTTGTCCTATGAGAAAATGACTTTCATGTGTCTCAATAATTAGACAATGTTGGTCAATGTAATTATCAATTTACCCTTGCAGCTCTTAGCCTAGTGGTCAATGCTCAACTTGGAACACAACAACTAGTAAGTTGGTAAAGCAGTTAACTAGGCCTAGACTAGTGTATTATCACTAGACCTATTAGTCAAGAGAACCAGATAATGTTCTGGGGACCCAGGTTCAAATCCCACCACTGCAGATTGTTTTTTATTCATTAACAGGATGAAGGTATCACTGGCTAGACAGCATTTATTGCCCATTCCTAATTGCCCAGAGGTCAGTTCAGAGCAACCACATTGCTGGGGGTCTAGAGTCACATGTAGGCCAGACCAGGTGAGGATGGCAGTTTCCTTCCCTAAAGGACAATAGTGAACCAGATGGGTTTTTTATGACAGTCGACAAAGGATTCATAGTCATCATTAGACTCTTAATTCCAGATATTTTTATTGAATTCAAGATCCACCATCTGCATTGACATGATTCGGACCCAGGTCCCCAGAATGCTCTTGGGTTTCTGGATTAACAGTCCAGCAATAATACCACTAGGCCATCACCTCCCATCTGACCTAGATGGTGAAATTTAAATTCAATAAAAAAAATCTAGAGTTAAGAATCTATTGATGACCATGACATCATTGTCGATTGTCAGAAAAACCCTTCTGAGTCACTGCTGTCCTTTAGGGAAGAAAACTGCCATCCTTTCCTGGTCTGGCCTACATGTGACTCCAGACCCACAGCAATGTGGTTGACTCTCAATTGCCCTCTGAAATGGCCGAGCAAGCCACTCAGTTGTATTAATCACTACAAAGTCTCAAAGAAGTGAAACCGTATGGATCACCTGGCATCGACCTAGGCACCGGAAAAGACAACAGCAGAAACATTCCTGCTGACCCCGCAAAGTCCTCCTCACTAACATCTGGGGGATTAGTGCCAAAATTGGGAGAGCTGTCTCACAGACTAGTCAAGCAACAGCCTGATACAGTCATTCTCACAGAATCATACCTTACAGACAATGTCTCAGACACCACCATCACCGTCCCTGGATATGTCCTGTCTCACCGGCAGGACAGACCCAGCAGAGGTGGCGGCACAGTGGGATACAGTCGGGGGGGGGAGTTGCTCTGGGAGTCCTCAACATTGCCTCCGGACCCCATGAAGTCTCATGGATTCAGGTTAAACGTGGGCAAGGAAACCTCCTGCTGATTGCCACGTACCATCCTCCCTCAGCTGATGAATCAATTTTCCTCAATGTTAGAGGAGGCACTGATGATGGCAAGGGCACAAAATGTACTCTGGGTGGGGGATTTCAATGTCCACCACCAAGAGTGACAGACACAGCTAAGCAATTCCACAATCAGTGGATCAGATCTAAGCTCTGCAGTCCTGCCGCATCCAGTCGTGAATGGTGGTGGATAATTAAACAACTCACTGGAGAAGGAGGCTGCACAAATATCCTCATCCTCAATGATGGAAGAGCTCAGTACATCAGTGCAAAAGATAAGGCTGAAGCATTCGCAGCAATCTTCAGCGAGAAGTGCCAAGTGGATGCTCTATTTCGATCTCCTCCAGTGGGTCCCCAGCATTACAGATAACAGGCTTCAGCCAATTCAACTCACTCCACGTGATATCAAAGCTGCATTCGACCGAGTGTGGCATCAAGGAGCCCTAGCAAAACTGGAATCAATGGGTATCGGGGGCAAATTCTCCAGCAGTTGGAGTCATACCTGACACATAGGAAGATAGTCGTGGTTGTTGGAGGTCAGTCATCTCAGCTCCAGGACATCTCTGCAGGATTTCCTCAGGGTAGTGTCCTTGGCCCAACCATCTTCAGTTGCTTCATCAATGACCTTCCCTCCATCATAAGGTCAGAAGTGGGGATGTTCACTGATGATTGCAAAATGTTCAGCACCATCCATGATTCCTCAAATACTGAAGCAGTCCATGTTCAAATGCAACAAGATCTGGACAATATCCAGGCTTGGGCTGACAAGTGGTAAGTGACATTCGCGCCACACAAATGCCAGGCTATGACCATCACCAATAAGAGACAATCTACCCACCACCGCTTGACATTCAATGGTGTTACCATCACTGAATCCCTCCCATCAACATCCTGGGGGTTACCATTGACCAGAAACTCAACTGGACTCACCACATAAACGCAGTGGTTACAACGGCAGGCCAGAAGCTGGGAATACTGTGGCGAGTAACTCACTTCCGGACTCCCCAAAGCCTGTCCACCATCTACAAGGCACAAGTCAGGAGTGTGATGGAATACTCCCCACTTGCCTGGATGGGTGCACCTCCAACAACACTCATGAAGCTTGACACCATCCAGGACAAAGCAGCTCCCACTTGATTGACACCACATCCACAAACATTCACTCCCTCCACCACCGATGCTCAGTAGCAGCAGTGTGTACTATCTACAAGATGCACTGCAGAAGTTCACCAAAGATCCTCAGACAGCACCTTCCAAACCCACGACTACTTCCATCTAGAAGGACAAGGGCGGCAGATACATGGGAACACCACCACCTGCAAGTTCCCCTCCAAGCCACTCACCATCCTGATTTGGAAATATATCGGCTGTTCCTTCACTGTCGCTGGGTCAAAATCCTGGAATTCCCTCCCTAATGGCATTGTGGGTCAACCCACAGCAGGAGGACTGCAGTGGTTCAAGAAGGCAGCTCCCCACCACCTTCTCAAGGGGCAGTTAGGGATGGGGAATACATGCCTGGCCCAACTAGTGACACACACTTGTTGCAAAAATTTTATGACGTTTCTTTTTGTTCCGTTAAATACCTTATTATTTTGCAATGTTTAAGACGTGGGAAAAATGCAAAGCTCCGAAACTGAGCCAACTTTGGGATGGGACAAATGGAAATGGGTTTGTTTGGGGAAATATTTTGTAACATGGTGAAAAATTCCTCTGTGCGTTCCCCATTTTGATCGCGATGTGTTGGAGCGAATGGGGTTGAATGGTGGCACAGACTCCCTTTGGGAATGTGTTGCCAGGAGGAGCCTTTTCCCAGGGACAGGAGCAGGGAAGCAGGTAACTGCACTGATGGCGATCCGGAGGCGGCGTGTCCGAGCGGGACGGTCCCGGGAGCTGTTCCCAAGCTTCAGCCGCTGCCCGCTGCCTCCTGCCGCCGCCTCAATCCTCTCGGAATTAGCCGATTTGATCCAGTTCGCCACCGGCATCTTCCAGGAAGCGCAGGACCGCGCCGCTTGCCTCCAGAGGAAAGTTCAAACATTGCGGAAAAAATTCCCCGGGACCTGTCACCGGGCCGTGCCCAGCGCCGTCTGCACGGAGCCAGGTGAGGTGCCAGGATCGGCCCCTCTCCCCCTCCTCTCCCCCCGGCTCTCCATGCCCCCCTACAGCCGGGCACAGAGAGCCCAGGAGCGGTTCCATCCACCTACACAGCAAGGCTACAGCCCAGTCCAGGGCAATTGGATCGAAAACTGGCTTCATGGTGATGATTGAAGGGTGTTTTTGTGACTGTGTCAGGATTCCTTGCTGTTGAGTACATTAATAACATGGTGTAGCTGGGATGATCAGTTCACAGGTAACACACAAATTGCTGGTGTGGTTAATAATGAAGAGGAAAACCTTAGACTCCAGGATAATATAGTCAGGCTGGTTAGCTGATCTTCTAGGTATTACAGTGGGTCAGAGGTCCTTTATATGCATGTCCACAGATCCCTGAAGGCAGCAGGTTGGGTAGATAAGGCGATTAAAAAAGCATATGGCATAACTTGCCTTTATTAATCTATGCATTGAATACAAGTTGAAGGAGGTTAAGCTGGAGCTGTGTATAACGTTAGTTCAGCAACAGCTTGATTACTGTATGCAGTTCTGGTCTACACACAACAGGAAGGATGTAATTGAACTGGGTGGGATGCAGAGGAGACTGGCCTGTATGTTGCTTGGGCTGGAGCGATGCAGCTATGAAGAGAGACTAGACACAAGGGGATGTTTTCTTTAGAGCACAGAAGGATGAAGAGGGAACCTGATTGAGGTGTACAAAGTACTGGGTGTACAGATAGGGTAGAGAAGGAGAAACTTTTCCCCTTTGTAGAGGGGTGAATACTGGGGATACAGTTTTAAAGTAAGGAGCTGGAGGTTAAGGGGTATTTGAAGAAAATACTTTGCACCCAGAGGCTGGTGGGTATCAGGAATTCACTGCCTGAAAGGCTGGTAGAGATAGGAACCCTTAAACATTTAAGAACTATTTGGATGTACACTTGAAACACCACAGATGCAAGGCTATGGGTCAAATGCTGGAAAATGGGATTAGAATAGATGGATGTTTAATGACCAGCAAAGACACAATGGGACAAAGAGCCTTCTTTTGTGTTGTTAAAACTTTATGACAATGGCTCAGTGGTTAGCACTGCTGTGTGTACAGTGCCAGGAACCTGGGTTTGATTCCACCCTCAGGCGACTGTGTAGAATTTTCACATTCTCCCCATGTTTGCATGGGTTTCCTCACACAGTCCAAAGATGTGCAGGCTAGGTGGATTAGCCATGGGAAATTGCCTCATAGTGTACAGGGCTGTACAAGTTATGTGGATTAGCCATGGTAAATAAAAGGGCTACTGGGATAGGATGAGGGGCTGGATTTGGGTAGGATGCTGTTCAGAGAGTTGGTGCAGACCCAGTGGGCTGAATGGCCTCTTTCCATGTTGTAGGGATTTTATGAACCTTTATTGATCAAATGACAGAAAGCAGTGAGTGAGGGGAAATTGAAGTTTTTCAAATAGAAGCGAGGGGGCTGGTGGTGTTTCCCCGAGGGCCAATGTTGGGACAGCTGCTTTTTAACTTTACACAAATGACTTGCACCTTGGAATACAGAGTAAATTCTCAAAATGTGCCAATGATACTAAATGTGGAGAGTAGCATTGAGGATGATGCTAATCTGCTCCAGAATATTGAGGCACCAGCAGGAAAAGAAGCCAGGGCCATGGTGGGGTATATGGGAGGGTACTTAGTGAAGCATCAGGAATCTTGGCCATAATAACTGGAAGCAATAAATATAAAAGCAGGTAAGTCAGGCGGAACATTTATAAAGCTCTGGTTAGGCCCAACTGGAGTATTTTGCCTGGTTCTGGTCCTTGAGAGGGACCAGAGGAGAGTGTGATGGAGAGCCATTCACCTGAGGCTTTCAGAAGAGAATTAGACAAACAACTGAAGAGGAAAAATGTGCAGGGTTACGGGGTAAAGGTGGGAGAGTGAAAGATGTGCAGGGTTACAGGGTAAATGTGGGAGAGTGAAACTAATTGAATCACTCTCACACAGAACCATTTCAGCTACGATGGATTGAATGGCCTGCTTCTGTGCTATTACCATTCTATGATTTAATGAATTAAAGGAGAAGAGCATGGTACAGAGTTAGAGAGCAAGAGACAGCGAATTCTACAAATTAAGTCCTAGTTAGCTGAAGGCTGTCAATTGTGGGGTTAAAATTGGGCATTGCAGTGAGGCCAGAATTAGATGAATGTCAAAGTGTCAGGGTCTATAGGGCTGGAAGCTGGAGGAGAGAGAGAGGTACACCATAGAGAGGTTTGAAAACCAGGATAAGAATTTTAACATTGAGGTATACCTTAAATGTGCTAGTCAACACTGGGTGATGGAGAGCAGAATATAGAGTGAGTGACAACACGAGCAGCAGCAGCTTTGGATAAAACACGAGCTGATTGCTCTGCAGTTGCTGATACAATAGCTGAGTTTGCTTAGGCCTCCCCTCACAGACTGGTAGTTGCAAAGAATACTGAATCCCAACTGTGTATTACTTGGCAATTTGTTCTCTGATTCTGGCATGTCAATGCACTGATCAGTGTACCAAGAAGGAACAGCACTGTGAATATTTCATGTTAACTAAATGACCATGTGTGTCCAGGATGATAGTCTCATTACTGATAGCCAGGATAAGTGTATGGAATGGGTACCCCCGTGTTCTGGCAGAGACTCAGTGAATCAATGTCACCTTTACACATATCCTTATTTTTGGATTGACGTTGCTTGTTTAACTTCTTAATTTGCTAGAGATCTTTATTTACTCGATGCTGTGATAACCTTGTTCCTGGAATTACAGCCATGTGGGAAAGACTGAGAATTACTGAAGAACTTAACTATTATTTTGACAGCAGCAAATAACAGAAGTCAAGCAATTTTTTGTTTTACTTTTTTGAATAATTCTGATGGTATTTTTATATTCTACCTGTTTATCTACTGTTTTTAATAAAAATAAATTGGTTGAATAGTTCAGTTGTAGGAAAGCATAACTACAATTATAAAATAAATTGCTCCTGCCTGCTGTTTGTAATGATGACAAACCTAGCTATATGATCACAGGTGACTTGGTGATAGGAAAAAAAACATTCAGTTGTGTGTAAGAGCACTTCTGTATCTAAAAAAAAACTAAATGAGTACCTATATTTGGTGCTCTTTTTCCGATACTAGCCTGGTCTTCATTAGGCTTCAACAGAGAGTATATTTAACTAACTGGTTACATGTTTTAATATTCTTATGACAGGCTGTGCTATATCAGTTACATGAAATATTTACGACATTAATTTTAAAGGGAGATATGCTTGTTAATAGGAATATCATAATATTTTCACATTAAAAATGGGATGTGCCAGGAAAAGACTGATGAGGACAACTTTAGGCTCCTTGCAGTTAGAATCAGGTGAATTCATAATGGACAGCAAAAAGATGGCAGACCAGTGAACAAATATTTTGGATCTGTCTTCACTAAGGAGGACACAAATAACCTTCAGGAAATGTTAGGGGACAGAGGGTCAAGCATGAAGGAGGAACTGAAGGAAATCCTTATTCATCAGGAAATGGTATTGGGAAATTGATGGGGTTAAAACCCAATAAATCCCCAGGGCCTGATGCTCTGCAATCCAGAGTACTTAAGGAAGTGGCCCTAGGAATAGCGGACACATTTTCCAGCATTCTGTAGACTCTGGAAGAGTTCCAATGGACTGGAGGGTAGCTAATGTCAGCCAACTCTTTAAAAAATGAGGGAGAGAAAATAGGGAATTATAGGCCGGTTAGCCTGACATCGGTGGTGGGGAAAATGCTGGAGACAATCATTGATAAGGATGTAATGACTGAGCATTTGGAAAGCAGTGACAGAACCGGTTCTAGTCAGCATGGATTCACCAAAGGGAAATCATGCTTGATAAATCTTCTGGAATTTTTTGAGGATGTGCACGTTAGTTGGGTTGGCCATGCTAAATTGCCCATAGTGTCCATGGATATGTAGGTTATGTACATTAGCCATGGGAAATGCAGGGTTACAGGGATAGGGTAGGCAGGTGGGTCTGGTCGGGATGCTCTTTGGAGAGTTGGTGTGGATTTGTTGGGCCGAATGGCCTGTTTTCACACTGAAGGGATTCTTTGAATTCAGTGTGACCACTAGAGTAGACAAGGGTGAATCAGTAGATATTGTGTATCTGGACTTTCAAAAGGCTTTTGACAAGGTTCCATATAAGAGATTAGTAAGGAAAATTAAAGCTCATGGTATTGGAGGTAATGTATTGACATGGATAGAGAGCTGGTTGGCAGACAGGAATAAACGGATCCTTTTCAGAGTGACAGGCAGCAAGGAGTGGGGTACTGCAGGGTTCAGTGCTGGGACCTCAGCTATTCACAATACACATTAGCGATTTGGATGAAGGAATTGAATGCAATATCTCCAAATTTGCAGGTGACACTAAGCTGGGTGACAGTGCGTGCTGTGATGAAGTTGCTAAGAGGCTGCAGGGTGACATGTACAGACTGGCTGAGTGGGCAAATACTGGCAAATGCAACATAATATGAATAAATGTGAGGTTATCCACTTTGGTCACAAAAACAGGAAGGCAGATTATTACCTGAATAGTGGCAGTTCAGGAAAAGGTGAGGTGCAACGAGACCTGGGTGTCATGGTGGAACAGACATTGAAGGTTGGCATGCAGGTGCAGCAGGCAGTGAGGAAAGCTAATGGCTTGTTGGCCATTGTAGTGAGAGGATTTAAGTATCAGAGTAAGGTTGTCTTGCTGCAGTTCTACAATGTCTTGGTGAGGCAACACCTTGAGTATTGTGCTCAGTTTTGGTCTCCTAGTCTGAGGAAGGACATTCTTGCTATTGAGGGAGTCCAGCGGAGGTTCCCCAGACAGAATCCTGAGATGGCAGGACTGACATATGAGGAAAGACTGGATCAACTGAGCTTGTACTCACTGGAATTTAGAAGAATGAGGGGGGTTTCATAGAAACATATAAAATCCTGATGGGACTGGACAGGCTAGATGTAGGAAGAATGTTCCTGATGTTGGGGAGGTCCAGAACTAGGGGTCACAGTCTAAGAATAAGGAATAAGCCATTCAGGACTGAGATGAGGAAGAATTTCTTCACTCAGAGAGTTGTGAACCTGTGGGATTCTCTCCTACAGGAAGCTGTTGGGTCCAGTTCATTATATATATTCAAGAGGGAGCTGGACGTGGCTGTTGAGGCTAAAGGGATTGAGAGGTATGGGGAGAGGATGGGCATAAAATACTGAGATTGCATGATCAACCATGATTGTATTAAATGGTGATGTGACTCAAAGGGCCAAATGGCCAACTTCTGCACCTATTTTCTATGTTTCAATGTATCAAAACTATAAATCATTGCATTTTGTAAAAGATGAAACTATGAAACATCTGTAATTTTTAAAAGGCTTGTGATGATATTTGTCTGATGCTCAGTGATTCAGAAATTGGAATTTAGAAGAATGAGAGGTGACCTTATTGAAACATATAAGGAGATTAGGGGACTTGACAAGGTAGACGTGGAAAGATTGTTTCCCCATGTGGGAGAGTCTAGAACCAGAGGGCATTATCTCAGAGTAAGGGTCCCCAGTTTAAGACAGATGAATTTCTTCTCTCAAAGGGTAGTGAATCTGTGGAATTCTTTACCACAGAGTGCTGTTGAGACTGGGTCATTAATTACATTCAAGGCTGAGATAGACAGATTTTTAATCAGTAAGAGAATTAAGGCTTATAGAGAAAAGACAGGAAAGTGAGTTGATGATAATCAAATCAGCCATGATCTTATTCTGTGGCAGAGCAGACTCGAAGGCTGAGTGGCCTACTTCTGCCTCTACATCTTATGGTCTTATTAAATGCCATGTGTAATATTGATAGTACTTTCTTCACTTTCATCAAATAAAAACTCCCTATTTGAAAGTGATTGTTCTCCCTTCACTGATCAAAGCGCTGACGTTCACTTAAAGCCAAGTATGAATCAGGTACAATTCGTTTGGACTTTACAGGGCTGGCAAATCACTGTAAACACTAAGGCAGTGACCCACTGGAATCCATCATCCTTCAGGCACCTAATTGGTTGCCATCAGGCGTCTCTGGCAGCAGAGATCTGGCGTGCTAAGAGCTGCCAGCCAATCAGAGGTGGTGATTGCTGGCAACGCCACTCCCTTTAGAGGACCAGGATCATCAAGGTGATCCCACACTGAATGTGATCCCAGATTTAAGGTGATCCCTGACAGCAAGTGATCCTTAACTGAATGTGATCTCAGGCTGAAGGTGAGTGAAACCACACTGGGGTTTATGGGAGACTGGTTGGGGGCTCTGAGTGTCTGACAGGCTCTGCTGGGCAGATTACTGAGGACATGCCTGGTGACTCCCCAGACCCTTGTTGAATCCTTAAATCACCACTGAATGGATGTCAATTATCTCATTAATGATATACTGACACTGGTGCCTGGGAATCCTGTATCAACCCCTTCTACCCTCTGACCTACTTACCTTCTGTTCCTAGACTCTCCCACAAGGGGAAATAATCTTTCCACATCTAACTTGTCAAGCCTCCTAAGCACTTTATATGTTTCAATAAGGTCACCTCTCATTCTTCTAAATTCCAATTTCTGATGCAAATAAATGAATTCACTGAGCATCAGACAAATATCATCACGACCCTTTTAAAGCTTACAGATGTTTCATAATTTCACCTTTAACAAAATGCAATGATTTATAGTTAGTGAGGGAAGAACAGGTCTGCTATGTTGACTGATGCAATGAGCTCTAATCCTCTGCTGAGCAGGGATGTTACACCAATTACACTGACATCACATGTAATTCCCTTAATCAGGAACACTGGGAGACAGCAACAGAGACTGCTGGACCATTGATGAACTGATTTTTACTTTTATCATCAATACCTAGCTCTTAGCAATTCATTGATAAACAAAAACCTCAGTTTCTCAATTTCCAATTTTGTGCCTGTAGAGTTCCCAAATAGTACCTGGAACACTGCATAACTGTGTGCTTTGAGTGTGAATGGTATCAAAGCTTTTTTCTAGAACTTGATCAGTGATATTTCTTATTGTTAGTTCACAAACACATTCGGTTCAATTTCAAATCTTCACTGTTCATCATTTCAATTATTTTGCTTACACTGTACGCTCATTCTGTTCCGATGTTTACAAGCTGAACCTCAGTGATGCAATATTTCCGAATGGTTGTGAACTTCAGACAGACAACCTATTAATTGTTGGAGCCTACTGAAGCAAACTGAAATCTAACCATATTGCCCAGAGCGTGATTCCAACATTTCAGTGCTCAATCCTAAATATCTCCCAAAGTCAGAAAAGAACAGTGAAGCTGGATGCACTGAGGGATTAGGGAAAGAAAACAGGAATTCTGGGGGTGCCAAGGAGGTTGGGGGTTGGGAACTAGGGACCTGAGCCATAAGTTCTAGGAAGCTGGCTGCAATCAAAAGCAAATCATATAAGAGACGGGAAATGATATAAACCGTGCAGCTGTCATTAGGCTGAGGACAGGCCTGATCGGATGTATCTCCAGCTGATATCAGAGGGAGAGAAAGTGCTAATTGCTCCTGTTCCTCAAAGTCCCTTTAGCAGTGGGTCTCATTGCAGCAGTAAGAAAGGGAAAGTGCTCTGCTTTACTGCTGGTTGCAGGCTCTGGGTGAAAGGGTTTCCTCTTTCCAATTCTTAATTGGAGGAAATTTCTGCTTGTCCAATGCTGAATGTTGGCCAAGCAGCCTGATAATTCAGGGAGCGTGGAGGGGAGAACGAGAACTGGGTGCTGCCAAAGCTTCTGCAATGCTGATACTGTGTTTTCAGCTGAAAGTGAGGACAATCTGTAGCTGAACAATGGCAGGGGAACCAAGGATAGAGCATTGTGGGACAGGAGGTTACAATTGCTGCAGACTTCTATCCAGTGATTGGATCAATAATATGTGATTAAAACTATTCCTGTAATTTGGGCTTTCTGTTTGGAAGCCTCAATTCCACAGAGTTCTGCATACTCCATCACAGAATACATTAAGGCTGAAGAAAACAGATCTTTAATCTCAGGGAATTAAGTGATACTGGGAGCGGACAGGATCAGGGGTCTGTTAGGTCTGACTGCAAGGTCATGTTCTCCTTCCATCCTGGATTTAAATCAGTTTTTATTGTTGTCCCAGTCTTCGCTCTCTACAGGTTGAATGTTTCAAGACTATCTGAACAGTATCAATATCAAATCCAATCTAACTCAATTCTCCCATCCCCAACAAATAGATTTCTAACGCTGGGTCTCAGAAACAGCAACAAAATCAGATCAGCAATAATGGATGATGCCCGCCCCCCCACCTCAGCCTAGTGGCACTGAGGCCAGCTCTAGTAACCAACTTCTAAACATCACAAATTAGGAATTTAAACAAATGTTCATTAATTCACAGGAAGTAAGTGTTGCTGGCTGGGCCAGCATTTATTTCTTGTCCCTAGTTGCCTTTCAGAAGGTGGTGGTGAGCTGCCTTTTTGAACCATTGCAGTCCATGTGCTTTAGAGAATGGCACTAGGAAGGGAATTCCAGAATTTTGACAGTGAAGGAATGTGGTATATTTCCAAATCAGGATGGTGAGTGGCTTGGAACAGGTCTTGCAGGTGGGATGTAAATAAGGTAATGTCTTTCCACACTAGACTATTTTGGAAGCCATTAGATGTCTAGCCATGGGAATTACAGTTAATGCATTATGTGGCGTTGGAAAGTTTTGTTTTGTATTCATAATAACAATGGGTTTTTAACTTTTTTGACTCACATTTGAAATACAGCAGGATGAATAACTCAACATGCTCTGTTTTGAAAATTGCTGAATTGAATCTGTAGTTAATGTTCCTTGGGCTTTATTGAATCCAGCTTGGCATGTTGTTTCTAACCATGTTGGAAATATTTATTTTTTATGTTGGTAAAATCATAGAATCATAGAATCTGCAGTTCAGAAGGAGGCCGTTCAAGCTATCATATCTATACCAACTCTCAAAAGAGCTACCTAGTCCCACTCTCCGTTCTATCTCCATATCCCTCTAAATTCATCATTTTCAAATATATATACAGCCTTCTTTTAAAACTTCTTATGGAATCCACCTCCACCACTCCCCCAGGCACTGCATTCCAAATTTCAACAACTCTCTGAGCAAAAGGTTTCTCCTCCTCTTGCTATCTTGCTGACAATCTTGAAGTTGTGAAATTGAATATATTGTATCACCGTGAGCCATTTCTGACAAGCTGAGGAAAATTATTCTTAACTGATTTCAACACATTTTAACCACCCTCTTGTTGCGTTTGTGCTTCCCAAATCCTCAGCATAAATGTCAGAAAGGACAAAGCAAATGATCAGAAATGCCCTGTTAATATTTGGAGAAAGACTTTATCTTTGGCAAAGTAGTAACATTTTAGAATACCATATGAAATACTAGAATTTTCACTAAATTAATGAATGGAAAAAGTTTCACTTTTATAGAATGCAGAAAGTCTCAAGTTAGAGAGAAGTAGAAAACAAGTAAATGCACGTAGAAATAAAATATGAATTAGAACAGTTACATCAGCATAGAATAATTCATTGGAAAATTGTGAACATAGACAAAAGAAAACCATGTAAAACTCTGAAGTCCTTTTCTAATATCAAAACACTGGAATCAGTGTCTGTATGTTGGAAATATATTGCAGGGTTAAGAATTTATAGTAAATTAATCAAAATGCAAATTCATAGTTAAAAGGAACAATCATTTGAACATCAACAATGTTTCTATAGCTACAAAAACTATATTATTTCTGTATGATACCAGTACCATGAACACATTTCCATTTTTCTCAATTCTTTTTGTTAATTTCCCACACAATGATTTAACTGGTGGTGAAACGTTCTGACTAGGAAAGAGGTTCAGCTGAGGAATTATGAGTACTTTGGGACAAAATTTAAAAGCAGGACCACAAAAGCAATAATCTCCAGATTACTGCCTGAGCTACATCCATATAAATGGTGACCTGGGGTAGATCTATGAAATTGGTATAGGCTGATGATACCTCAAAAGGTACAAACACTTATCGGTATTAATTGTAACATGCTTCTTGGAATCCTTATCTAATCGCAATTGCAAATACGCATGGCTCATATCCAGCTCTGTGAAGGACAGCACCCACCTCCCGCCAGTTTTGCGTATAAATCCTCTCTGCAAGAGATTGGGTATTTATCCAGCTGCGAAAAGTGTTTTACTGTTTGTCGGAAATCACCAAAGGGCAACCGACCCACCAGGCTTCACAATCAGTATGACTGGTTCTGCCTATTCTGCAAACTGGACCAGTTTGATAATTCCTTCACTTTCCAACCTCCTGCCTCTACTTCTGCCCATAAGACAAATGGTACTAGGTGGGCCTTGCAGGATCATGGAATTGCTTCTGGGTCAACATGTAAGGTGGCTTTGGCTCCTTTGCTAGTCCCTAAACCTTGCTGAAAAGTCTCTGAGTATTTAATTATGACTTCACTCGGGCAACCATTTCTAATCGAAAAATGTTGAGCCAATCAAATTGAAGCTTTCTCAACCAGTTTTGGACCCGAGCCATTTACTACCATCAGTGGTAACTGAACCAGCTGCTTCTCAACCAAGACTGGAACCAAAGTTGTACCCTTCATCTGTAAAGGTTCCCCGGTACAGGTTCTCATCCTGGCCGAGGTCTTACGCAAACTGAAGGGTTGGAGTCCAGAGCAAATTTTGGTAAAGACTGGTTCTGCGATCACTGATACAGCCATGGTGGTATTGACCTCCATTAGAGCTGGGTGACCATTTAACCAGACACTTATTTTGATTGGTTCTGGTTTGGATGTTGCTAAGCAATTTAACTGTAACAAACCAGCTATAGTTGGACATTGCAGGGTGTGCACTGTGCTGGATACCAGCCTATCAATTCTCTTACTCAGTTTCGGTCTAGTGGGATCCTTTTGCTGTCTCGAGTCTGCATACTGGCAGTAACTACAAAGGCTTGCCAGTCAGGATCCTTGAGAAAATTTTAACTGTTTGGCTGAGGCTTGGCTTTGTTTTGGGGTTTTGCTGTGGGCTGACCCAGAGCCCCTCTGCTCAGGATATGTCCTGAGTGAGTCTATGCAACTGCCTTCACTCAAATAGTGTTCCCTAACTCGGTCAGACAGGTGAGGGTGTCCACTTCCATTGGAATACCCTGTAATTCATATACTCCACTTGCTGCATTTTCCGATGACAAATCCAGTTGTAGAGCCGGTTTGAAGTCCATTTGGGGTTCAGCTGATAGGCACTTTTGCATGGTCACATCATTAATCCCGCACACTGAACAGTCTCTCAGCATCTCACTTAATGTTAAACCAAAGTTACATGCCTCTGCCAGTGAAAGCCTCATCAAAAATCCCAGTACAGATTCTCCTGGTTCTCAAACTGCCAAGTAAAACCAATAACATCTCAGAATTAGAGGACACTTGGGAACATAATATTCCTCAGCAACTCTTGAAAGGTTTTAGCATCTGGTGCCTCAGGGAAAGTTAGGCTCCTAATAACCAAAAAGCTGCAGGTCCACAAGCTATCAAGAGAATTACTTCCTTTTCATCTGCCCCAATGTCATTTGGCTGGAACAAAAAACACATTCTTTCTAAATACCAGGTCCAGTCTTTGATGGCAAGATTGAACAAGTCAAGCTTCCCAAATAGCAGTTTACCCCAACTCAAAGACAACTGTTGTGAATCTCTTCAGGAGTGTGTTTTTCTCTCATCACCACTGAAATAGAGGTTGGTGTCCTGTCACCAAGTCACCCTTTATTTACATGTGAACAGTACATGACACTGACCCAGCTAGCTCAGAGCTGACTCCTTGAGTGAACATATCCCCTGACAATCCTGTTTCTATCTGTCAGCCAGGGCTCCCTGATTGGACCAGGTTAATAGCCGCAATCAGGGAACTCATATTCTATGAGGTCCACCTGGCTGACCTCGTCCAATCACGACAGCAATAATTTCTTTGCTGAGATAAGCAGACCAAAATTGCACTCAGTGCTCAAGGTGCAGTCTAACCAAACCCCTATACCATTGAAACAAAATTTCGCAGGTCAAGTTGGAATTGAGCATTAATAATTGTGCCTGTTTAGATTTTATTTTTAAGAAATCATTGGATTTAAAGCATTAACTGAAATGTAGCACGCAATCTGATGTAAACCGCATTGTTTATCTGAAATAATGAATTGGATGTTTTACACATAAAACAACAATCTGACCAGTTTAAACCTGATGCGTGTGTGTTCCAATGACTGGCAGGTCAATTTGCAAAAGTTACTGTATGACTCGCATTGATTGTTAAAGTTGATTCAGATGATTACTGCTCTACATTCCATTCCTACTAGTCACCTGATTAACCTGCCTGCTCATGAAACTGCAATCACTGGTCAGGAGTTTGCTGTACAATTCAAATGCACACATTTACAAAATTCAAATAGTTTCATGTAGTTAACACTTTTCATTTGCTGTGATTCAGTAGTTTCTATGAGTGAATTTATTTGGAGACAGTGATAGCCTCTGAATTCTGCTGCATTGCTTAGTTTAACAGCCAGCGAGGCCAGGCAGGCAGCAAAGACACAGCTGGGATTTGGAATGTGCTGTTAGCTGTTGGTATTTGGGGCAGCACCCAAAACAGACGCAGTTACAAATCAGAATCAGGGGCTTTGTTGTTTGATAGGGTTCTCTCGGGATTGCCTTTAACTCACTTGGAACTTCCGGCAAACCACAAGCTAATTGCTTTGCTGAATCACAAAATTGTTATGATATGGATGGAGGCCATTTGGTCCATCAGGCCTGCGATAGAAAGAAGTTAGTGAGAAACATAAAAGCAGACTGTGAAAGCTTCCCTAGACTTGTCAGAAGGAAGAGCTTGGCAAGAACAAATATGGGCCCCTTACAAACAGAGTCAGGAAAATTTATGATGGAGAAAAAGGAAATGGAAGTAAAAATAAACAGTTACTTGTGAAAATGAGGAACTGAAAGAAGTTAATATTAATCAAGAGGTAGCACATGAAAAATTAACTGGATTGAAGCTTGATAAATCCCTGAACTAGATGAGCAACATCCCAGATTACTAAAGCAGGTGGCTGTAGAGGTATTAGATGCACTGGTGGTTAACTTTTACAATTCTGTAGATTCTGGAATGTTCCTGCTGACTGGAGAATAGCAAATGTAACTGCAGTGCTTAAGAAAGAAGGGAGAGGAAGAATGGAGGACCAGAAATCTATTAGTTTGATGTCAGTGGTGTGGAAAATACTAGAATATTTTTTATATTCTTTCATGGAATGTGGGTGTCACTGGCTAGATCAGTATTTATTGCCCATCCCTAATTGCCCAGAGGGCAGTTAAGAGTCAACAACCTTGCTGTGGGTCTGGAGTCACATATATGCTAGACCAGGTAAGGATGGATGTTTCCTTCCCTAAAAGACATTAGTGAACCAGATGGGTTTTTCTGACAATCGACAATGGATTCACGGTCATCATTAGATTCTTAATTCCAGATATTTCATTGAATTCAAATTCCATTATCTGCCCTAGTGGTATTTGAACCCAGGGCCCCAGAATATTAGCTGAGTTTCTGGATAAACAATCCAGCAAGAATATCACTAGGCCATTGCCTCTCCTTAATCTATTAGAAAGGATGTAATAAGTGAATATTTAAAAATAGTGATATGACTGGATAGAGCCAACATGAATTTAGAGAAGGGAAATTCATGTTTAACAAATTTGTTCTTTTCTGAAGATGTTACTTGTAGCATTGATTAAAAAGACCAAACGAATGTGGTGTTTTTGGATTTTCAGAAGGCTTTTGATAAGGTGCCGGACGGAAAGTTAGTAAATAAAATTAGAGCGCATGGGGTTGGGAGTAATATCCTAGTATGGATTGAGAATAAAGCACAAAAACAAAGTTGCTGGAAAAGCTCAGCAGGTCTGGCAGCATCTGTGGAGGAGAAAACAGAGTTAACGTTTCGGGTCCGGTGACC
>NC_063358.1:483528-515784 GCF_021869965.1 Rhincodon typus
GTTCTGAGGAAGGGTCACCGGACCCGAAACGTTAACTCTGTTTTCTCCTCCACAGATGCTGCCAGACCTGCTGAGCTTTTCCAGCAACTTTGTTTTTGTTCCTGATTTACAGCATCCACAGTTCTTTTGGTTTTTATTGAGAATTAAGCAGGCCATTCTCAGGATGGCACGAGTGGAGTACTGCAGCAGTTCACAATCAATATCAGTTAATGTGGAGACTGAATGCAATTTTGCCAAATTTGCCGATGACATAAAGTTGGCAGGGAAAGTGAGCTGTGAAGAGGATGCAAGGAGGCTTCAAGAGGATTTGGACAGGGTTAGGGTTAAACCTATTGCAAACATACGACAGACTGTAATGTGAATATGTGTGAGGTTTTCCATTTCAATAAAGTATAATAGAAAGATTGTGTATTTCTTAAATGGTGAGAAGTTGGGAAGTGCAAATGTCCTTGTTTCACTAAAAGTTAGCATGCAGTTGTAGTAACCAGTTAGGAAGGCAAATGGTATGTTGGCCTTCATTGCAAGGGGATTTGAGTTCAGGAATGAAGATATCTTGCTGCAGTTGTATAAAGCCATGGTGAGACCTCATCCTGAGTATTATATACAATTTTGGTCACCTTATCGAAGGAAAGGAATACTTGCCCATGCAGTAGAGGCTCACCAGATTAATACTAGGATGGTGGGATTGTCTTATGAGGAGAGTTTGTAGAAACTAGGTCCAGGAATTCTCAGGAATTTCAATGAATGTGAGGTAATTGAAACTTACTGGGTTCTTATTGGGTGGACAACACTTAATGAGGCAGATAGGCTGTTTCCACTGGATGAGGGAGGGATGGAGAATCAGGAGATCAGATCTCAGAATAAAGGGCAGGCTATTTAAGACTGAGATAAGGAGGAATTTCTTCAGTCAGAGGCAGGTAAATCTTTGGAATTCACGGGGATCTGTGGAAGCTCAGTCATTAAGCAGGTTTAAGACAGAGATCGCTATGTTCCTAGATACAAATGACATCTAGAAATATGGGGATAGCAGAGGAAAGTAGCCTTAAAGTCAAAGTTCAGCCATGATCTAGAATGCAGAGCCTGCTCAACAGCCCAAATGGCCTCCTCTTGCTTCTGTGTTCCTTGGCCATATGGTCCACAAAGGGAGGGGTGAGTCAGACTGGGAGAAATGTGATAATACTATGACTTTAAGAGGTGTATTTTGTCCCTTTTTTAAATGAAGAGAGGTTGATACAGAGGTGACGAACGGTCTGTTCCATGCCAATAAAATAAACAAGATATGAGATCTTGGGGTTTTTTAAAAGTTGGAACAATAGAAGCAGCATAAAAGGGTGGGATCAAGCTCCCACCGAACCAGAATTTTAGCTTTAACTTTCAGTAGTTGCTGAACAGAAAATTAGCAAGAATTAGCCCCCCTAGCTCTGCACAGAGTGGGAGCATTGACCTGAGTGGACTGGGGCAGTTGAGACTGCTGCTCATAATGAGCCAGTGCTGAGTGCCTTCATGAGGCTGTTGAAAGGCACCATGACAGATTTAGAGGAAAACAGCAAGGTCAGCAGTTACCGAAGGATTGCAGTCGGGAATTGGGAGAGCAGAGTCCTAAGAAAGTGGAAGTGAAAGGGGCAGAAAGATCAGATAGTGTCTTGGAGAGGGGAACAGAAATGAAAGATGATAAAGAGGTGGAAATGTGAATGATGAGCTCATCCCTAGTGGGGAAGCCAAAAAATACACACAAATAGACATTGAAAAACTTTAAGTTACATAAGCCTGGCAGCAAATGCCAGAATTCTCGACCACTGAATGAGTGAACGACTTAAATTTGGGTGATGGTGCCTCAGGAGGAAATTCTGGGGGATTTAATAAAAACCGAAAGAACTGTGGATGCTGTAAATCAGGAACAGGAACAGAAGTTGCTGGAAAAGCTCAGCAGGTCTGGCAGCATCTGTGAAGAAAAAAATCAGAGTTAACATTTTGGGTCCCGTTCCGAGGAAGGGTCACTGGACCCGAAACATTAACTCTGATTTTTTCTTCACGGATGCTGCCAGACCTGCTGAGCTTTTCCAACAACTTCTGTTTTTGTTCCTAAGGGATTTAATCCCTTGTCTTTCAGCAGCAGCTGTACCTTCCCACAGCACTAGATGGCAGCAAAACAGCTACTTCTTCAGAAAAACCAAAAGAACTGCAGATGCTAGAAATCAGAAGCAAAAACAGAAATTGCTGGAAAAGCTCAGCAGGTTGGCAGTATCTGTGGAGAGAAATCAGAGTTAACGTTTCCAGTCCAATTTTTGTTTTTGTAATTACTTCTTCAGGTTATCCTCTTGGCTGGACATTGAGTTGTAATTTGTCAGAAATGTTTCTAGCTAAGGCTGGAGGATAATTAAATCACTTGGCTTTTAAGAACTCTTTGTGATTTTAATCAAAACAGAAAATGCTGGAGAAACTCAGCAGGTCTGGCAGCCTGTATGTAGAGAGAAACAGAGTTAATGTTCCGAGTTGATATGACTCTTTCCAAGTCGGGATGGTGATGGCTTGGAGAATTTGCTGGAAGTGCTGTTTCCTTGTTATCTGCTGCCCTTGTCCTTCTGGGTGGTAGTGATCATGGGTTTGGAAGGTGCTGTCTGAGGAGCTTTGGTGAATTTCTGCATCATGTAGATGGCACACTCTGGGCATTGGTGGAGTGAATGGTAAAGATGGTGGAGGTGCCAATAAAGTGGACTGGATGGTGTTGGGCTTTTTGATTGTAGTTGCCCTGACAATATGCTGTGGGGCATTTTCTGATTCCTTTGTTGCTAATGAAAGTTATTTGATAGGCCAGGCATTAGAACAAATAGATACCAGTTGAGGGACCTAACTCTAGTGACACAAGGCTAAATTGTCTTTTACTGTAAGGGAGCATTTATAGTTTATTTTTTCTTTTACAACAGTTTTGTTAAAAGAAAGTCATTATTTTTATATTTTCCAGCTTGTTCTGTAAAATATTTCGACAACACAGTTAGTATTTCCTGGTTAAAATAAGCCCCTTTCTAGATTACTGGTTACTGAGGGAATGTACTGGTCTGGCTGGGAATCATTGTGAAGCCACATCAATAGAGAGCTCCTTTCCTGCTCAGGGTCTGCTTTTCTCTCTCTGCTTGATTCCATGATTATATAATGAAGTGCCCCTGTACCACCATGAGGCTAACAGCTTTAAACGTCATCACCAAAACCCACCAATTTATGCGGAAATTATCAACTGTGTTTACTCTGCTTCTCATTTCTGAAAGATTCCTAAAAACTTGTTATATGAAAACACTTTATCTTCTTTTCAGATGTTGTCATTTGCTCACAGTGTAAATGTGATCTTCTGGCATTTATTTAATGCTCCACTCTATGTTTTGCTGTTTAACACACCACACGATTAAGCTGTGCCAGTTGTCTCAGGTGGAATGATTATATTTAAAAGGTTATCACAATTGATGAATAAAGTATTAGCCAGTGGCAAAGTGCTGGATCATGATGAGGCTGGTAATTTTTTGCAAAGTGTTTTACTTTGGAACATTGGAACATTGAAATTTAAATTCATTTTCCAATTAATGTTTTATATCTTAAGACAAAACCAAATTGCAGAAGATGCTGGAAATGAATAAAAAAAATGCTGTAATGGTCAGGCAGTGTCTGCAGAGAGTAACAGAGCTCATACTTACTCATCAATGGCTGTAGTTTGTGGATTTCATGGCTCAGATTCCCAGGACTAAGAGAGCTCCATGTGTCCAGCCCAGCAACAAGCAGTTTGACACTTTGATATTGGATGCATCACAGCTGTCACACTGAATCTTCACAGACCAGGTTTGGAGGCTGTGGTTCAATATTGAGGGTGTGTATGTGTTTGTGTATCTGCATGTATCTGTTGGTTAGTATAAATGCAAACTGGGTTACCTGTCCTATACCCAGAAAGTAAAGGAACAGAAGTTAAAAATAAAGTTTGTAAAAATGTCATAAGACTGTTCTATGAAATACTTAGCTGAGATATTCACACTCTGCGAATATGAACTGAATGAAATTGATACAAAAGCTGAAAATCAGACCATAAAAATTATGCTGCCAAATAATTTATTTAAATATTTCTTACATTTGACAGATTACATTCTACAATTTGTCAATTACTTTCTGTAACACTATATTAAATAATAATTTAAGCCCACACATGTGAAACACAAACACTTAAGTTCACACAAGTATTATACTCAAACATTATTATCAAGAAATATTATTTTCACAATTGAGCCTAATTCTGATTTGATTTCCAATTTTCACTACTATATATATTTCTACTAATGTGTTTCTATATCCTCAGCATGATTCCAAAATCCTCAGGATCAAGGTTTACATCTACACTGATTTTCACCTTTTGTATTTCTGTGAGATCACACTGTAGACTTTCACTGTCACCCCTGCATTTTTGGTATTGTTGAAAATTGGGCTGGATTTTTCAGATGGCAGGATTTCCTACCCAATTGCCTGAAGAGTTGGTGTGAAACACACCCTCAGTGGTCACAGCAGCCCCACAGGCATTGCCTGTTATGTGGAGTATTAATTGGCTGGAGATAGGACTTTTGTCCTTCAATTGGCCAGTTACTGGCCACACAAGAGGTTCTTTCCCTGGCCTCAGTTTAAAGCAGGAGCAGGGGAGCAGACTGCTCAGGGCTCAGGTAGGATGGAGGGGGTCCCTCCCTCAGTGGACCTGTTTTCCACATTGGATACCCCGCCACAATGGCTATTGCTCACCCCCCAAAGTCAGGCCCCCATGGACAGACAGAAAGACATTTTGATTTTGTATCTATAGGCTGCTGCTGGTGCTGTGACATTTTGGATGATACATTAGATTTTGGCAAGTCTTTGTGTTAACTATGCATCATTGACATGAGGCTTTATCTTGCGACATTGTAGAGAAGATGTTCCATCCTGTGGGGCAATTTAGAATGAGAGGTCCCAGTTTGAGGATAAGGGGCAGCAGATTTAAAACAGAGATGAGGAGATATTACTTCTCTCAAAAGATTGTGAATCTGTGGAATTCATTCCATCAGAGTGTGGTGGATGCTGGTACATTGAGTAAGTTTAGGGAGAAGGTAGACAGATTTTTAATTAGTAATGGAGTGAAGTGTTAGGAAAGCGGGCAGGAAAATGGAATGGATGCTGAGATGAGATCAACCATGATTTTATTAAATGAGGGAGCAGGCTTGAGGGGTTGAATGGTCTATTCTTGCTCCTAGTTCTTATGTTTCATGCTCTTATTTTGTTATTGAACTCATTCCTTCTGGTTTTCAGAGCCATGTTACTTGATTTGCTGTCTTTGGATAGTTTATTATTGATTATAATGTTTAATTGCTTTAAAAAAGTTTTTCATTTGGTAGTCACATATTGTGAAATCAATAATAAAAACAAATTCGAAAGAGAAACCCCTGATGGTGCAGGTGGTGTTGAAGGAGATCTTTGTTACCTCATACATCTCTCAGGAAAAAAATATTTACAGTCAATAGGTACCTGCTTTGTATGAAAAATAACACAAACATTGACTCAAATGTTATGAGTGAATTCTGAGAGCATCCCACAAACAGAAATGTCTCCCAAAGCTAATCCTTTCCTCACATTTGGGAAAGGGATACATTTCCCGCACTGAGTACAAAGATCTTGTATCAACACGTGCACTGTTTTCATCAGGACATGTTTGTGGACTAGAGGTGGAAGTACATTGCTGTGATTTATAAAATGCGGCCAGTATCAACACTTTGTTGAATGTGATGTAGGGGCACTGTAGGAAGCATTGCAGTGCAAACCTTCACACAGGATAATGGAGCTGGCCATTTTCGTACAGATTAAATATTGTAATTCTTTCAGTGTAAGAGGAGGGGCAACAGGCTTCAAACAGGATTAATTGTGATGGATTCAAAAAGAGAATGCCACATTATTACATTTCTAATGTAGACATCAAGGTTTTCACATGGATATTAGTGTGACTGCCACAAAATACTCAGCTTTGCAGCTCTGTTGAAACTTGACACAATCAAATTTCTAAATATGAAATTATGTTTAATTAATTTGCAGGGGTTGTTTGAAGAGATAACAGCCTCAATGAGGGTAACATTATTGATGTGGTGTACATTGACTTTCGGATGGCATTTGATACAGTGCCACACAATTTTGAGGAAAGTTACAGTCATGGAATAAAAGGGACTATGGCAATGTGGATCCCATTAGCTGGGTGATAGGAAACAGAGAATAATGATCAATGATAGTAGGAACTGCAGATGCTGGAGAATCCGAGACAACAAAGTGCAGGGCTGGATGAACACAGCAGGCCAAGCAGCATCATAGGAGCAGAGAGGCTGACGTTTCGGGCCTAGACCCTTCATCAGAAAAAGCATGATCAATGGCTATTTTTCGGTCTGCGGGAAGGTTTGCAGTGGAGTTCCCTGGGATCAGTATTGGGACCCGAGCCTTTTTCTGATATTTATTAATGATCTGGATATTGGTGTGAAGGGGACAGAGACAAATTAAAAATTCGAGTCAGATCCCCTTTGATTTCCTCCCTTGTTGCCCCCAACATCCTGGGATACAACTCAGCTGGACCTGGGTTGCTGTGGGAAATGAGAGAGGAAATCACAGGGGCTCTGATCCAAAGTTTTAATTCTTCTCTGGCCACGGGGTAGTGCCAGAGAACTGGAGAATGGCAAATGTGGTTCCACTTTACTAGAAGGGTAGCAAAGATAGACAAGGGAATTACTGGTGAGTGACTGGTGAGTGTCCCATCAGTGGAGGGAAACTCTGAAGGAGAGGCAAAGTTTGATCAGGGACAGTCAGCATGGCTTTGTCAGAGGGAGGTCATGCCTAACAAATTACATTGAATTTTTGAGGAGGTGACTAGGCATGTGTAGCTGAGGGTGGTACAGTTGATGTAGTTTAGATAGAATTCAGTAAAGCCTTTAACAAGGTCCCACATTGGAGACTGATGAAGAAGGTAAAAACACTTGGGATCCAGGGTAACGTGTCAAGGTGGATCCAAAAATGGCTTAGTGGTAGGAAACAGAGAGTGGCAGTAGAAGATTGTTGGTGTGACTAGAGGCTAGTATGTTTCTCAACCCTATTGTCCTGCTTTCACCCCGTAACCCTTGATCCCCTTACCAATCAAGAACCTATCTATCTCGATCTTAATGACACTTGATGACTTGGTCTCTACAGCCCTCTGCGGCAATGAGTTCCACAGATTCCCCACCCTCTGACTGAAGAAATTCCTCCTCACCTCAGTTCACTCTGTGGCTGTGCCCTCAGATCCTAATCTCTCCTACTAGGGAAAACATCTTCTCCATATCCACTCTATCCAGGCCTCTCAGTATTCTGTAAGTTTCAATCAGATCACCCCTCATCCTTCTAAACTCCATTGAGTGCAGACCCAGAGTCCTCAGCCACTCCTCATATGATAAGCTGTTCATCCCTGGGATCATTCTTGTAAACCTCATGTGGGTCCCCTCCAAAGCCACCACATCCTTCCTTAGACACTTGGCCCAAAACTACTCACAATATTCCAAATGCATTCTGACCAGAGCCTTAAACAGCCTCAGCAGTGTTCTTGTATTCTAAGCCTCTCGAAATGAATGCTAACACTGTATTTGCCTTCTTAGTTGCCAACTGAGCCTGCACGTTAACCTTAAGGGAATCCTGGACTCGGACTCCTAAGTCCCTTTGTGCTTCAGATTTTTGAAGCTTTTCCCCATTTAGAAAATAGTCTATGCCTCTATTTTTCCTACCAAAGTGTATAACCTCACACTTTCTCACACTGTATTCCATTTACCACTTCTTTGCCCACATTTTTAGCCAGTCTAAGTCCTTCTGTAACCTTCCTGCCTCTTCAACCTGTCCCATCACCTGTCTTTGTGACGTCTGCAAACTTAGCAACAATGACCTCAGTTCCTTCGTCCAGATTGTTAATGTATAACATGAATAGTTATGTTCCCAACACTGACTCCACTAGTCACCAACTGCCACCCTGAAAAAGACCCCTTTATCCCCATTGTCTACCTTCTGCCAGTCAGCCAATCCTCTATCCATGCCAGTACCTTGCCCCTTACACCATAGGTTTTTACCTTATTTAGCAGTCTCCTGTGCGGCACCTTGTTAAAGGATTTCTGAAAATCCAAATAGATCTCCTTTGTCTAACTTGCTTGTTGCGTTCTCAAAGAATTCTAACAGATTTGGCAGGCGTGACCTCCCGTTGATGAAGCCATGCTGACTTTGCCCTATTTTACAATGCACTTCCAAGTACTCCGCAATCTCATTCTTAATAATGGACTTGGCCAACTGTCCTAGAGTTTCCTGTCTTCCTCTTCCTTCCCTTCTAAAACAGGGCTGTTACATTAGCAATTTTCCAGTCCCCGGGACCTTCCCTAACTCCAGTGATTCCTGAAAGATCACCTCCACAATCTCCTCAGCTATTTCCTTCAGAACTCTACGGTGTAGCCCATCTGGTCCGGGTGATTTATCTACCTTCAGACCTTTTAGCTTCCCCAGACGTTTCTCCTTAGTGATGGCCACTAGTCTCTCCTCTGCTCCCTGCCTCTGTTGAAGTCTGGTGTGCCACTGGCATCATCCACTGTGAAGACTGATGCAAAGTACCTATTCAGTTCCTCTATCAATTTTTTGTTTCCCAATACTATGTTTCTGGCTTCATTTTCCAGTGGTCCAATGTCCACTCTTGCCTCTCTCTCTTATTGTTTAGATATCTTAAAAAACGTCTTGCAATGTACCTTTATATAACTGGCTAGCTTACCCTCATTTTTAATCTTCTCCTCCCCTCCATTGTTTTTGTAGTTATCCTCTGCTGGGTTTTAAAGGCGTCCTAATCCTCTGGCTTCCCAATGATCTTCACCATATTGTATGCATTTTTGTTTTGCTTTTACGTTGTCCTTGACTTCCCCTGTCAGCCATGGTTGCCTCATCCTCCCCTTAGTGTGTTTCTTCTTCCCTGTGATGAATTTCTGCTGTGCCTCCTGAATTACCCCCAGAAACCTCTGCCTTTGCTGCTCCACCATCTTCGGTGCTAGGCTTCCCTTCCAGTCAACTTTGACAAGCTCCTCCGTCACGTCTTTGTAGTTCCCTTTACTCAATTGTAAAAGCGTTACATACGATTCAATCTTGTCCCTCGAAAACTGCAGGGTGAATTCTATCATGTTATGGTAACTGCCCCCAGGAGTTCCTTCACTTTCAGCTCCCTAATCAAGTCTGCCTCATTACACATCACCAATCAAGAATTTCTTAGTGGGGTCTATTACAAACTGCTTCAAAAAAACCATCTTGTAGACATTCCACAAATTCCTTTTCTTGAGATTCGCTGCCAACCTGATTTTCCGAGTCCATCTGCATATTGAAATTCCCCATGATTATTGTCAAAGCGCCTTTCTTATTTGCATTATAAGAGCAGGGAGGTTATGTTGGAGCTGTACAGGACTTTGGTGAGGCCACAGCTGGAGCACTGTGTGCAGTTTTGGTCACTGTACTGTTAGAAGGAGGTGATTGCACAGGAGAGGGTGCAGAGGAGATTCACCAGGATGTTGCCTGGAATGGAACATTTCAGCTGTGAAGAGAGACTGAATAAGCTCAGATTATTTTCTTTGGAACAGAGAAGGTAGAGGGAACCTGACTGAGGTGTATAAGATTATGAAGGGCCATGGAAAGGGTGGATACAAAGCAGCTGTTTCCCTTGGTTTGTAGGGCCAATAATGAAGGGGACATAATTTTAAGGTAAAAGGCAGGAAGTTCAGAGTGCAGTTCAGGGAAAATGTTTTTGCCCAGAGGGTGGGGGTTGCCTGGATTGCACTGCCTGAGAGGGTAGTTAAGGTGGGAAACTTTAAAAAGTACTGGAATGAACATTTGAAGTGTCATCACACTCAAAGCTGTGGGCCAGGTGCTGGAAAGTGGGACTAATGTGGATGGGTCAGCACAGCCATGATGAGTCAAAGTATCTCTCTTCTTCTCTATGACTCTGGGTTAGGGTTAGGTTTAGGGTTATGGTTATGGTTAGGGTTAGGGTTATGGTTAGGGTTAGGTTTAGGGTTATGGTTAGGGTTATGGCTATGGTTATGGTTAGGGTTAGGGTTAGGGTTAGGGTTATGGTTATGGTTATGGTTAGTAAAGTGACAAATACTTTCTTCCATTCTGAGGTTGGAATTATTTCATAAATTCTCATAATTGTAAATGTTCTTTCAAAGAAAGCAGAAAAGTTTTATTTTGTAAAGGTGAATGTAAATTATCACATACTTTGTTAGCTACCAGGCTTTTAACTTGATCAGAAATTGGGTGTCACAATGCTACTGTTGGAGGTTGCTTCTCACAGGATTGTAGTTACTGCAGTGGAGTGGAAGATTGAAATATTCACTTCACTCAACTTCTACTTTTCACTTTTTAAGCTTGGACAGAAAGGCAACAATATTTATAATTAGAGTTGAATGGTCATGTAAGAAGCACATTAAGATTGGAGCAAATTGCTAATGTGGCTAAGCTGACGTTTGCTCCCATCGAAACCAGTAGTTGTTTGGTAGCTAGTGAAGCAGAAACCCATGGAATTATGCCTAGATAGTTGTCCCATACGATACTAGTATCTGCATCATTTCAAATTAACACAGCCTGAAGGCTCAGAAAATATCTAAGGTTCTTGAGTAAATTTGTAGCTCAGGTTGTTGATGCTTTGGTTGGTTGGCTCGCCGAGCTGGTTCGTTAGTTTGCAGACGTTTCATTATCCTGCTGGGTACCATCATCAGTGCAGCCTCTGATGAAGCGCTGTTGTGTTTTCCCACCTGGTATTTAAACTCTGGGGTCTGTTGGATTTGATTACCTCATTTCCGGTTTTACCCTACAGTGGTGTGTATATAGAGTCAAATTCTACGTATTTATTGATGGCCTTTTTGGTGGAGAACCAGGCCTCTAGAAATTCCCGTGCTTGTCTCTGTTTGGCCTGTCCAAGGATCCTAATGTTGTCCCAATCCAAAGGTCACAAACCGGAAATTCCCATAGTCTCCCTCCCAGGCACACCAACACACAGATTAACCAAGTAATTACAACGAAGGCTAAAGCACCTCGTCACCCCACTCAATCCACTCAGCCCGGGAGTTCCTCAATTCCATCAGGGACACAAAAATAGACGTGGACAAGACCATGGTGTCCTTTGACGTCACTGCCCTATTCACATCGATTGACGTACCACTGGCAAGAGAAACACTAGCAGCACTTCTGAAAGAATGAGGCCCGAGTGACACCATCTCCACAGACAACATACTGAAACTACTGGATCGGTACCTCACGACCCACTTTACCTTTAATGGCCAAATCTATGACCAAATCAAAAGGACATCCATGGGTCACCCATCTCTGCACTAATATTAGAAGTGGTGATGCACAGACTTGAAAGCGTGGCTCTTCCGCTAATCCAACTGAAACTATGGATCCATTACATGGATGACACTTTCGTCATCATCAAATGGACCATACTAGAGGAGACACACCAACACTCTCAACGGCATCAGATTCACCAGGGAAGAAGAAAAGAACGAATAGTTCCCATTCCTAGACGTCATAGTAGAACTTAGGGCCAATGGGGAATTTCTGACCAAGATATACAGAAAGGCCACATACACAGATCAAGTCCTAAATTTCAACAGTAACCACCCAACACTCACAAACCAAGTTGCATGAAAATTCTATTTAAACGAGCGACAACACATTGCAGCAACCCGGAACTACACCAAAATGAAGAAGAATACCTTTACCAAGTATTTAAGGAATAATGGGATCCCAAACAGCTGGGTCCGATGATGCCTATCACACAAACAACAGGAAGATACAGTATGCTCTGACACACTCGTAACATTACCGTACATTATGAACATATCTGAACTGGCCACAAGACTCCTACAACCATTGGGCATCAGAGTGGCACACAAACCTACATCAACCCTACGCCAACTGGTAACTTGAACCAAAGACCCCTTGCCCACTATGGACAGAACCAATATAATATACAAGTTTCCATGCAAAGACTGCGACAAACATTACACTGGACAGACAGGAAGGAAACTGGCCACAAGAATACATGAACACCAACCACATCATAGATCATAGATCATAGAATCCCTACAGTGTGGAAACAGGCCCTTCGGCCCAACAAGTCCAAACCCTTGGAGCATCCCACCCAGACCCAGACCTAGACCCCTTATAATCCACCTAGCCTGCACATCTTTGGACTGTTGGAGGAAACCGGAGCACGCGGAGGAAACCCATGCAGACACAGGGAGAATGTGCAAACTTTACACAGTCAGTCGCCCGAGGCTGGAATCAAACCCAGGCCCCGGCACTGTGAGGCAGCAGTGCTAATCACTGAGCCACCGTGCTGCCCCAGCAACAAAAAGACATGACCAATACTCACTCGTCTCCATTCACACAGACAAGGAGAACCACCAGTTTGATTGGGACAACGTCAGGATCCTAGGACAGGCCAAACAAAGACAAGCACAGGGATTTCTAGAGGCCTGGTTCTCCACCAAGAAGGCCATCAACAAACACACAGAATTACACCCTATATACGCACAACTGCGAAGGAAAACTAGAAATGAGATAATCAAATCCAACGGACCCCAGAGTTTAAATGTCAGGCGTGAAAACAGAACGGCACTTCATTGGAGACAACAAGGTGCAGAGCTGGATGAACACAGCAGGCCAAGCAGCATCATAGGAGCAGGAAAGCTGACGTTTCGGGCCTGGACCCTTCATCAGAAATGGGGGAGGGGAAGGAGGTTCTGAAATAAATAGGGAGAGAGGGGGAGGCGGATAGAAGATGGATAGAGGAGAGGATAGGTGGAGAGGAAACAGACAGGTCGAAGAGGCGGGGATGGAGCCAGTAAAGGTGAGTGTAGTTGGGGAGTTAGGGAGGGGATAGGTCAGTCCAGGAAGGACAGACAGGTCAAGGGGGCGGGATGAGGTTAGTAGGTAGGAGATGGGGGTGCGGCTTGAGGTGGGAGGAGGGGATAGGTGGGAGGAAGAACAGGTTAGGGAGGCGGGGACGAGCTGGACTGGTTTTGGGATGCGGTAGGGGGAGGGGAGATTTTGAAGCTTGTGAAATCCACATTGATACCATTGGGCTGCAGGGTTCCCAAGTGGAATATGAGTTGCTGTTCCTGCAACCTTCGGGTGGCATCGTTGTGGCACTGCAGGAGGCCCAGGATGGACATGTCGTCTGAGGAATGGGAGGGGGAGTTGAAATGGTTCGCGACTGGGAGGTGCAGTTGTTTATTGCGAACTGAGCGTAGGTGTTCTGCAAAGCGGTCCCCGAGTCTCCGCTTGGTTTCCCTGATGTAGAGGAGACCACAACGGGTACAGCGGATGCAGTATACCACATTGGCAGATGTGCAGGTGAACATCTGCTTGATGTGGAAAGTCTTCTTGGGGCCTGGGATGGGGGCACTTCATCGGAGGCTGCACTGAAGATGTTACCCAGCAGGGTAATGTAACGTCTGCAGAACAACGAACCAGTTCGGTGAGCCAACCAACCACAGCTCAGAAAATATCATTGTACGTACAGACTCATGTTATACAGGGTGAAGATAACTCTTGTCAATAGCTGCAGGTTTATTTAGTGAATATTCACATGATACAGGGACCAGGAAGGTCCTGAGTGATTAATTATTATAAAGCAACCTGTGTACACTGAGCTGCCTATTAAAGATGGAAACATATGATTGGAGTATTGTAATTAAAAACCGTGTGTTTAAATTCAGGCACTGCATGCAGCAGGTTCCGTATCAGCAGCATCTGATGCCTTGTTTGAAATTCCATGACACCCATAAATGACAGCTCAAGGCTTTAAACTTCAGGAATATCTAACCATGCAAAAACACTGTATCAAGAAAGCCTCTCTCAAAATGGCAGCATGATTCAGTTAGTCTCGCGCAAGTCTTTAGCCTAGAGATTTGTAGGTTCAAGTCCCAGTTGTAAATTGGTCATATTCTTACTGAGACAGGGAAAGTTCAGAGATCATATGAATTTTTTTTAGTTGTAAAGAGACTGGACAGTTTTGATTTTTCAGGACCTTTGGAACAAAGTCCCTGGCATGAGGCTTGGGTGTGAGCACAGTTTCTGAGTTGAGGATGGGATATCAGAGTTGCACTGGACTCTGGGTGTAGTGCAGGTGGAGTATTGCTACAGGTTTGTTATCTGGAGTGAGGTGGGGTGCGGGAATGCTGTTTGAGGCCCCATTTCACTCACTGATTCATGAAAATTGCAATGGGCAGAATGTTTTAGGGGTCTGAGTTTCATGGGCTATGGTGAGATTTGTGGTAGAATTGGGTGAGAAGCTTGAGGCTCGTCTCGCTCCATCTTTTAAGAATTTGCCAAGCAGTGAGGCTAATTCCTCACTCAGCAATGGCAAGTCATCAGGTCACGGGAATGATCACTTGCTTAACATGTTATTAACAGCATACCTCAACATGGCAGTCAGAGTGGGAAACTGGCAAATTCAGCTCCTTCCTCGCTCCAAAGGGCCTCTGTGTTGGACTCCAGGCACCAAAACACTCTTTGAGCATCAGCCACGAATACCCACATCCACAGACATTAGCATCTAACCTGTGCCAGCCTCCATGAACCCTCATGGCCCATCTTGATCCACTTACAGGACACTCTGCCCTTCAATGCTAACTTGGTAACTGTCATTGTAACGCTGCAGCTAGGACACTGTACGCTCAGGGACCTTTCCCCCCATCCCCCCCAGCTCAGAAACTGTCCCAGGCTGTATCTCCAGGATCTTCACTCTTTGCCAGAGCAGCCACTCACTTGGATGACCATTAAACCATTGTTGATTGTCAGAAAAACGCATCTGGTTCACAAATGTCCTTCAGGGGACAAAATGTGCCACCCTCACCTGGTCTGGTCTACATGAGACTCCAGACCACAGCAATGTGGTTGACTCTCAGTTGCCCTCTGAAATGGCCCAGCAAGCCATTCACTTGTACCAATCGCTATGAAGACTCAACAAAGAAATTAAACCACATGGCATCGACCTAGGCACCAGAAAAGACAACGGCAGAAACAGCCCTGTCGACCCTGCAAGTCCTCGTCACTAACATGTGGGAGCTAGTGCCAAAATTGGGAGAGCTGTCTCACAGACTAGTCAAGCAACAGCCTGACACAGTCATACTCACGGAATCATACCTTACAGACAATGTCCCAGACACCACCATCACCATCCCTGGGTATGTCCTGTGCCACCGGCAGAACAGACCCAGCACAG
The DNA here is from genome assembly GCF_021869965.1 of Rhincodon typus. NCBI lineage: Eukaryota > Metazoa > Chordata > Chondrichthyes > Orectolobiformes > Rhincodontidae > Rhincodon > Rhincodon typus. The sequence goes on from NC_063358.1 coordinate 498,833, forward strand.
GGGGTGGCACAGTGGTATACAGGTGGGAGGGAGTTGCTCTGGGAGTCCTCAACATTGACTCTGGACCCCATGAAGTCTCATGGCTTTGGGTTAAACATGGGCAAGGAAACCTCCTGCTGATTACCACATACCGTCCTCCCTCAGCTGATGAGTCAGTGTTCCTCAATGTTGAGCAACACTTGGAGGAAGCACTGAGAATGGCAAGGGCACAAAATGTACTCTGGGTGGGGATTTCAATGTCCACCACCAAGAGTAGCTTGGCAGCAGTACTACTGATTGAGCTGGTTGGGTCCAAAAGGATATAGCTGCTAGACTGGGTCTGCGGCAGGTGGTGAGGAAACCAACAAGAGGGAAAAACATACTCAACCTCATCCTTACCAATCTGCCAGCTGCAGTTGCATCTGTCCATGACAGTATCGGTAAGAGTGACCATCGCACAGTCCTTGTGGAGACGAAGTCCTGCTTTCACATTGAGAATAATCTGCATCATGTTGTGTGGCACTATCACCGTGCTAAATGGGACAGACTTCGCACAGATCTAGCAACTCAAGACTGGGCTTCATGAGGCGCTGTGGGCCATCAACAGCAGAATTGTACTCCAGCACAATCTGTAACCTCATGGCCCGGCATATCCCCCACTCAACCATTACCATCAACCCAGGGGATCAACCCTGGTTCAATGGAGATTGTAGGAGGGCATGCCAGGAGCAATACTAGGCATACCTGAAGATGAGATGTCAACATGGTGAAGCTACCAAACAGGACTGCTTGAACGCCAAACAGTAAAGGCAGCAAAGTGCTAGACACAGCTAAACAATCCCACAACCAACAGATCACATTCTAAGCTCTGCAGTCCTGCCAGACCCAGTCATGAATGGTGATAAGCCACTAAACAACTCACTGGAGAAGGAAGCTTCACAAATATCCCCATCCTCAATGATGGAAGAGCCCAGCACATCAGTGCAAAATGTAAAGATGAAGCTTTTGCAGCAAGTGCCAAGTGGATGATCTATCTCGCCTTTCTCCAGAGTGCCAGGTATGACTCCAACCACTGGAGAGTTTGCTCCACCATACCCATTTACTCCAGTTTTGCTCAAGCTCCTGGATGCTACATTCAGTCAAATGCAGCCTTGATGTAAAGGGCTGTCACTCTCACCTCATCTCACCTTTGGAATTCAGCTCTTTTATCCATGTTTGAACCAAGGCTGTAATGAAGTTAGGAGCTGAGTGGCCCTGGCAGAACCCAAACTGGGCGTCACTGAGCAGGTTATTGCTGAGCAGGTGCTGCTTGATAGCACTGTTACTGACCCCTTCCATCACTTTACTGATGATCGAGAGTAAACTAATGCGGCAGTAATTGGTTGGTTTGGATTTGTCCTGCTTTTTGTGTACGGGACATACCTGGTCAATTTTCCACATGGTCGGGTAGATACCAGTGTTGTATATGTACGGGAACAGCTTGGCTAGGGGAGTGGCAAATTCTGGAGCATAAGTCTTCAGTACTATTGCTGGAATGTTGTCAGGGCCCATAGCCTTTGCAGTATCCAGTGTCTCCAACCATTTCTTGACATCACATGGAGTGAATCAAATTTGCTAAAGACTGGCATTTGTAATTATAAGATCATAAGATATAGGAGCTGAATGAGGCTACTCGGCCCATCGATTCTGCTCTGCCATTCAATCATGGCTGATATGTTTATCAACTCCATTCTCCTGCCTTCTCCCTGTAACCCTTGATCCCCTTACTAATCTGGAACCTATCTATCTCTGTCTTAAATATACTTAATGACTTGGCCTCCTTTGGCCCTCTGTGGCAATGAATTCCACAGGTTCACCAACCTCTGACTGACGAAATTCCTCTTCATCTCAGTTCTAAAGGGTCATCCCTTTACCCTGAGGCTGTGTCCTTGGGTCCTCGTCTGCCCTTCTAGTGGAAACATCTTCTCCATGTCCATTGTATTCAGGCCTCTCGGTATTCTGTAAGTTTCAATCAGATCCCGCCTTCATCCTTCTAAACTCCATCGAGTACAGACTTGTAGTACTCAACCGCTCCAATTAATTCTGACCAGCTCCTCCCTCATGCCTTTGTAGTTATCTTTACTCAATTGTAATATCATTACATCTGATTCCAGCTTCTCCCTCTCAAACTACAGGGTGGATTCTATCATATTATGGTACCTGCCCTCCGGGGGTTCCTTCACCTTCATCTCCCTAATCCAGTCTGCCTCATTACACATCATCAAATCCAGAACTGCTTGTTCCACAGTGGGATCTACCACAAGGTGCTGGGAATCTCCAGAGGAGACCAGGATGGTTCATCCACCAATTGCAGCACAGGGCTCCAGATATTTGTGTGGAATTCCTTGCAGTGTTGACAGGGATGGGTGTGCCCTTTTGATTGCTGATGCTTTGGCTGGTACTGAGTGCTTAATCTGTATTGTGATTTCTGTTGCAGTTTTAATACAACCATGCAGCTTACTCAGCCATTTCAGAGGAGGGATAAGATTCAACCATATTGCTGTGGATCTGAAGTCACATAGAGTCATAGAATTGTACAGCACAGAAACAGACCCTTTGGTCCAATTTGTCCATGCTGACCAGATATCCTAAATAAATCTAGTCCCATTTGCCAGCATTTGGCTCATATCTCTCTAAATCCTTCCTATTCATATACTGATCCAGCTGCCTTTTAAATGTTGTAATTGTACCAGGCTCCACCACTTCCTCTGGCAGCTTGTTCCATACACACACCACCCTCTGTGTGGAAAGGTTGCCCCTTAGGCCCCTTTTAAATCTTTCCCCTCTCACCTTTAAACCTGTGCCCTTTAGCTTTGGACACTGCTATCCTGGGGAAAAGACCCTATTTACCCTATCCATGCCCTGCATGATTTTATAAACCACTATAAGGTCACCCCTCAGCGTCCGACACTCTAGGGAAAATAGCCCCAGCCTATTCAGCCTCTCCTTATATGGCATAACCAACAACCCTGGCAACATTCCCGTAAATCTTTTCTGAACCCTTTCTAGTTTCACTGCATCCTTCCTATAGCAGGGAGCCCAGAACTACACACAGTATTCCAAAAGTGGCCTAACCAATATACTGTACAGCCACAACATGACCTCTCAACTCCTATACTCAATGCACTGACCAATAAAGGCAAGCATATCAAATGCCTTTTTCACTATCCTGTCTACCTGGGACTCCTCTTTCAGGGAACTATAAATCTGCACTCCAAGATCTCTTTGTTCAGCAACACTTTCCAGGACCTTACCATTAAGTGGATAAGTCCTGCTCTGATCTGCCTTTCCAAAATGCAGCACCTCACATTTATCTAAATTAAACTCCAGTTGCCACTCCTCGGCACATTGGCCCATCTGAACAAAATCCCCTTGTACTCTGACGTTACCTTCTTGGCTGTCCACTACACCTTCAATTTTGTGTAGACCAGGCCAGGTAAGAGCGGCAGATTTCCTTCTTTAAAGAACATTAGTGAACCAGATGGGTTTTCGCAATAAGTGATGATAGTTGCATGATCACCATAACTTGATGGTATTAATTCCAGATCTTATTCATTGAATTTAAATTCCACCAGCTGCCAGTAGTGATATTACCATGACTTCAGCATCTCCCCGATTGAGGATCTTTATATTTGAGTTAGTTTTTGTCTTATGTTTTATCTTCACCTGGTCATCGATGTGATTTGAGATGTGTGTAGAATGTAACCTTAGGATTACATTGTGCACAGCAACACATTCGAAGGAGAATCTGAGGACACATTGTACTTATTTACTTTAAGGTAATTCATGCAGAATCTGATTTTAACTGGTTTGATCAACAGGATTCCAGCTAATCAACAAAAAAAGATCAGTGACCACACTGAACATAATTCGGAATACTTTGTGTTTTATAAATGAAGGAAAAGGTTAGAATGTTAAGCATTGATTTGATCATTTGAGTGTTGGCCTACAGGGCAGCGGATAAACAATTAGAACCAGATCTTTCAGAAGTGAAATTAGGAAACACTTTTACCAAGAAAGGTTCACATCAGTTTGAAACTCTTGTTCAGAAAAGACAATTGATGCAGGATCAATTGTGAATTGTAGCTGTGTGATTGATTGATTTAAATCAGTCAATGATGTGATGGGACAAACATGGTGGTATGTTGCAGGTCAGCCACACATTTCATGCTGGAACATGGCTCAGAGTTCATTCTCTTCCTTTTCCTGTTCTCTGAGCCTCTGATCTCGCAGCTAAACTAAGCCATGCACCAACTGTTTTCTCTCAGTGACTTGGTGCTTTTACTGAGGTTGTTCTGCTCTGGCACATTTCTATTGTCTTCTAGTGTGAGAAAGCCAATGGATGTTTTTATTTGTATTGTACTGAGTCATGCTTTTAATGTAGTGTAAAGTGAGCTTGTATGTCAAATTGCTATTTTTCCTCTGATGTGAACCGAATACAGAGAGGTAGAGCATTTATCACATTACTGAGTCTGTTAAAGCTACTGCTGGTTTTCTCCGCCAATTTTCAGATGTATTACATTGTAAAAACCACTTTTGTTGACCAGTATTGCCTGCCTTCTACATGGAGCAGGCACCGCAGCCTCAAAGGGCCAAATGGCCTCCTGCTGCTTCTATTTTACGTGTTTGTAAGTTACAGCCCCACCCCACTGTGAGACCCTGTGACGTACTGGCTCGCAGAGTCAGTCTCAAAATGACTGCCATATTACTAACTATTTTAGAATATTCAGTACCTGACTAGAACAGAAACTCTAAAATTATTCATTAGTCTTTCAAATAACTGCTTGTGAATTGGTGAGTCTTTACCCTCCTTTGGGACATTCTTCTAAAGCTGATCCTGATTGTCAGTTTCCACAGAGTGAGCACAGCACGGGGAGAGCTGCCCTGTCACTGTGTTATAGTCAGCTTGCTGCTATTTCGCTGGAATATATGAGGTGCTGGCTTACCTTCTGCAGGTATATCTGTACAAAAGTGTACAGCACTCAGTAGCTTTGTGAGTTATGTGAGTGAAGAAGTCTCATTGCGGCATTGCAGGGTTTTTCCCCCCGGCTGAGATGATGGGCAGTGCTGAGGCCAGAAACAAGAAATAAATGGAGCACAGCCTGGCAATTCCATAACATTGGGACTCAGAGTTTCACAGTCCTGGAGCTTTTTAAAGAAATAGAGATGCTGAGGTGTGAACAACATGTTAACATTTGGTTCAGTTTTAGACTTGGAGCTCAGGGTTGTGATTTTATTAATATTTATATTATATTTTTATGTTTATTTTGTGCTGAAATTATTTCAATTATCTTGTAAGAGTTTAAAACAAGAAAATCTTTCAATTATCTTATATTATGCACATAGCGTGACATCAACATTGCATACAAAGTCTAGATCTAATCAGTGATGAAGAAATCTTTATATTTAATTTGATGATGATAACGTTAGAAATTAATAACAGTTATAGTTTCCATAAAAAGAAAAGGTTGACTATAATGTTATCCTTCTTTACCCTGTGTCATAATCCCAGCTAATGTTTATTGGATAAGTTGGATCCCAAATTGAAATCTGTCTTGATAGATCATATTTTGTTTTGGTTTGCTTATAACAAGATGACCTCTCTCTGAAACATCCACACACAATGTTGCAGATTTGGTTTTAATGAGAAACCAGAAGGTTATTTCATGAAAAAAAAGATAGAATAGAATAAACCAAATTATCTACATATAACATTAGAGATTCTGAAACACACGGTAAAATATAATCCCATTACACTAAGTCTCAAAACACCCCACTAAAGTTCCCATTAACACTCCTGTAAAGGACTCATAGCAGAGAAGAATCCTTTCGCTAACACCTTGGTAGACTTAATTTAACTGTGACTTCAATTCCCAGTCTAGAAAAACATATTGCTTTTTACTAGAACTTTCTTATACGTGAGTTTATACATTTTCAGCTTCAAATAATCTCTTCAGGCTTTTATTCAAACCCTTCTATTCTGGAACTATTACTAAATGCCTTGTTCTAGTTTAAGCTACTGAGATGGTGGATGCAATGGTTGTGATTTTTCAAAAATCCTTGCATTCTGGAGAACTGTTAGAGTGACTTGCCTATTCTAAAAGGAAGGGAGGCAAAACTTGGTTAATTATAGGCTGATTAGCCCAACATCTGTTTTTGGAATCAGTTGTTGGGGAGGTATTAGTGAATCATTATCTAATCAAGCAGAGTCAGTGTGGCTTAATGAAAGGGAAATTATGGCTGACTAATGTATTAGAGTTTTTTGATGGATTCTCAACCAGAGTGCATACAGGGGAACCACGAGACACATTGTATTTGAATTTCCAGAAGGCATTTGACAAGGTACCTCTCAAAGGGTTAAGTGATGAGATAAAAGCCCACAGTGCTAGAAGTAGTGTATTGGCATGGATGGAGAATTGACCAATGGGCAGTTTACAGAGACATATTGATAGGTTAAGTAAGGGGCAAATGGAGTACAGTGTGAGAAAATGTGAAGTTGTTCATTGTGGAAGGGAGAACAAAAGAACAGAATGTTATCTAAATGGAGAAAGACTGCAGAAATCTGTAACACAAAGAGACTTGGGGATAGTGGTCCACAAAACACAGAAAGCTAACACACAGGTGCAGCAGGGAATCAGGAAGGCTAATGGAATATTGGCCCTTATTTCAAGGATATTGGAGTAAAAGCGAAGGGAAATCTTACTGTAAATATACAAGGTGCTGATGAGACCACATCTGAAGCACTGTGATACTAAATTAACGTTTTGTGTCAGTTTGTACTATGGAGAAAGAAATGGACGCTAGAGAACTCGGGGAAATAAATATCGATGTTTTGAAAACAGTTCACGTTACAGAAGAGAATGTGCTGGAGGTCTTAGAAAATATAAAAGTGGATAAATTTCTGGGACCTAATCAAGTGTACTCCAGGACATTGTAAGAAGTTAGGGAAGAAATTCCAGAGCACCTAGCAGAAATATTTGCATCATTGATAACCATGGGCAAGCTGCTAGGGGACTGGACGGTGACCAATAGAGTCATTGAGTTGTACAGCACAGAAACAGATCCTTTGGTCCAACTTGTCCTTGCCGACTGGATTTCCTAAATTAATCTAGTTGCAATTGCCAGCATTTGGCCCATATCCCTTTAAAAACTTCCTATTCATATGCCCATCTGGATGCCTTTTAAATGTTTAGCCTTCACCAGCCTTCACCACTTCCTCTGGCAGCTCATTCCGTATGTACATCTATCTGCATTAAAAAGTTGCCCCTCAGGTCCCTTTTGTATCTCTCCCCTCTCACCTTAAACCTATGCCCTCTAGTTTTGGACTCCCTTACCCTGGGAAGAAGACCATGTCTATTTACCATATCCATGCTCCTCATGATTTTATAAACCTCTTTTAGGGCACCCCTCAGCCTCCGACGCTCCAGGGAAAATAGCCCCAGTCTATTCAGCCTCTCCCTATAGCTCAAACCCTCCAACCCTGGCAACATCCTTGTAAATCTTTTCTGAACCCTTTCAAGTTTAACAACATCCTTCCTACAGCAGGGAGACCAGAACCGAACGCAATATTCCAAACTTGGCCTAACCAATGTCCCGTACAGCCGCAACATGACCTGTCAATGTACTGACCAATAAAGGCAAGCGTACCAAATGCCTTTCTCACTACCCTGTCTATCTGTGACTCCACCTTCAGGGAACTATGAACTTACACCCCAAGGTCTCTTTGCTCAGCAATACTCCCCAGGGCCTTACTATTAAATGTATAAATCCTGCCCTGATTTGCCTTTCCAAAATGCAGCACCTCACATTTATCTAAATTAAACTCCATCTACCATTCTTTGGCCTATTGGCCCATCTGATCAAGATTCTGTTGTACTCTGAAGTACTTCTTCACTGTCTACTGCACCACCAATTTCAGTGTCACCTGCAAACTTACTAACCATTCCTCCTATATTCACATCCAAATCATTTATATAAATGACAGAAAAAAGTGGGCCCAGCCCCGATCCTTGCGACATACCCCTGGTGTCAGGCCTCCTGTCCTGTTGTGCCTTTGTATAAAAAAGGCTGCAAAGAGAAGCCTGGGAACTTTTGACCAGTGAGCCTGACATCAGTGGTGGGTATATTGTTGGAGGTGATTCTGAAAGACAGGATTTACATGCGTTTGGAGAGGCAAAGACTGATTTCGGGATAGTCAGCATGGCTTTGTGCATGGGAAGTTATGTTTCACAAACTTGATTGAGTTTTTTTGAGGAAGTAACCAAAAAAATTGATGAGGGCAGAACGATAGACGTTGTTTACATAGACTTTATTCAGTCTTAGACAAGGTTCTGCATCATAGACTAATTAGTAAAGTTAGATCACATGGGATTCAGGGACAGCTTGCCAACTGGATAATGGTAGGAGACAGAAAATGGTAACGTAGGGTTGTTTTTCGGACTGGAGGCCTGTGACTGGGATGTTCTACAGGGATCAGTGCTGGGTCTGCTTTTGGTTGTCATTTATATAAATGATTTATATGAGAATATATGAGGCATTGTTAGTAAGTTTGCAGATGGCATCAAAATTGGTGGTATAGTTGACAGTGAAGAAGGTTACCTAAGTTTGCAAAGAGATCTTACTCAATTAGGTCAATGGGCTGAAGAGCAGCAGATGGAGTTTAATTTGAATAAATGTCAGGTATTACATTTTTGTAAAACAAACTAGGGCAGGACTTATACAATTAATGGTACGGCCTTAGATAGTGTTGCAGAGCAGGGAGACCTAAGGGTTCAGGTACATAATTCTTTGAAATTTGCACCATAGGTTGACAGGGTGGGTAAGAAAGCATTTAGCTCACTTGCTTTCATTGCTTAGACCCTTGAGTTTAGGAGTTGGGACGTCATGTTGAGGTTGTACAGGGAGGTTGTACAGGGCATTGGTGAAGCCTCTTCTGGAATACTGTGCACAGTTCTGGTCACCCAGTTATAGGAAGGATATTACTAAATTGGAGAGGATTCAGAAAAAATTTACCAGGATGTTGCTGGGAATGGAGGGTTTGAGTTATAAGGAGAGGCTGGATAGGCTGGGACTTTTTTCACTGGAGCACAGGAGGTTGAGGGGTGACCTTATAGATGTTTATTAAATCAAGAGGGGCATAGATGAGGTGAATAGCAAGGGATTTTTCCCTAGGATGGGGGAGTTCAAAACTAGGGGACATAATTTTAATGTGAGAGTGAAAAGTTTTAAAATGGACATGATGGGCAACTTTTTTACACAGAGAGTGGTTTGTGTGTGGAATGAACTGCCAGTGGAAGTGGTGGATGCAGGTACAGTAACAATGTTTAAAAGACATTTGGATAAGTACATGAAAAGGAAAGGTTTGGAGCGATCTGGGCCAAATGCAGGCAAGTGGGACTAGTTTAGTTTGGGAACATGATTGGTGTGGACCAGTTGGACCCAAGGGTCTGTTTCCATGCTGTATGACTCTATGACTCTATGAGTGCTGTGGTCCCCTTAACTGAGAAGAGATGTTAATTCACTGGAGGCAATTCAGAGAAGATTCACTAGGATGATCTGTGGAATGGGGGGATTGTCTTATGAGTAAAGATTGAACAGTTTCAGACTCTTCTCATTGAAATTTAGAAGACTGAGATGTGATGTTATTGAAACACACAGGATTCTTAAGAAGTTTGACAGGGTAAATGCTGTGAGGATGTTTCCCCTCATGAGAGAGTCTAGAACCAGAAAGCATAGCCTTAGAATTAAGAGACAGCAACATAAGACTGGGATGAGGAGGAATTTCTTCTTTCAGAGGGTTGTGAGTCTTTGGAACTCCTTGCCACACAGCGCCGTGGGGTCAGAGTCCTTGTGTATATTTAAGGCTGAGATAGATTCTTATCAGTCGGAGAATCAAAAGTTTGATCTGATTTATTGTTGTCACATGTACCAAGATACAGTGAAAAGAGTTGTTTTGCATGCTCCACAGGCAGATTGTACCGTGGAGTAAGAGCAGTAAATTGGATGTGAGGAGCGTCAGATTAACCAATGATCCTGTTGAATGGAGGAGCAGACTCAAGGGGTTGAACGGTCTCTCCTCTTCCTATTTCTTATTGTCCTATTGAGTTTTACTATCTTCTCCCTTTCTCAGGAGCACTCATTTCATATTCATCTTTATCCAAGGATGCTTCTGCAGAACTGCTCCAAATTGAAACTAAAAAAATAACGTTTATTTTCAGGTTCTGTGTATTTGCCTTAAGTTTAAAACAAGAACCAGAAATTTCTAATAGAAATGTTGAAGCACAATTGTTTACCTTTCTCTGTCATAAATTCTCCTAATGTACATAAAAACCCATTAGTTCTTAGAGCAAACTCTCTTTTAAGTTGTTTTAAAATAAGTCACCATGGCTGCAGAAATATTTACAAGTTAATGATTAAATCCTTCAGACACACAGAAAAACCTATAAGTCATCAATTCAAACATACAAACTTAAAAGCAAATGAAGTTAAAATATATGTAAATCACACAACCTACAAGACACGTATCACAGCCATGAACTCTCTAGAGTATCAAATATTTTGCATCTTGGCTTGATTTTAATTTCCAATCTACATTGGGATAACAGACTCCGCTCCATGGAAGTTGGGTGGATGTATGGCTATACCAAAGTTCCACCCACGGTGATAGGTGTGGGAACACCGATCACAGCATTAACTTCTGCTTCCAGAATTCACTGCTACACACAGGCTTTGACGGCCCATATAACCTGGAATAAAATTAGAGGGAATGCTGATAACCACCAAGTGCTGGCGATGGCTGGTAAAGTGAAAAATGATTCAAATAAACAAGTCTTATTTGTCACTGTGACAGCTTCAGTGGTTGCCACATCTATACATGCACAGTGATCAGCTGCTGCTGTGGTTCATAGCAGGAAGACCCATGTTCTGCTGCTAGAACCCCTTAGTGCTGGGAATGATGTAGGCTGATACATTTCAGCATATTCTCCATTTTCTTGTTGCTGCTAAGGTCCACAACATCCGAGTAATGAGAGCCGCCACTACCAGCTATTCATTCTTACAGGCTGACTTAACCTATTCCTTTGTCTGCCCAACTGGTTTTCACTCTCTCTCTGGGCTTGATCTCCACCTTTTGTTTACTCTGACTCCTCCCTCCACCCCATCTTCAGCATATATCCCAACCTTTTCCAAAGATACAATCAGTTCTGCAGGAGGATCACTGGACTGGAAATGTTAACTTTGCATTCTGTCCACAGATGCTGCCAGACCTGCTGAGTTTTTCTTGCAATTTCTGTTTTTGTTAGAGAAATGAGAGTGTTCTGTCAGTAGAGGTGGGATTGTTTTATGCATGCTGGTGTGAATTCTGATAATGTGGCCAGGGGCCACCTCTGGAGAAAAGAATCACAAGTTAGCACGGTAAAGAAGGCTGTTTGACACAACCAGCTCATTCTCTAAAGCAACTTACAATTTAGCTAAGTGCCTCATGATGTCTCAGTGTTTTAGCCTGTACTATCCTATTGAAAGACCATTCAGGACCTTCTGTGGAATGAATACTTTCTCCTGAGTGTTAACTATGGCTCAATGCAAGTACTGCATACACCATAGGATCAGAAGGCTGTAGGTTTGAGTCTCACTAATGAACATGTCTGCAGGGGTGCTGCTCTGTTGGAGGTGCTGTCTTTGGGATGAGCTGTTAAACTGAAGCTCTACGTGCCCTCTCTAATGGATATGAATGATGCCACAGTCACAACTGGAAGAAAAGAAGGTGTATTCTCCTGGTCTCATTGGGCAATATTTATTTCTCAAACTATACCCGTGTAAACAGACAAATTTGCTCATTATTACATTGCTGTTTGTGAGATTTTGCTCTGCACAAATTGGCTGCCATTGGCTTTCTAAGTTACATCTGTAAAATGTTATGGGACATCCCATAGTTGTGAAAGCTGCCATTGAAATGTAAGATTTTCATTCACATGCAAAATCACTTCTCAGATGCTTAAAATGTAAAGAAGCAGTATAGGGGCAAAAAGCATTTCGGATCATTCCAATCTGTTTCATACAAATAACCTACTTTTAAAATCTGTTGGCTCAGCAGTCTAACTGGCGATTATTTTTAAACAGTTCATAAATAACAATGACATAACTGCCTCATTTATTTTCTGTTGCATTTTTGAACCTTGATGTAATAAAGTTCAAACACAGGATGACAAAAGGAGAACTTTTGTCTAAACTGCATATTATTACAGAAGAGCATGTCTTTTCCAACTGAGGAGCTGACCTGCAGGGAAATAAAACAAAATAGTAAAATGTTGTTCTTTGTTGAGAATGATGCTGCATGTTTCTGTTGCTTAGGATAGTCGTACAGGAGAAGATTAAAATATGTAGAATAGTTACATTGATAAAGTCAAAATAAATCATTTTCTTCATTTGTCACTTATTAGACTTAGAGAATATTATTTCTGTTTGTTTTGTCATGGGAAGTGGGTTTCATTGACTCTGTCTACACTTCCCATTGCCTTGGGAAAGCAGGCAACATAACCAAAGACCCCTCCCACCCTGGTTATACTCTCTTTCACCCTCTTCCATCGGGAGAAGATATAAAAGTTTGTATACGCATACAAACAGATTCAGGAACAACTTCTTCCTGGCTGTTATTGGACTTTGAACAGACCTCCTAAATGTTAATTCTGATCTCTCTCTCTCTCTCTGTCTGTCTTTGCACCTTCTCTGCAGCTGTAACACTTTATGCTGCACTCTGTTCTGCTACCCTGATGCACTTTGTTTAGTATTATCTGCCCTTTTAGCATGCAAAACAACACTTTTCACTGTATCTCGGCACATGATTTGGATGAAAATATAGAAGGCATGGTCAGTAAGTTTGCAGATGACACCAAAATTGGTGGTGTAGTAGACAGTGACGAAGGTTTTCTGAGATTACAAAGGGATCTTGATCAAATGAGTCAATAGGCTGATAAATGGCAGGTGAAGTTTAAGCTGAATAAATGCAAGGTATTACATTTTGGTACAACAAACAAGGCTGGATAGGTTAGAACTTTTCTCACCGGAGTGTAGGAGGTCAAGAGGTGACCTGATAGATGTTTATAAAATAATGAGAGGTGTAGATAGACTTAATGGTAGGTGTCTTTTCCCTAGGATGGGGGATTTCAAGACTAGGGGTCACATTTTTAAGGTGAGAGGAAAGAGATTTAAAAAAGACATGAGAGGCAAATTTTTTACATGGAGAGTGGTTTGCATTTGGAATGAACTTCCTGAGGAAGTGGTGGATGTGGGTACAATTACAACATTTAAAAGACATTTGGATAAGTACATGAATAGGAAAGGTTTGGAGGATATGGGCCAGGAGTAGGCAGATGGAACCACTTTAGTTTGGGATTATTGAATCAGAGATAGTAGGAACTGCAGATGCTGGAGAATCCGAGACAACAAGGTGCAGGGCTGGATGAACACAGCAGGCCAAGCAGCATCATAGGAGCAGAGAGGCTGTGATTATGTTCGGCATGGACTGGGTGGACCAAAGAGTCTATTTCTGTGCTGTTTGACTCCATGACTCTATGTGCAACAATCAATTAATCGATTATCCCTAATTGCCCTGTAGGTGGTGGTGGTGAGCTGCCTTCTTGAACAGCTGCACTCCTTGGGGTGTTAGAGAGGGAATTCATGATTTTGACCTGACAACAATGAAGGAATATACATTTGTAAGTGAGGATGGTGATTGTTTTGGAAGGAAAGTTACAGGTGTAAATAAGGTGGACTGTCACCTTAAGAGTCTGGTCACGTGACATGATGATGTCATCAGCCATTTTTGGGAGATAACAGTTTAGTCTAACCTTGCTGTCTGTAGAGTAAAAATCTTCTTCATAAAGCTCCTGCTCCTTAACACTTCAACCTTCTGGGAGCTTTGCACAAGAGGAAACCTGGCAATGAGGCCAAACTGCTTCGAGATCTTTTGTCAAAAAACAAACCAATCATTGTCCTCCCTGAAGGTCTCAGGGACACTTTGATAAAAAGAAGAAATCAAAAGATGCCATCACTACACAGGTAACAGTTAACAAAACAAAATCACCCCAGGGAAGAGGTGAACACTACACAAGATGTTTATTATGTGCTCCACTCTGAAGGAACACTGAGTAATTATACATTCAACATGGAGAGAAATGTTTGGAGTTAGAGGTATAGATGCAGGAAAAGAAACAGGCAGCCCCAGGAAACCTTGTTTTAAATGGAGAGAAATGAGGTAGTGTTGAAATGTTTGTAGTACAACATGCTATGTAGGCCCTTCCAACTTAAAAAACGGTAGGAAATGTTGACACCATAGGACAGTGTGATTAAAAAACGCAGACAGCTAGAACTTTTAGACAGGAAGATTCCATTATTTTGGTCAAGCAAACAAAATTGAAGCAGATATAGTTGTTTGTGCGTTCTTGAGTATTATGGAGGAAAATCTTTTACCCTCCTGAGGAGTCTGGTACAGTCAGAGAGGCTGGATTCCAAAACTTCTGAAGGAACAGTTGGAAACATACAGAACCATTTTTCACAAAAACCATTGATGATCGCTGAAAGGTTCAAATAAATATAGCCAGTGCAGTGGTGAATCAGTCACCCAGCTCAGAGGGATTTTAAAGAAGTTCACAGAATGCTGCAAGTTCAGAAACAGCTTAAATGTTGAGGTTGGTTGGCTCGCCAAGCTGGTTTGTTGTTCCGCAGACATTTCATTACCCTGCTGGGTAACATCATCAGTGCAGCCTCCAATGAAGTGCCATTGTGTTTTCCTGCCTGTTATTTAAACTCTGGTGTCTGTTGAGCTGGATTACTTCACTTCGGGTTTCCCTTCGCAATGGACTGTATAAGGGGTCTAGCTCTATGTGTTTTTTGATGGCTTTCTTAGTGGAGAGCCAGGCTTCTAGGAATTCACATGCTCGTCTCTGCTTTTCCTGTCCCAGGATCCTGGTGTTGTCCCAGTTGAATTGGTGGTTTTCCTTATCAATGTGGATAAAACCACCAATTCAACTGGGACAACACCAGGATGATGTTACCCAGCAGGGTAATGAAATTTCTGCGGAACAACAGACCAGCTCGGCGAGCCAACCAACCACAACATCCACAACCCGAGCTACAAATCTACTCTAAAACCTTAGAGACAACTTAAATGATGCTATCAGAGACAGACTGGTGTGTGGTTTAAGATGTGAAAGCAATCCAGAAGAGATTAGTGATGGAAAGGAATCCAGAATTAAAGAAAGTCAAGGGACATGCACCAATGCAGACTCCAGACTGCCATCAGTGTGGAAAAACAAGTCGTCTAGCAGCATATTGCCAGTACAAAGAACAAAAACAGAAGTTGCTGGAAAAGCTCAGCAGGTCTGGCATCATCTGTGAAGAAAAGTCAGAGTTAGCGTTTCGGGGCTGGTGACCCTTCCTTGACCCGAAACATTAACTCTGATTTTTCTTCGCAGATGCTGGCAGACCTGCTGAGCTTTTCCAGCAATTTCTGTTTTTGTTTCTGGTTTACAGCATCCTTAGTTCTTTTTGGTATTGATGCCTTTAAGGAGTTGTTTCAATGTGAATATTTAGTGATATGGTCAGTCTGAGGACTTGCCCTTAACATTGCCAAAATCAATTTTGCAGCTTTATTGGGAAGAATATGGTTTGACAGAATCAAATTCAACTTGGCTGAAATAAATCGCTTGTCAGATTCTGAGAGCGATCGATCAAAAATTCTAAAGAAGCATTCCATTATTTTCAGTGGGGATCTGGGGAGCATGGAAAAGATCTCTCTCAAATTGAAAATCAAGGATCAGAATCAAGCAAACTGTCGCAAGGCTACATGAGTGCCTTATGCAATTTGGCCAAAGATTGAGGCAGAATAAGAGAAACTGGTCAAGACAGGAGTCTTTGAACCTGTAATGTGAGTGACTGGGCCATGCCTATTGTACCAGGGATGAAGAAAGATGGATGGGTACACATCTGCAATGATTTTAAGGTCACAATTCATCTGCTACTGTGCACTGAGTTGTATCTTTTGCCTTTAATCGGTGACCTATTCGCTGCACGAGCTGGAGGTTAGCTTTTCAGTAAAACTGACTTTAGTCAAGCATCTCTCCAGATGAATGTAGATCCTGAGTCACAGAAGTACTTGATGATTGTAGCACATAAAGGATTATTCAAAGATAGTAGGGTCTAGACCCGAAACGGCAGCTTTCCTGCTCCTCTGTTGCTGGTTGGCCTGCTGTGTTCATCCAGCTTTACGCCTTGTTATCAAGGATTATTCAAATACAGGAGACTTCCATTCAGAATCACATATGTACTTGGTCATTCCAATGTGCCATTGATTAGATTTTTTGTGGATTGGAAGGAGTCCAGTTTTACCTAGATGACATTTTAGTCTTGGAGAGAAACAAAAAAGACCATCTCCACAATTTGGATGCTACTCTGCAGAAACTTGAAGGTTATGATTAAAGATTCAGGAAAAGACAAATGTGAATTTTTAAAATCTTCCATCAAATATCTAGGCCACATCATTGATGCTATGAGACATACAAAGTCACCTTCAAAAGTAAAAGCCTTAACTGAGGCACCAATACCAAAAAATCTAAACCAACAATGAGTATTTTTGGGCTTTCTAGATTACCACGGCAGGTTTGTATCAAAACTTGCAATGATTCTCAAGCTGTGCCAAAACAAATATTGGAAATGGGAAGATCAGTGTGAAAGAGCCTTTACACAGGCCAAAGAGACTTTATTAAAGTCAGATGTCCCGATCTATTTTGACCCAAAGTTGCTATTGCAACTGGCATGCGATGCATCACCCATATGGAGCAGGAGCAGTTGTTTCTCACATATTACCCAATTGTGAAGAGAAGTCGTTTCAGAGATAGTAGGAACTGCAGATGCTGGAGAATCTGAGATAACAAGGTGTA
>NC_063358.1:516184-529185 GCF_021869965.1 Rhincodon typus
TCAGCCTTCCTGCTCCTCTGATGCTGCTTGGCCTGCTGTGTTCATCCAGCTCTACACCTTGTTATCCCGTGAAGAGAAGTCAATAGCTTTTCCTTCAAGACCATTAAACAAAGCAGAAACAGAGTGTGCACAGTTTGAGAAAGAAGATTTAGGAATCATATTTGCCATCAGATGATTCCACCAATACCTGTATACCTGGGAATTTACTCACAAACAGACCACAGACCACTGGCCACAATATTTCGGCCTCATATAGGGATACTTTCTCTAACAGCAAGCTGTATGCAGCAGTGGATATTATTGTTTACACTTATATGATTAATTGTTGGCAATCTAACTTACATGGGAATGTTGATGGGTTTTCTAAAAAACCTTTGCCACAACAGTGGACTTTACCAGTCCTTATATAGACTTTTTCTATTTGAAACAAGAAGAGGACACTTGGTAATAGCAGGGCTAGGTAAGAAGCATGCTAGGAATGAATCACTACTATCAAAAGTGATAGGCTTGGTTCTTTGTGGCAAGATCACAGGAACAACCCTTAAACTGAAGCCGTATGTCACAGAGGAGCTAGAGCAATTTGTCTCCAGGGGGAATGAGGGTCATCAGTCAACTGCAGCTGAAGAAACATGTTTTACATAATTTACCCAAGGGTCATGGTGGCATTGTCAGAATGACGGAGATAGCCCAAAGCTATTTTTGCTGGCCAGAGCTTAACTCTGAAATTGAGGCGAAGACAGGAATGTGTGCAGCGTGCACATGAGTTTGCAACCAACCTCCATTAGTGCCACTGTACCCATGGGAATGACCAGAAAGGCCATGGCAATGAATGCATATTGACTACACCAGACCTTTTGATGGGCGAATGTTTTTCGGAGTGGTTGACACACATACTAAATGACGTGAAGCTGCCATCATGAAATGGTATCTTAAGAAAAAAACCATTGAAAGACTAGGGGAGCCCTTTGTGAGGCTATCCAGAACTATGTGTTCGTTTACATCCCAAGAGTTTACGGATTATTTAAAGCAGAATGGAATTCGACATATCTGATCAACTCCTTATCACTCAATCACAATTGGTTTGACTGAAAAGTTTGTTCAGGCAATGAAACATGCCTTAAAGGTAACTTGAGAACAGGGATCACTATCCAAAAGGACTGAGCCAATTTTTGAAAACATCCCAGAGCTTAACCCACTCGATGACTCCAAGTTCTCCAGCATCGCTCATAGTAAAGTGTCAGATGTGCACGACATTTGAGTTGCTGAAGCCAACCATGCCAAAACACGTTGTTGACAGAAAACAACAATCAGGTTTTCCAACAAGAGAGCAAAGTCAAACAACACAGTTTCCAAAACGGTGAAGAGGTGTCGTTGCATGTACACCATTGGTAAGAAGTAAGTACTATCGATCACTGTAGCACAGACTGGACCAGTTTCCTATACTGTACTAGTGAGAGATGATGTAGTATGGAGAAGATATGCAGATCAATTCTTAGCAACCAGAATGAATGTGCCAGAGATAATATTAACTGAAAACCCTCAATTAACTGTGCCAAATGAATATACCTGAGGACAGAACAGCAACTGGAACATCTGACGGGACATTACCTCAATGGAGAAAGCCATGACATTGTGTGAACTTCTGAACATTCAGTCATCTTGGGAAAAGACAACAACAGATGATGTTCCTAGTACAATTAAAACACCAGAGGTTAAAGCTAGCAAGCGAAATAAAGACACCTGAGGTGTGTACAGCCAGCGACACAGAAATGACATATTCTATAACGTCTGACTCCTCCTGACAGTTGTACATTGGATTGTAAATATTGTGAAGGTTTTCATTGTAGGAACCCCTGATGAATAGGAGAAAGGATATTGTGTATATTTGTGAGAGTATGGCGGACTTTCACTTTAAGAGTCTGATCAGGTGATGATATGATGATGTCATCAGCTGTTTTGGGCAGGAAACAGCTTTGTCTCACCTTGCTGCATGTAGAGGGAACATCTCCTTAATAAAGCTTCTGCTGGGCTTTGATATTTTGGCATTCTGGTTTTTCTTGGAACTTCATACTGGCCTTGTCCTTCTTGATGGCAGAGTTTGTGGGTGTGTGGCTGAGACTGTCAAAAGATCTTGTTGAGTTTCTGCAATTCATCTTCACCCCTGTGCTTTGCTGGGAAGAGACTGAACGTTGAAGTGTGTGGATGTGGTGCTAATCAAGTGGGTTACTTGTCCTGGGTAGTGATAAATGTTTTGAGTGTTGTTAGAGCTGCACTCACCCAGGCAACTGGTGAGTATTCGATTACATACCTGACTTCACTAATGTTGACGGCGGAAAGGCTTTGGGGAGTCAGGAGGTGAGTTACTACAAGTTTCTTGGTCTCTGACCTGCTCTTGTAGCCACTGTATTTATGTGGCTGGACAATTAAATTTCTGCAGAATGCTATGGAACAGAGGTTTGGGAGTCCTTCTTCATGAACCACAAGAAGCTATTGTCCAAGTTCAGCAGGTAACAGGGAAAGCAAATGTTGGCCTTTATTTCACAAGGAATGAGGGATAATCATAGTGACGTTTTGTTGAATCTATACAAGACACTAGTCAGGCCACAGCTGAAATTCTGTCAACGGTTTTGGGCCCCTCATCTAAGGAAAGATAGATTGATATTGGAGGCAGTTCAGAAAAGGTTCTCCATGCTGATCCCAGGTAGGGAAAGACTGCATTATGAGGAGAGGTTGAGTAGATTGGGCCTGTACTTATTGGAATACTGAAAAATGACAGGTGACCTTATTAAAACTCACAAGATCCTTAGGGGACTTGATAAAGTAGATGTGGAAAGGTTATTTCCCCTTGTACAAGAGTCTAGGACCAGACAGCATAATCTCAGAATAAGGCCTCGTACATTTAACACAGAGATGAGGAGAATCCCTTCTCTCAGAGGGTAGTGAATTTATGGAATTCTTTAATACAGAGGGTGTCAATGATGGTTCATTAAATATATATAAGGCTGGGATAGACAGACCTTTAATCAGTAAGGAAATCAAGGGTTATGGGGCAAAGACAAGAAAATTGAGTTGAAGATTATCAAAACAGCCGTGATCTCATTGAATAGTGATGCAGACATAGTGGGTTGAGTGGTCTATTTCTGCTTGTATGTCTTATGGTCTTTACAGGAAGTACAAGAGAAAAGACAGAAATAGGAGATGGGACACCTCTGCGCCTGTGGCCTGATGAAGGTTTCTGAGCCACTGAATAAAGAGGCCTTGTGAGAAGTCTTAGCGAAACCTGGATGTCCTAATGGAGCTGTCAGTCTGGTGTAGCAGTTCCATGATGGAGTCACAGCCAGAGTTGCCACTTGTGGTGAATATGCTGATCCTTTGATGTAACAAGTGACTGAAGAAGCAATGTTTCATGGTCTCTTAAAAGGTCAGTGTATTCTTATCTGTCATTTCTTCTGGGCATTTGATGGAAATGTTGATGGAAAAAACACCCAATTTCAGAACAGATTCAATCTCTTCAACATGAGACGATGGAAATCCTCAACTAAGATATCAGAGATGATGACACAGGAACTACTGTTGGCGATGACTGTACCCTCACCTTGAGAATGGCCTTCAAAGAATCAGGGGCCTATTTTCAAAAGTGGCTGATGTCTATGATAATGAGTATCTTAAGAAAGACAGAAATTACAACCAAATTCGGATTGTACCCGTCCCTTCTGGAACTGTCAATCAGACAACTGTGACAACTTCACCTCTGTCAGAAACATGATTTCTGTAAATGTTTGGATTGATACTGAGGTGTTCGATTGAACTGCCAAAGAAAACCCACCATTTATCTGTTTACCCAAAAGACTGAAGAGGAAATCAGGTGTTACTTTTGTACCAAAACTTACTGTGTACAAAGGTGTGGTAATACCAAATCTCCTCTCTACTGTGAAATTTGATTTCACAAACTTGAGACATACTAAGCAGTTCAGTGGGTTCCACAAAAAATCATGAACATCAAGTGGGACACCAAAATATCCAATAATGAGGTACTAGAAGGAGCTAAAACATCTGGAGTTGAAGGACTCATTATCAGAGACCTTTTCAGATGGAGTGGACATGTGGTGCATATGACATATGATAAAATTCCTAACGTGACCATGTATTCACAACTTAAACAGTGTCTGTGAGTTTAGCTGAGTGTAAGATTCAAGGATGCCTTGAAGGTGAACTTCAGCAACTGTGGCCTCTTCATCATGTACTTGGAGAATTTTGCACAAGAAAACTACCTCGGGATTGATCCAAAATAATGGCATTGCTGCCTTCAAACAGCAAAGAACACAGGCAGCTAAGAACAAAAGGTAGGTTAGAAAGGCAGGCTAATACCAACAAATTAAGACATTGTTGGCTGCACTGTGGGGAGTCATTCATGTCTGCAGTTGGGTTCCACAACAAATTACTCTACACACACAAGAAATGGCTATCTTCAATAGAAACCAGCAATGATGCTACTGGACAACACTTCCTGCTCTTTGATTCATACAATAGGATCTTCAAAATCCAGCAGGGAACGATTCACATGGTTTGTATCTGCATCTTCAAATACTCCATATCTCAAGCAAACATGGCTAGGGCTTTTAACTCCTGGAGCCTGTTCTGCCAATCATTGAAGCCATGGCTGATTTTCTGAAGGTTAGAGGGCTGAACTTATGTTTTACTGATATCTTCCTTCATTACATATGCCTCCTTATATGACCTTTTATGAGTTGGTGTGATTACAACAGCATTCTCTCTACGTTTCTCGAACAGTTTCAAATTCTCTGGTTTCACTCATTGAAAGTTGGGCATTTCAGATCTTATTGTTTCAATGTTCTACCTAGTTTCTCCCCCTTGTTTTCCAAGCACTGAGACAGGCTTTTATATTTATAAGTACAAGCTTTCATTCAGACTAAAGGTAAATTATTAGTGGAAATATTGTAAGGATTGGATGGCATAAAAATGTTGGAATTCAGGGTTTACCATCAGATGGTTTCGATAAGCAAATTTAAAGACTGTAACTTTCAGATTTTATGGATTTGAGTTTGTGGTCAAGTTTGAGGATTTCTTCTGCCAGATTTTCTTTCCCTTTCTTTCTCTTCTGACCTGCTGTCCTTTTGAGACCGAAGACCAGTGGGCATTTGTTATGTTTCAGGACCATTCCTGAAAGTCAAATCCTGAGGAATAAACTGAGGTTGTTCACTCTGGATAGCGCGAACATTATCAGAACCAAGCAAACCCAGTGTGCACTTGCCGACAGCAGTAGCTGGATAGTGACTTAGGACTGTGACTATTTTCTCTACTTAACCCAGAGACAGACATTCTCACCTTTGGCTGAGTTCCTAATTCTGAAGATTCCAAACTTTAAAAATCATCAGATTTTTTGTTATATTATTGAAGATATTGTGATATGAGCAAATGGATTTACTCTTTAAGCAATTTTTGCCTATGCCTTGCAAATCCTACATGACATGGATATTTTGTTGGAGATTTTTAATATTATCCTGATAGTCTGATGAAAAATAGCCAACAGTTTTGCATTTTCAATTAAAAGTATAAAGTATATTCTGATGCATTTACTTTTTTTTTCACTCAATTCACATCTATTGCTGTGTGAACTTTTCATTATTTGTATTATAAAGTCACTGAGTTTCACAGTGGAATAGCCACATGGTTAAATAGATTTGCAAAATTGTAATCCAGCGCTCCAATTCATGAAAATGCTGCAGTTCAATTTCTCATTAAATCTAGAGAAGTCAACCAAATCTCCCACTTGTCTGAACATGAATAGAAACTGGAGCATTTGCTTTGGAATGATAACTTTTCTGGTGGCCCATCTATGAATATGCATGTTTATTGCAAAGGTGCTTTCAGTGCTCCCTTCAGGAAGCATCTGCTTATGGTCTACAAAAGCCCTTGGCCATTTGGCATAAAGATGGTTTACACATAATTTCTCTTCCATGCAAAGATAAAACAACCTGTTCACAAATATGATTGAATAGTCTGACTGACAGATATTTACAGGTGTGTCCAATAGATTCCTCACAGCTTTAGGCTATAGCAGTGCTTAGGCTAATGTTGTGTACTGAGACAGTGTTGTGATTTAGTGTCTCATTGTCTAATGAGTCCTCTGGGAAGAGGACTCCTGTCCTTTGCACCACCCTGTCCACCAGGACCTCCAGGTTCATGTTGGAAATTGGCAGTGCCATCTTCCCCTTCTCCACCATGTTCCGATAATGTCCATCAATGAGCAGAGCAGTTTGGAATGCCAGTGCCATTCTGGGTGCACAATGAGCTTTTAAAGGTAGGGCAGGCACAAGGACTGCTGGTGTTTCAGCCGATATCTGCTGTGTGTAAGTTGGATGGGAATGGCATGAGTTAAGATGGGGTGGAAATGGGACGTGAGAGAGGACAAGGGCAGAGTAGGTCATTAATGAAGTGAATTTGGTAAGATATGATGAGAAAACTCACTAGGCCTTCAAAAAACTTGATGAAACTCAGAGTTAGCCAAAAAAGACATTGGATTTAGCCCATAGTTTTTAGGATGTGGTCTCACCAATGCCCTGTATAACTGAAGCATAACATCATTACTTTTATGTTCAATTCCTCTTACAATAAAGGACTACATCCCATTAACCTTCTTGATTATGTACTGTATCTGCAAACTAACCTTTTGTAACTCATGTTCTAGAACATCTAGATCGCTCTGCACTTCGAATTCCACAGTCGGTCTCCATTTTGATAATAATCTGCTTTTTCATGTTTTCAATCAAAATGAACACCTTCATGTTTTTTCACATTGTTGTCCATTTGATAGATTTTGGCCATTCACTCAACCTATCTATATCAGTTTGCAATTTCCAAATGTTTCCTCCTCGACATATTTTCCTAACTATCTTGGTGTTGTATGGATTTAGCCTCCATACCTTTGTTCCCCTCATTCTAAGTTATTGATGAAAATTGTAAAAGTGTAACGCTCCCACACAGATCCCTCTGGGACTCCTCTCATCACGTCCTGCCAATCAGACAAAGACACATTTATGTATGATCTCTGTTTTCTGCCAGCCAGCCAATCTTCTATCCAGGTTAATATGATATTCCCTACACCATGAGCTTTTATTTTCTGCTGAAATCTTGACGTTGCACTTTGTCAGATGCCTCCTAAAAATTCAAGTATAGTACGTCTACAGGCTTTGTGCTATCCACAACTCATGTTAGTCCTTAACTCTAATAAATTGATCAAACTGATTTCTCATTGACAAAACCTTGCTGACGCTTCCTGATTATCTTGAGTTTTTCTAAGTGCACAGCTTCAATCCCTTTAATGATTGATTCTAGCACCTTCCCCAGGACGGATGTCAAGCTAACTGGCCTATAGTTTCCTGTTTTCTACCTCCCTCCCTTCTCGAAAAGGGGAGCTGTATTTGGTAAATTCCAGTCAATAGAATCTTTCTTGAATATAGGGCATTTTGGAGAATCGTTTTTATTTACTCATGGCATGCAGACATTACTGTATTGTTCTTCATTTATTGCCCATCCCTACTTGCCCAGAGGAGCTGATTATATTCAGTCATATTGCTGTGGGTCTGGAGGCCAGATAAGGTAAATATGGCTGATTTCCTTCCTTAAAGACTCAGCAGTGGTTACATGGTCACCCTTTAGGCTAGCTTTTTAGTCAAGAATTTTATTGAAATCAAATATCACTATCTGCCATTAAGGGAGCTGAACCCCTGGCCCAGAACATTTGCCTGAGGTTCTGAATGACTCATCCAGTGACAGACCATTCTGTCGTAGTGTTAACACCAACACACCCACTACCTTATTAGCAACCTCTTTTCAGACCCTAGGATGAAATCCATCTGGACCCAGGGATTTTTCAGTCCACAGCCCCATCAGTTTGCTCAGTACCACTTCCCTCATGATTATAATTACACTAAGTTCCTCTCTCTCCCTTCCACCTCCTGATTTACAGCTTTTAGTGAAATATTTTGTATTCTCTATAGTGAAGACAGAAGCAAAATACTTGTTAATTTCATAACTTTGGTAGCGGGGAAGATGCTAGAATTCATTATCAAGAATTTTATAACAGACCACTTAGCAAACAGTGGCAGAATCAGACACAGCATGGATTTACAAAAGGAAAGAAATCATGCTTAACAAATCTACTGGAATTCTTCAAGGATGTATCAATAGGGTTGATTGGGGGAGCCAGTGGATGTGGTTTGTTTGGATTTTCAGAAGGCTTTCGGCAAAGTCCCCGCAGGAGATTAATGTGTAAAATTAAAGTGCATGGGATGGGGTAGTGTATTGAAATAGAGAGAAAATTAGTTAGGAGATAGGAAAAAAAGAGTAGGAATAAAAGGGTCTTTTTCCAAATGGCAGGCAGTGGCTAGTCAGTTTTTGCATGGATCAGTGCTTAGACTCCAGCTATTCACAATATATAAATGATTTAGATGAGGGAACTAAACGTAATATTTCAAACTTTGCAGAGGACACAAAGCTGGTTGGGACGGTGAGCTGTGAGGAGGATGCAGAGGGGCTTCAGTGTGATTTGGACAGGCTGACTGAGTGGGCAAATGCATGGCACATGCAGTATAATTTGGATAAATGTGAGGTGATCCATTTTGGTAGCAAGAATAGGAAGGCAGATTATTATTTGAATGACTGTAAATTGAGAGAGAGGAATGTTTGACGAGACCTGAGTGTTGTGCAGTAAACAAAGCAAACTGTATTACTGCCTTCTTCGCGAGAATTTACGAATACAGGAACAAGGATATCTGTTGCAATTATACAGGACATTGCTGAGGCCACACCTGGAATATTGTGTGCAGTTTTGGTCCTTTTTCTTAGGAAGGATGTTCTTGCTTTGGAGAAAGTGCCGTGAACGTTTACCAAATTGATTCCTGGAATGGCAGAACTGATGTATGAAGAGAGATTGAATGGCTCAGGATTATATTCACCAGAGTTTTGAAGAATGAGGGGAATCTGAAGGAAACCTATAAAATTTTATTAGGACTAAACAGTTTAGATGCAAGAGGATGTTCCCGATGGTGGGGCAGTCCAGAATTATTTGTCATAGTTTAAGGATAACGGATCAACCTTTTAGGGCTGAGATAAGGGGAAATCTGTTCACCCAGAGAGCGGTGAGCCTGTGGAATTCACTGCCACAGAAAGTGGCTGAGGCCAAAACATTGTTTGTGTTTAAGAAGAAGGCAGATATGGGTCTTGTGGCTAAAGGGATCAAGGGATATGGGGGTGGGGTGGGGAGGTGGGGTGGTGGTGAGAATTAGGGTATTGAGGTGGATGATCAACCAGGTTCGAGGTTCGAATGGCCTACTCTTGCTGCTATGTCTATGTTTTTATATCTGTTATGCTTTGAATTACTGCATTTAGCTCCCCGTTCGCACTCTCCAGGAGACTGTGCAATTATTTAAGAAAGGTGGTGAGGAAAAGCCAGGGAAGTACAGATGGTGAGCCTGACATCAGTGGTGGGTAAGTTGTTGGAGGGGATTCTCAGGGACAGGATTTACATGTATTTGGAAAGGGGTTTTTTTGAAGAATTGGCAGAGCGGTGGATGTTATCTGGATGGATTTCAGTAAGGCGTTTGACAAGGTTCCGCATGGTAGACGGACTAACAAGGTCAGATCACATGGAAAACAAGGAGAACTAGCCATTTGGATACAAAATTTGCTGAAACGTAGGAGACAGAGGATGGTGGAGGGTTGCTTTTTGGACTGGAAGCCTGTGACCAGCTGCAAGGGTCGGTGCTGGGTCCACTGCTTTTCGTCATTTATATAAATGATTTGGATGTGAACCTAGGAGGTATGGTTAGTAAGTTTGCAGATGCCACCAAAATTGGAGGTGTATTTGACAGTAATTAAGGTTACCTCAGAGTACAACAGGATCTTGATCAGATGGGCCAATGGGCCGAGGAGTGGCAGATGGAGTTTAATTTAGATAAATGTGAGGTGCTGCATTTTGGAAAGGCAAATCAGGGTAAGACTTGTACACTTAATGGTAAGGTCCTGGGGAGTGTTGCTGAACAAAGAGACCTTGTAGTGAAGGTTCTTATTTCTTTGAAAATATAGTCACAGGTAGACAGGGTAGTGAAGAAAGTGTTTGGTACACTTGCCTTTATTGGTCAATGTATTGAGCATAGGAATTGGGAGGTCATGTTATGGCTGTACAGGACATTGGTTAGGCCAATTTTAGATAACTGTGTTCACTTCTGGTCTCCTTGCTATTGGAATGTTGTTGTTAAACTTGAAAGGATTCAGAAAAGATTTACAAGGATGTTGCCAGAGTTGGAGGGTTTGAGCTAAAGGGAGAGGTTGAATAGGCTGATGCTATTTTCCCTGGAGCATTGGAGGCTGATAGGGTGACCTTATAGAGGTTTATAAAATCATGCTGAGGATGGATAGGGTAAATAGATGAGGTATTTTCCCAGAGTGGGGTAGTACAAAATCAGCGGGCATAGGTTTAAGGTGAGAGGGGTAATATTTAAAAGGGACCTAAGGGGCAACTTTTTCATGCAGAGGGTGATGCGTGTATGAAATGAGCTGCCAGAGGAAGTGGAGGAGGCTGGTACAATTACAACATTTAAAAGGCATCTGGATGGGTATATGAATAGGAAGGATTTAGAGAGAAATGGACCAAATGCTGACAAATGGGACTACATTAATTTAGGATATCTGATCGGCATGAACAAATTAGACCAAAGGCACTGTTTCTGGGCTGTACCTCTGTATGACTCGATGACTGACACTCACATTACTTAGTCTCTTTCTTTTCTCATACCTGTACAAAGTCTTGCTATCTACTTTGAGATTTCTAGCATCTTCCTCTCATGAGTCTCAATGAAAGTCGTGAGTTCTGAGTCTCTTCATGAGTGAATATTTTTATTCAGTATTTTATGTTGGAGGATTTGACTAGTTAGATCATCACCAATTGATGTGAGTAGAAAGTAAGTTTAGGCAGAATATAAACAGATGGCTGATATAGCCCTGTCAGTTTTTTTATTATCGGATATGGGGTAATAAAATGAAACAAAGGGCCACAGAAATTCAGCAAGTCTGACAGCATCTGTTGAAAGAGAAATGGAGGTAACATATTGAGTCCAATGACTCTTCTTTGGAATTGGGTGTAAGAAGTTAGTTTAGGAAACAGACATGATCATATTGAATGGCAGTGGAACAAGCTCAAGGGTTCAAAAAGCCTTTTCCAGTCCCTGTGTCTCCACCAGGTGGTTCAGTTAATGTTCGTGCAGGGAACAGGCTTTAGCAATATTTGTAAGAGTTGCTCCATATCTGATTTGCTCATAGAATAACCTCCTTAAGTGGACTTTGCACAGATTGGCTTCAAACTGTGACCTGACTCCTCAGTTCATCTTCACACACACCAACTCAATCACTGCTCAGAAACTGTATGAATCACCCAATAACTAACAGCACAATGTTTCAACAATTGCAAATATTTTAGCCTAGGAGGATTTCAAAGAGCCAGTTCCTAAGGATCAGGTGTAGCTTGCCTTGATGGAATTGGACCAGGCAGTGGAAAACACAAAGAATAAATATTAAACACGGTGCTGAACAAAATCATTCAGAAATAATGCTCAACAATTTACACAGAGGAATTCTACACCTCATCACTGGGTCCATACCATTGAACAGGTTATTAGATACAGTAGCTTAGCAGTAGTAGTACAAAGGAATGGGTTTGCAGAGGTTAGGAAGTTAAAGAATTGTTTCTGCTTATTATTTTTTCTGTGTTAATGTAACAACAGCAGTTCTGTTCAATGGGGCAAAGGTTAACTGTGCTGCTAAGGAGAAACTATTTGGGTATGTAGGAGCATTATGCACGGCATTAACTTGATGTGGCACTCATCTCATTCGCAGCGTTACAGTACTTCATTGCTAAAGTCTTGTGTGGTTTGGCAACTCCGGCCTTTTATTGTCCTTTCTGTTCAAAGAAGGAGGGTGGGTAGATCTATAAGTGCTTGCAGTGGAGGAGTGTCAGATTGCATGGTAATATTCCTCTGTACTTCCCAGTGCGAGGAGTGGCTGACAGTCCGGGACCGGTTTCTTCGCCTCTGGAGACTGGGGTGACCAGCAGAGGATCTTTCAGAACCTCCTGTACCTCCAGCCCGCAGCTACCCAGGTGAACAAAAAAAACAATGAAATGCAGATTTCTAACATTTAACCGGCATTAATTGTGGCTTCAGGGTGGAGTTAAAGCCATGTTTCCATTGGTAAGATGATGTGGGATTAATGTGAGTCAGTCAGCCTACAGTGTGAGATGTGGGCCTCTCCTCTCCAGGTGCTTTCACATTGAGGCGGCTTCAGGTTGGGTTCGATCCTGCTCCATGCTCCTGTGTGTGTCTTAATAAAGGCAGAAGCATGTGTGTGTCAGGCAAACCAGAAAGGGTATAGTGACTGTTAAAATACTTTCTGGCTGAGGAAATGCTTCGTGGTTTCGCTGTGTTTCGGGATTGAAGTTAATGTTTCCAGAAAGCTCCTCGATGTGGAAACTGTTGGGAGTTGCAGCTCGCCTTTAGTTTGGGAGAGAGTTACCGACAGGGAGTGAACCCCGTGCACCGCCAATTCCAGCGGCTCCGGGAACACCGAGCACGGATCGGGAAGCGGCTCCGGGAGCGCTGCGACCACTCGGCAAGTCTGATGGATGAGCCCTTGGAGTCGGAGGCGGCTATACAAACGAAGAAAAAGTCCAAGCCGGGCACCCTGCGGCGGGCTCTGAGCTGGCTCCGGCTGTCGGGGCGGAAGAAAAAGAAATCCAAGAGTGAGGGGGACAAAGCCCCAGCGAAGCACAGAAAGGATTCCCAAAGTTCAGGTGAGCAGCTCTGCCACCCCCGACCCCCCCTGTCAGGGGAAACCCAGGCTGGGGCTGGGCTCTCAGGTAGAGGCAAGGCCACAGGGACCTTTGGACTGTGTGTGTGTGTGTGTGTGTGTGTGTGTGTGTGTGTGGG
>NC_063358.1:529285-536257 GCF_021869965.1 Rhincodon typus
GGGGTCCAGCTGTGGGCATGTGTGCCAGAGACAACCAGGAGGTGGTCACATTCCACCAGGGTTTGACCTTACTGTTGTCTCTGGCACACATGCCCACAGCTGGACCCCTAGCCCTGTGTAATCTGCTGCCCAAGCTCTTTGACCTTGCCCAGGTACACACTGTAATCCTGCCACTCTCTGGAAATGGTCCTGTACCCAGTTGAGATTCCAACAATAACCCATTCCTGCACAAGCTGTTTTCAAGGCAGAATTCAAGGCCAATCATTTGAGGAGAAACAAAGCATCCGAGCCCCAGGGAGAGGGTCAAAGTGTTTTGGGAATGGGAGTGGAGGCGGGGTGGTGGGATTCAGTTCTGGAGTTTGTGTGATGTTTGTGTTGGAATGTATTTAAACTGGCCTCAGTGTGAAACAGCCCTGACAGGTGGATCTGAGCAAGGTCACACATGGAGATGAATTATGATAATGACTGGATTTGACTTGGGATGTGATCTGACCTCCAAATGACACAGACAAAAGAATCACATTTAAAGCAACACATATATCTGAGTGTTGAAAGTGCGTAGCTTTGATTAAAAACTGCAATTTTGACAAACTGAATCCGTGGAGTTTACTGCGTCACCTCCGGTCACTGATTTTGGGTGGAATACCGAGTGATTTGCTGGGGAAGTTGGACACAGGCAATAAACAGAGAAAATTATTTGCAGCAACAGTCAAAGGAAAATGATTTAATGAAGCAAACATTGAGGAATGATGAGAGTGTAGTCAGATCATTTTCCATACTGCAAGATCTCTGAATGCAGACTAAATTTGCAGATGTCACTAAAATTGATGGTGGAGTGGTCAGTGAGGAAGAGTACAATGAGATCTTAATCAGATGGCTAATGGCTGAGGAGTGGCAGGTGGGGGAGTTTAATTTAGATAAATGTGAGGTGTTGCATTTTGGTAAGGCAAACCAGGGCAGGACTTGTACAGTTGATGGTGGGGACCTGGGGAGTGTTGTCAAACCAAGAGACCTAGGGGTGCAGGTGCATAGCTCCTTGAAAGTAATGTCACAGGTAGACAGGGTGGTGAAGAAGGCATTTGGCACACTAGCCTTCATTGGTCAGTGCATTGGGACATCATGTTGAGGCTGTATAGGACATTGATGAGACCACTTTTAGAATACTGTCTACAATTCTGGTTGCCCTGCAATAGGAAGGACGTTATTAAACTGGAAGGGTGCAGAAAAGATCTACAAGGATGTTACCAAGATTGGAGGGTTTGTGTCATAAGGATTGGCTGGTTGGGTAGGACTTTTTTGCCTGGAGCGTAGGAGACTGAGGGATGACCTTATAGAGGTTTATATGAGAGGCATAGATAAGGTGACTAGCCAAAGTCTTTTCACAAGGGTAGGGGAGTCCAGACCTAGAGGGCATAGGTTGAAGGTGACACGGGAAAGGTTTAAAAGGGAATCTTACTCATTTTTTCACACAGAGGGTGGTGCATGTATGGAACAAACTGCCAGAGGAAGTGGTAGAGGTGGGTGCAATTGCAACATTTAAAAGACATTTGGACAGGTGTATGGATAGGAAAGGTTTTATGGATATATGCCAAATGCAGGTAAATGGGACTAATTTCAGTTTAGGAAACTTCGTTGGCTTGGATGCATAGGACTGAAGGGTCTTTTTCCGTGCTGTATGTCTTTATAATGTGCACAAATAACCTCTGACTCACAGGAATATGTGGCCAGCTTGAACTAAAACGCTGGTTTATTCATTTAATAATATTCACCGCAGCTCTGAAATTGTGTCAATAAAGTTAATAGAATTAAAATTAGTTTAACAAAATGGAAAAATAACAATCAAGAAATAGTAGAGCAATAGTCAAATAATTTTCCAACGATAGCATGCTGCTATCCTGAGGGTATCATGTGAAATGGTGAAAGATGATTCCAAGAGATATCCTCAAGTCAACCACAGTATTAACTGGAGAGCAGTAATGGACATGTTTAATCTACATAGATTTTTTCCTTGCGCCTTCAAAGATAGCACAGTTATTGAGGCTGCTAATGGGAATTTTCGTTATTTTATAGAGAAATATATTCCTACTTTGTATATACATTAGACATGTTTATATTTCAGCAGCATCTGTGAAGCTTGTGCTGTAACACGACTGAGCTTAGGCTGTTGACAGTGGAAGGATTGAATTTGCTTCCTCTTTGAACTGCATTTCCAAGTTTCTCTGCAGGGGTTGTTGCTTGGGGAATGTATGGGATGCTGGTAGCTGTTGTTTGTTTAGTCACAGATTGTCTACGCAGCAGTAGAGAGTAGGACGCAGGAGAAGAGCCCCAGCTGTACACTGAATCAACCACATAACATTCAAACAGCAAGTTCAGAATCATGGCCACCTTGATGTTAATAAAGTGCTACTGTGATGTAGCGAAAACTACATCAGTGGTAACCTGGAATTAAACCCTCCCTATAAAAGGACCTTTCATGACCTCAATACCAGTATCAGGCTAGTGAGCCTTCTCTGGACCTCCTCCAATGTCAGTATAACATTTCTTAGATAAGGGGACCAAAACTGTTCACAGTATTGCAGCTGTGGTCTGACTAGTGTGTTGCATAGTTTTAACAAAACCTCCCTGCTTTTATACTTGAGTTCCCTTGAAATAAAGACAGCATTGCATTTTCCTCCCCTGTTATTCATGGAATTAGGATGCTGCCTTTTCGTGATTCCGTAAGACCACATAAAGAAATAAAAAAGCAGATTGATTAATTTATTATCACGTGTATCGAAATACAATGAAAAGCTTTCTTTACAAGCGGTACAATCAGATCGTAGTAAGCAAAGGATGTATAGATCAAAAAGATTTAAACAGGGGCATACAGGTTACAGGAACAGGAGGAGGCCATTCAGCCCCTTGAGCCTGTTCCACCATTCAGTAGGATCATTGCTGATTCCTCACATCCACTTTCCTGCATGTTCCCCACAACGCTTGATTCCTGAATGATTAAGAATCTATCCATCTCAGCTTTAAATATACACAAGTACACTACTCCCACAGCCTTCTGGAGCTTCAAAGATACTTAACCTCCTGAGTGAAGAAATTCCTCCTCATCTCAGTCTTAAATTGGTGCCCCTTAATTCTAAGATTATGCTCTCTGGTCCTAAACTCTCCCATGAGGGGAAATATCCCTCTCAGTTTTTAACCTGTCAAGCCCCTTAACGATCCTACATGTTTCAATGAGATCATTTCTCATTCTTCTAAACTCCAGTGAGTAGAGTCCCAACCTGTTTCACCTTTACTCATAAGACATCCATACACACCTGAGTTCATCCAAATGACCTTTCTCTGAACAATCTCCAGTGAAATAAAGTATTTTCTTAAATAAGGGGACGAAAACTGCTCATAGTACTCCAGGTGAGATCTCTCCTGCACCTTCTACATTTACAGCAAGATTTTTCGTCATGTACGAGGATTTCTAAATCCCTCTGTTCTTTAGCTGTCTGCAGCCTTTCTACATGTAAAGGTCGCCCTGCTATAGGAAAGACATCATTGTATTGGAAAGGGTTCAGAAAAGATTTGCCAGGATGTTGCTGGGACTGGAAGGGTTGAGTTTTAGGGAGAGGCTGGATAGGCTGGGACCTTTTTCACTGGAATGTAGGAGTTGGTGGGGGGTGACCTTCCAGACATTTATAAAATCATGAGGGACATTGCTAAGATGAATAGCAAAGGTCTTTTCCCTGGGGTGGGTGAGTTCAAAACTAGGGGCATATTTTTAAGGTGAGAGGAAAAAGATTTAAAAAGGACCTGAGGGGCAACTTGTTCACACAGAGGGTGGTTCACGTGTGGAATGAACTGTCAGAGGAAGTGGTAGTTTTCTTCATCTCAATTCTAAATAGTCTATTACAAATTATGAGACTCTGTCCCCTGGTTCTAGAATCCCCAACCAGGGAAAACACCTCCCCTGTTAGAATTTTATATATTTCAATCAGAACCCCTTTCATTCTTCTAAACTCTAGTGAATACAGGCTCAGTCAAACCAATCTTTCTTCATAGGACAGTCAGGCCATCCCTGCCATCGGTCCAGTGACCCTCCATTGCTCTTCCTCTATAGCAAGTATATCCTTTCTTAGGTAGAGAGACCAAAATGGCACAAAATACTCCCAAGTGTGTTTTCACCAAGGTTCTGTATAACTGCAGTAAGACACTCCTGTGTCTGAACCCAATTTGCTTGCTGCACCCTCCTGACTGCTTTCATTGACTGGTGAACGAGGACCACCCAGATATCTTTGTACATTCACATTTCCCAATATACCTCCATTTAAATGATACACTGTCTTTCTGTTTGGATTGATATGTATTCATCCGATTTATGTAATTTCACTGTACACGGGTGGGGAAAAAACTGAAAATATGCTTTTTACAAATTCAAACCAGATTGTAGTTCCATAAATATATATTATTTTTATTTTGCAAGCTCCAGCAATATAAATTCAGCAGCAGGAATGTGTTGTGTGTTGTACATCAAAAAATCAGTCAGTGTCAAAACATCGAAGAACAGTGAGAACATGAAAGGATTAAACTGTACTGATCTGCTGTTACTCCAGGAAGTTTAAGCAAAATAAATCTGGTGCCAATATTGTGCGCAGGGTGACACAGACTATCTGAAGTGAAACCAGTTTTCTGATCCCATGACATATTAGCCAGCTGTGTGCCATATCACTAAACATCACGCTGAATTTCAGAGCATACACCATTATAGAACGCTGTGCATGATTAATATCACCCCATTGCTGCATTGAGTCAATTGGAGCAATAAAAGTAGATCTGGAAAAGCACAGCTGTTCAGACAGCATCCGAGGAGCAGGAAAGTCAACGTTTCGGGCCGAAATCCTTTGTCAGGACTGGGGAGGGAGTGGGGAACCTAGAAATAAACAGAGGGAACGGGTGGGGCTAGGGGAGGGTAGGTGGGATGGAGGTAGGTGGATGCAGGTAGCAGATTATTGTGGTTGGTCAGTGGGAAGGGTGGAGCGGATAGATGAGTTGGAAGATGGACAGGTTGGGGGTGGAGAGATTTTGAAGCTGGTGAAATCAGAATTGGAGCAGTTTAATTGAACATGTTTTGAATTGGTCTCCCCATTTTGAGTTCTTTGATTTTTTGTAATCAGTTTGGTTTGTGTCTGTAATATATGCCGTATGCTCTGGCCCCTAGTATTTTCTTAAGAAATTTTCCACCACGGTTATATTCCTAAAACAATTATAATCCAAGGTTGGCAAATGTTCTACAGGTGTTGGTCCATCTCATGACCTCAGAAAAATGGCCATTCTTCATGTCTGAGACTTTTCCATTGGGTATTGGATTGTGAAGTTCATTGATGCTGTGTTGGAATGTCACACTTGTTCATTTACAGAGGGATTGCTGCATAGATTGGGAGTCAGAGCCCAAATCATCCTCATTCCTTCACCCTAGTATGTTTTACACCATCGATCATTGTAACTAACTGAGAAAGCTGTTTCCTTTGGTCTGTATGAGTCAACTGTTTATGAGAAAAACAACCTATTTATCATATACTTTCTTATAGTATACTTTGGCCAGCTAACCGGCTCATAGAATCTGTATCAAATCTTTGATGCACTTTAAACTTTTCCACCTTCTGTTTTCCGTTCTGAAGGTCAGTCTCAAGTTGGGCTATAGTTTTGGCTGCCTTCCAGTACTTCACCCATCTCTTCAGAGCTCACACTATTCTGACTAGGAATTGTATCGCTGCTCCTGTAACTCATTCTCTAACAGCACTGCCAGTCTATCACTGTCCATAGATGCTACAGCAGGTCAAGAAGCCAACTTTTAACACTACACCCCCAAGGAACAATTAGGGATGGGCAATAAATGCTGGCCTAGCCAGCAATGCTCACATTGCAGAGATGAAGAAGGAAGTGAGTCCAGATGATTGATATTGACTTGCTGTTTATATAGTACAGAGTTCCAGTTCTGAACTTACTGTCATCTTCTTGTGTCTCAGAGTTTTGCTGGGTCACTGTGTGAGAATTACAGATAGACAAGTTTTCAGTTCCAAACTTTTTAGCCGAGTGGTATTGGTTAAGATTGCTTTGTACAACAGAGAGCAGTAATCTTCCTGATTTGTACGGTTCAATTCAAGTCATGCTTTACCAGATTAACCATCAGTAAAGACTTTGATGTCATTTATACGAATTCCTGTGGGTGAAAACATGACCCACTGCAGTGTATTTCAGACATAAGCATAATCAGGTGACTTCTGTACATGGTCGCTGGATTCTCCAGTTTAATCTCATTTTTTAACTTGCATCTGACTTGAATCAACTGGTTGTCTGTCTTCCAGTCTTCATGTTGCCGTAGTGATTATCGGATATTTGTTAAACTGCTATGATAGTTCCAGACAAAAACATATTGGCTGAAATCTCTTTTAATTTCACTCTTGCCACTTCCAGTGCAGCTTATGATGAAAATTAAAGGTCACCATGGGGACAGTAGCATAGTTACTGTGTTATGAGTGAGTAGTGGAGGGAGCGGGCCTCAGAGACATGACGTTCAGATGTCACTATGACATTGGGGCTTTTAAATTCTGTCCAGAATAAACAACTAACATCAGTAATGGGTACCATGCATTAACACTTTGTCATACAAACCCATCTGGGTCACTAATAGTCTTTAGGGAAATAAGCTGCTGTCCTTACCTTATCAGGCTTACATGTGACTCCAGATCCAGGGCAATGGGGTTGGTTCTTTGAAATAAAATAACCTGGTAGTTGTCCTTAAATAGAGGACTTGTCAGCAATGCCTGAAGGAGAGTCAAAGATGGACAGTAAATGCTGACCTAGCCAGTGCCACCCGTATACACAACATGACATTAGAGACGATCTGGCACAATATATTTTCAGGTATTGGCTGATAGTTTGGAGAGTCAGCGCTGAGGGAGCGCCGCACTGTCGGAGGGTCAGCGCTGAGGG
>NC_063358.1:536267-541016 GCF_021869965.1 Rhincodon typus
TGTCGGAGGGTCAGCGCTGAGGGAGTGATGGTACAATTTATAAGTTTTATCTTCTTTTCCAGTGGCTGTTGTTGCTGACCTACACAGACTTCCTCCTTGATAAAATCTGGGCAAGTCTGTGGAGGGCAAGAGGGGAGGCAATGGCTTAGTGGTATTATCCTGGACTGTTAATCCAGACATCCAGCTAATATTCTGGGGACCTGGGTTCGAATCCTGCCATGGCAGATGGTGACATTCGAATTCAATAAAATATCTGGAATTTGGAATCTAATGATGATGGTGAATCCATTGTTAACACAGTGGGACCCTTCTTCAAATTTTCTGAAAGTGGGTCCTCACCCTAAACGTCAGCTTTCCTGCTCCTCTGATGCTGCCTGGCCTGTTGTGTTCCTCCAGCTCCACACTGTGTTATCTCTGACTCCACCATCGGCAGTTCTTGCTATCTCTGACTGAATCCATTGTTGATTGTTGGAAAAATGCATCTGAGTTTACTAAGGAAATTGCTGTCCTTACCTGGTCTGGCCTACATGGTTCAGTCTTAACTGCCCTGTGGGCAATTGAGGATAGGCGATATGCCCTCATCCCATTAATGAATGAATTAAAAAATAAAAATGTACAGAACCTGAGAATTGCGGCTTTTGAAACTGCCCAAGCTTTCTAACCCAGCAGCTGAAATACTGCAGCAAAACAACTTGATGTAAAAAAATCATTTCTCTGGGAGAAACATTGTCCACAGGCGAGGAATAGCAACCAAACCCTCACCTCTGAAACTGCTTTTCAGGCTGTTCACTCAGCAAACACCCAGCATGGCAGCTTTTAAACGAGGAATTCAGGTTTCCATGGTTACCGAGTGTGTTATGGGTGTTGAGAAGATTAGTGAGGACTGGCTACAGTAACTCAGCAGAACACAGTGGAACAAGTCATTGAAGAGCCATCCCATGTACTGGTTTGGATTTTAGCCCCATTCCGTGCTCGATAGAAAGGGCCAGGCATGGTCAGCACTCTGCTCAAAGATATAATTCTTCACCTGGTGCAGCAGGAGTTGAAGCTTGTTAACAACCAGGAGGGTGATCGGGTTGGAGACTGTGGTTTGAAGGGTTAACTGGATTACCACCACACCCCCCACCCCGCATTGTTTAAGAGCCCTCTCCAGCCTCCTGTCCTTCCCACACAGTTGCTGATTAAGAAAAACGCACAAGCTACCTGAAACTATTGGTGATGCATCTCCCTTACCTACTCCATGATGTTCAATTCACCTTCTGTTAACCTTCCAAATCAGTGGCCCATCTGCGGCAACCTTTTTGAGCAAGATCCACCAGCAGACATCACTTGGATCAAGGAATGAGAAACATGGAAAGTGACAATCAGGCTCTGAATGACCATGATTCTGGTCATGGCTAATCTGGTTCAGGGCACGCCGGGGTCCCTGCGTACCACAACTCCACAACTGGAACCCTGATTTTGTTTTAATGGCAAAAAATGTACGTTATTCATAAAAATCACCTATCAGTACATACAAAGGCTCTAAATCAGTTTCGTAGAGCCTTTGCAAAGAAAACCTAACAAATCAATGGAATTTTGACATTCCTCAAAGTTTCCCTGCAGTCGCAAAGTCAAAAGCATTTTCTGCTCATGCAGGAAACTATTTACATTCATTTTGAGGCACGGCGAGGGTCCATTAACTGAACAGACCCCCATTTATCTTTAGCAGGAAGACCTCAGACAGTGGTCTTTCCCCAGTGCCCCTTGGCAGCAGCTGCCCCAAGCTTTAGTGTGTCCCTCAGCATGTAGTCCTGGTGGACCTTGGAATGTGCCCAGTCTGCAACAATTGGTTGGGGTCAGCTCCTTGTTCTGGAAGACCAACAAGGTTTGGGCAGACCAAAGATCGTCTTCCACTGACTTGATGGTCCTCCAGGCACAGTCAATGTTTGTCTCAGTGTGCATCCAGGGGAGCAGCCCATAGAGCACAGACTCCTGAATCACAGAGCTGGTTGGGACGAACCTCGACAAAAACCACTGCATCTCTCTCTTTCCAGACTTCATTTGCAAAGGCGCATTCCAGATGTGACAGTCTCTACCATCCCACAGCTGCTTTGAGGGCAGCGTGTGGTGGCACAGAGAGTTCAGGCATACTCAAAGGATCTCACAGGTAATGCCCTTCTCATCACTAGCTGAGCAATATCTTGGTGCATATTGGAAAGTTCTAGTGATGAGGCTTTCTGCCAAATAACCTTGACAGTCTGCTCAGGGAACCACGCAACATGATCTACCCTGTCCCTTTCCCTGCAGGATCTCAAGGGCATTATGTATTGACCATTTCCTGATGGACTTGTGGTCAAAGATGCTTTGCTTTGCAAATGTTTCCACTAGGAACAGGTGATATGGAATGGTCCAACTACTTGGAGCATTTCACAGAAATGAGGCCAGTTCCACCCTGTGAACATGGTCCATCTACAACCTCCAGATGAAATGAAAGATGGTTCAGGTGACCGCAGTAGTGCAGGCTTAGGGAATAGGTCAGACCAGTGGCATGTACAACAACAGAGAGAGTACCTCACACCCGATGACCAGATGTCAAAGGCATTCTGCTGGTCCAGGCTGATGAGGCAGGCATCCACACCCCCGCCCGCCCGCCCGCCGACCTGCACGTAGCCGATCGTATCTCTGAGGAGCGCGAGGCTCTCAGAAATTGTCCTGTCTGGTACTGCACAGGTTTGGTAGGCATGGATCACCAATCCCAGAACAGACCTGAGCCAGTTGGCAATGACAGGATTTCGTAGTCTGCATTCAGCAATAACATTGGTCGCCAATTTCTAATTTCCTCCCTCTTCCCCCTTCCACTTGTAGATGAGGGTGATGATACCGTTCCTCATGGATTTGCACATGCTACCTGCCAGAAGCATACTGTCAAACACCTCCAGTAGGTCCTGGCCAATCAAGTCCCACAGAGCTGTACATAACTCAGCCAGTAAGCTGTCACTTCCAGGAGTTTTATTCTTTACTTAATACTCAGCTGTGGTCAGCTCATCCAGAGATATTGGCTGGTTCAGCCTGTCCCACGTGCTGTTGTCTAAGACCTACATGAGAGAGGACAGGGATGACTGGGAGGCCATGCTGTCAGTGGGCTTTGTGTCATTCAGGCCGTGAGCACAGAGCTCTCCTCGTGCACCCTCTGGAAGAAGAAACACAAACATGTCTCATCCTGCTCCACGGAGCGGACCCTGGACCGGAAGTTTATCTTGGAGGCACCTGAGGCAAAGAGGGAGGTTTGCTGGCTCTTCACCTCCTGGAGGTCCGTAAAGACATTGATCCCCATCATCTGCAACAGGAGTAGGTTCTGCATGCTTTTCTGGAGTTTGGACTGTTTTCCCCATCTCTGTCTTGCCTTCTGAACACCGCTGGGGATGAAGAACCTCTTGACTGTTTCCAACCAGTCTTCTGGAGACTCTGGGGTGGAGGGCTTCATGGTTCTCCAACCTGTGTAATCCCTTTTGATCTCCTTGATGTTTTCTGGGATCAACGGTTTCACATTCAGTTTCCACATTGCCTTGCCGTACTGGCCATGCTGGGAAAGGTGATGTCCGTGCTGGCCTACTGCCAGAGGACCACGTCCCTGATGGGGAATGTGCAGGCTGAAGGGAGGGTCAAGCACTCTGATACCAGAGGATCCAGTGACTTCCAAACCCCTTACGCACATTACCCAGGGGTGTCCCCTCTACAGACTGAGTAGTGAACTCATCACCTTAAACTCAGCTTGAGAAGGTCATTGTTTGGCACCAGCAATTTACATTCTGAAATAGCTTGGAGATCCAGTCTGTTCAAAGGCAAATAACAACAACTTCCCAGGAGAATTTTTGAAAGATCTGCTAACTGAAGAAACAACCTCAGGCAAGTAGCTGTTCTTCCATTTGAACAGCAACCTCTTTGACCATGGAGATACTGATCTCAGTGAACCGCAGAAGGAGCCTCTGGATACCCACACCCTCTGGGAAAACATAGCTGAACCTCTGTCACAAATATAACCTTCAGCACACTGTGCTGTTACTCACTGAGGCTTTATAAATACTGTCCACCAGCAGAGCAGAATGGATTGTGCTACGATTTACTGAGTATCATCCAGAATCTCACCTGGAGATTCAGTGCAAGTGCAATCAGTGGGAATGTACAGCAACTCCAAGTTTGAATATCAACATATTTGAAACAATTGTGGCTAGAAACACCAAGGTCAGGATAAATTGATTTGTATGAGAAGGGAAGAGGCTGGCATTGAAATATTAAGAGCATTCCACTCATTTCATTATTAATACTATTAGAATTCTCATTCTGAACTAAATGTAACTAAAATAAAGAAGGATAGATCAGTGTTCAGAGATGGTGTGGATAATAAAGATTTTTTTTTCCTCTTTTTGAAGACCAGCTAAAGTGATCTTTGTAAGGAATACTGTATAACCACCAGCTGTAGGCCTGTTTATATTTCAGCCCTGCATTCCAACAGAATCTGTCATGTGCTTCAACATTTAGCTCTCCCGTTTTATTCCACTAGACAGAATCTAATTTGTCAGCCCCAATACAGTGTAACCTGTAAACTGCACTAAGGGACACGGGCTGGCAAATGGTCAATGCAGGCTGAGGATAAAGAGAAAAACCTGACCAAATCTGTCAACGATATTAGGAACTGCTGATGCTGGAGAATCTGAGATAACAAGGTGTAGAGCTGGATGAACACAGCAGGCCAAGCAGCATCAGAGA
>NC_063358.1:541416-568567 GCF_021869965.1 Rhincodon typus
CCGAAGAAGGGTCTAGGCCCTAAACGTCAGCCTTCCTGCTCCTCTGATGCTGCTTGGCCTGCTGTGTTCATCCAGCTCTACACCTTGTTATCTCAAATCTGTCAGTAGCTTGCGATTATGTCTGAACACTCTGCAGTTTATTTATTAATGGTCAGAATTCTCTTTCACCTGTTTTTGTCTCACCTACATGTTTTATTTGTTTATGGGATGTGGGTGTTGCTGGTTAGTCCAGCATTTATTGCCTATCCCTAATCGCAATTGAGGACCTATTACCGTACATAACCATGTATAAGTCAACCTACTTTAGTCAAAATGTAAGGGATCAACTTTTACACAGTAATATTTTAGAGGGATGAGATTCACTGTCTCTCACCACCTCACAATCTGGAGTTAGCTGAGCCCTCTAACCGGCCCCAAAGGGAACACAAAAGGTGTAGGTGCAGGAGAAGAAGCTGAGCTGATGTTTCATCGTGCAACACTTAATTTTTTTTTATCTCAAAAATATACTTTATTCATAAAAAATCTTTATATGCATACATAGTCACTAGAGCAATTCAGTTCTATGCAGTCCTTGCATATTGAGAACAAAATAAAAACCCAAGATAGTTCTTACTTTTACAAAATGATATTTACATGTATCTGAGTCACCAGGAGGCTCCCATTTGATTCTATCAAATACTAGGAGGGATTAAGCTTCATTGGTGG
This sequence comes from Rhincodon typus, assembly GCF_021869965.1. Lineage (NCBI taxonomy): Eukaryota > Metazoa > Chordata > Chondrichthyes > Orectolobiformes > Rhincodontidae > Rhincodon > Rhincodon typus. The sequence continues at coordinate 542,122 of NC_063358.1, forward strand.
GTGGGTAGTGCATACGAGGAGGTTGGATTTTTCAGCTAAAAGTCAGGAATCAATGCTTAAATGAGATTGGCTGTTACACAAGTATATACTGTATCTGTTTTTCGTACGAAATTGTTTTCAGCTTTTAACTACAAGTATAACCACACCCTATACATTGTCAGTGTATTCAGAGTTTGTGTTTGTGGTTGTATTTCATTTTGTGTGACATGCAAATAATGTTTCAACAAAGTCTACAGGTGACTTGCAAAGCAAACTTTCTTTAGAGAGCAGGTATTAGGAGTGATCACCTGGCCCAATTCAATCCCAATACCTCCACATGCTGCTAGAAAATCAAGAGCTATTTCACACCATCTTCCAGTGCTGATTTTTGATGATAATTTGTTCAGTGTCTCTTTGTGGAATGCTCTTATTACAAAGTAAGTTCTGGAAAACCTGCAAAGACTTCAGGAAGAGGTGACTAGAAAACTCTGGCAATAATACAGCTGTGCAGGGCCAGGTGGAGGGAGATTGCTTTGTCTGGAATTCAAGATGCAGAAATGCCCCAATTATCTGTGTTCAAGATAGTATGCATGAAGAAGCAGATATCTCTCATTATTTCCTAGTCTCTGGAAAGAGTCTGTTGCATAGAAATTCAGGTTTCCCAGCTGTATTTAACGCAGCAGTTCTCCAAAGCGGATCAGTTTAGTTTCCCAGGTAATAAGTAACAAATAATGACTAAAGACACCTCTGCAGGAAGTTGCTGAATGGATCAGCAAAGTGGGGTAGCCCAGCAATTGGGAAGCATGTGGTGGGTGCTGTGCTCTGGGGAAGGGGGAACTGATGGGCAGGCTGTGATTGAGACCCTGGGGAAGCTTCCTGCTCACTGTGACTTCAGATTGGGGCCATAACAGGAGCCTACCTGTTTGAACAGGTCATTGCTGTCTCAATTTGTTTTATTTCAAAAATATATTTATTCAAAGAAATATCTTTATATCCATACAGAGTCACTAGAGCAGTTCGTTTCTGTGCAGACTTTGCACATTGAGAACAAGCGAACATTAGAGTTTGATTCTCCGAACTATTCCAACAACCCAAAAGTATTGCTGTCTCAATTTTAGAGACACCTTTCCCAGACCCTGGGAAACCGGGAAGGATGGTATTAAATTTAATCCAGTAGAATGTAGGGCCCAGCCATTGGTGGTACTTCCATTGATGTGAAACATGGCAGCACACCATTTGATGTCACAGTTCCCAATCTTTAATCTTTTATTCCCCTGGCAAGCCCACCCCAGTTTCTCCCACCCTGTGTCAGGGCTGGAATGTGTATAAGGAAGGCTATAAGCAGTTGGTTGTGCCTCCAGTGGAAACACTGACAAAGGAGCATTGAGTCAAATAGTCCCCTGTTGTCCTGATTTGATGTTGTGCTGTCAACTCTGGGGCCTGTGATTGTCTGCTTCAAGGTCCAGGCAAGTCAGATTGTTTGAGATGTATGGTGGTTAAATTGCTTATGAACAAACTTTGAGTAGTTTCCTCCTGGATAATAAGTGATAAACAATATAACTGCTTGTCTTGATAATCAATAAAATTTTTCAGTCCAACGTTCTGGAAAATGTTTAATTCTTTTGCTGATGGTTTAGGAAGGCAGTGAGGCCAGTCTGGAAGCCAGACTTCTTGAAACAAGTGCTTTTTGACCAGGGAACAGAAATGCAGGGACTCCGATGTGATTCTGTTAGGTCCAGGAGGGAATAGCAGTTGTGAAATACAATATCTGATAGTTATTGAGATAACAAAGTGTAGAGCTGGATGAACACAGCAGGCCAAGCAGCATCAGAGGAGCCAGAAAGCTGATGTTTCGGATCTAGACCCTTCTTCAGAAACTATATCTGATAGTTATTGCTGCTCTGGGTCAGAGTCTAGTTTTCTTCTCCGTTACTGATGCTGAAACAACATCTGATAATCCACAGCCCTGTTAATCTCTGTGGTGTTCTGGGACTAACTTAATGATTTTGTGTTGATTGTTGACTGATCAAAGGAAGATGATTATCTTTATTAAGCTGTGATAAAGCTGCTGCTAAAAGTTTGGTGCTGACTTGTCATTCACTTTTTCATTCACTGCTGTTCTACTCCCCTCCAACTCTGTTTTTCTACTTTGGCTGAACCATGGATGTTTTCCATCTGAAAGTATTTGGAAATGTTTTGCAATAGGAGCGTGTGTGTTTTATTGTGTATCTCAGTAGGGGATGGTTTTCTAATTGCAGGGGACGGGCAGTCTTCAGGGGGTGACTGGCAGCGTTGGAACACACAGGTGGCAGCATTCTCGAATTGTAGTTGGATGCATTTCAGTCATTTGACTGTTGCTACAGACAACAGTGTTAATGCTGAAAAAATGACTCATGAATGATGAATATCATGCGATGGTGGCTTAATGTGTTGGCAAAAACAAGGAGCCTGTTGGTATCTTTATCGACCTGCTAACCTCTGATGTATGTAAAGATGACGAGTGAAGTTTGATGTGTAACCTGACCCAATTGTTTAATCCTTAAATGTTCATTTATACAAAAGGAACTTTGAGGATGAAAGACTCTGCTACAATCAGCAGAGTAAAAGCAGGATGTTTGTGAGTATGGAGAAGTGAAAAAAAATTACTCATGTTTAGTAAGAAATGCTTTTCAATGAATGTTGTAACAGATTCAACAATTCCTGATGGTTCCTGGATAATCCCATTCCAATTGCAAAGTAAAATGGGAATCATTAAAATTCCTAATAAAACATAGACAGTTAAGACAAGGTGATTTTCCGGGAGCTATTGCTCAGAAATTTAATCCAGGGACTTCCTGAGCCCCAGGATCAAAAACCTGTGGGTTCAACTGACAAGAGTGAGCTGATCTTCATGGGGGTGTGTGTTGGGTGGGGGTGGGGGGCAAGTGTGGTGGGTGATGGTGATAGAGGCACCACAATTAATCAGAATGACAGGACACCAGGAGAGGGAGATTACCAGGCTTCCAGCTTGTCTTCCAATGAGCTAGAGGCCACGAAAAGTGAACTATACGGTAAATGGAAAAGCCCTGGGGAAAATTGATGCACAGAGAGATCTGGGTGTTCAGGTCCATTGTACCCTGAAGGTGGCAATGCAGGTCGATAGAGTGGTCAAGAAGGCATACGGCATGCTTTCATTCATCGGATGGGGTATTGAGTACAAGAGTTGGCAGGTCATGTTACAGTTGTATAGGACTTTGGTTCAAACACATTTGGAATACTACGTACAGTTCTGGTCGCCACATTACCAAAAGGATGCGGATGCTTTGGAGAGGGTGCAGAGGAGGTTCACCAGGATGTTGCCTGGTATGGAGGGCGCTAGCTATGCAGAGAGGTTGAGTAGATTAGGATTATTTATGTTAGAAAGACAGAGGTTGAGGGGGGACCTCATTGAGGTCTACTAAATCATGAGAGGTATAGACAGGGTGGATAGCAAGAAGCTTTTTCCCAGAGTGGGGGACTCAATTACTAGGGGTCATGATTTCAAGGTAAGAGGGGAAAAGTTTAAGGGAGATATGCGTGGAAAGTTCTTTACGCAGAGGGTGGTGGGTGCCTGGAACGCGTTGCCAGCAGAGGTGGTAGAAGCGGGCACGATAGCATCATTTAAGATGTATCTAGACAGATAGATGAATGGGCACGGAGCAGACGGACACAGATCCTTGGAAAATAGGCAACAGGTTTAGATAGAGGATCTGGATCGGTGCAGGCTTGGAGGGCCGAAGGGCCTGTTCCTGTGCTGTAATTTTCTTTGTTCTTTTGTTCTTTGCTCTTTGAAAATGAAGGTTGACAAAACTTAAAGGAACCTCATAGCTCAGCTCTTCAGACCATCTCAATAAACAAACGCAAAACCTCATGGATGTTGGATGTTGAATATTTGAAATAAAGCAGAAAATGATGGAAATACTCGACAGGTCAAAGCAGCATAGGTGGAGAGAGAAAAATGGAGTTAATGTTTCCGATTCAAGGGGGAGGGGCACTGGTAAAGTTGTATGTCACTGGATTTGTAATCCTGACCCTGGCCTGATTGTTGGTTTTTATCCCACCATAGCACATGGTGAAATTTTTGAATCCAATAAATTCTGGGGCCAGTAGTCGGGCTAAGGACAACCACATAGCCATTGTCAATTGTCATAAAAACCTATCCTGTTCCCTTTAGGGAAGGAAATCTGCTGTCTTTACCTGGTCTAGTCTACGTGTGACTCCAGACCCACAGTGATGTTAATTGACTCTAAACTACCCGCTGAAATGCCTTAGCAAGCCACACAATTGTATAAAACCACTCTAAAGTCTTAAAAAAAAGAAAGAGAACAAATTATTTGCCATCAATCTAAGCACCGGAAACTACACTGTCATCACCAGTAATCCACCATCAGGATTGGCTCGTTGACAGCACTACAGACTGAGCTGGTCAGGACCTAAAGGATGTAGCTGCTAGACTGGATCTACAGCAGGTAGTGAGCGAAGCACTTGATCTCTTGAATTCCAGAGGTGAGGTGAGCGTGACGGCTCTTGACGTCAATTGACTGCATTTGACTGAGTGTGGTATCAAGGAGCCTGAGCAAGACTGATATCAATGGGAATCAGCAAAAACTCTCTGCTGGCTGGAGTCATAACTGACACACAGGAAGATGGTTGTTGTTATTTGGAGGTCAGTCATCTCCGTTTCAGGACATTTCTGTAGGAGTTCCTCAGGGTAGTGTCCACAGCTCAACCATTTTCAGCTGCCTCATCAATGACTTTCCCTCCATCATCAGGTCAAAAGTGGGGATGATTGCACAATGTTCAGCATCATAAACGACTCTTCAGACACTGAAGCAGTCCATGTCCAAATGCAACAAGATCTGGGCATTATCCAGGCTTGAGCTAACAAATGGCAAGTAATATTGGTGGCACACAATTTCCAGGCTATGACCATCTCTAATAAGAGAGAACTTAACCATCTACCATAACATTAAATGGTATTACCATTGCTGAAACTTCCACCATCAACATCCTGGGAGTTACCATTGGCCAGAAATTAAACTGGACTAGCCAGGTGGGTGACAGCCAAGTGGGATTATCACTAAATTTTTAGTCCAGAGACCCAGGTAATGTTCTGGAGACCTCAGTGTGTTGCACATTTCAAACATGAAGTTTCACCCAGTGAATGACACATGTCCTTGAATTTGGGAGTGAGGACTGGTGTCCTCCAAAGGGTTTTCCACCTAAAGTTATTGAGGATGCAGTACCATTGTCCAAATTCCCGAGAATGATTTCACAGGGATGAAGTGCAAAATCCACAAAATCTCCCCCCGTTGACTCAGCAAGCTGATTACAGACTAACGATTACAAATCAACATGGATGTTGGTGCCAGTACCAGTCAGTTCCAGGTATGTGGACCAAAGAAAGTCCTGTACCTAACTCTCGGGAAAGATTGATGGTTGAAAGGCGACATTTTAAAAGCAGTGAACAGAAACACAAAAACTTGCTTTGCAACCTTGTGCCTAACGTTGGGCAGGGGAGAAGCATTGTTGCAGTTTTGTACTGTACTAGACCTGGGTTCGACAGTGACCAGGGTCCATGAGCAGGTGTTACAGCTAGAAAATGATTTATTCAACAAATTTCAAAGAAATGGCGAATTCTGTGACTGTCTGCAGCTTATTACTTTGGTGGCCTCACTCCATTCTGTGTAAACTGAGTCTCCTCATAAATTCCAAACATGAAACTCTGCCAAGTTAGCATTAGAGACCAGATTTAATGGCTTTAGATTTTTATAGTGTCTTAAGGATAGTTTTGAATTTGTGAACAAGTTTACAAAACAAACGAAGTTGAAGCTGATACCTTGTTCGAAAGAAAAGATTCAAGAACACACACCAAGGCTGGTGGCTGGGTGTATGAAGAGAGTGCCATGGCTATTTATTTTGCTATTTACCCTCTGTGATCATAAAAGAATAAACAGGATGGATTTCCTTAAGTGTGACAAAGAAAGAGGTTAGTTTCATTATACTTAAACCGATCCAAGTTTAATCATAAGTTGTACTCCAACAGTTGCATATGCATGCCAAAGTCCCAGAGGACCATGGGGATGCTGGCTCAGAGAGAGAGACGACTGATGGGGGTTTAACGTGAGGGTCACTGCACGTCAGGCAAGGAGAGAGGTTAAGGAGAGTCCTTCATTGCAACCTCAGACGTAACCTGAGATCGACACGCACACAAACACAGACACAGGTACTCAGACTCTCTCTCTCTCTCTCTCTCACACACACACACACACACACACACACACACACACACACACACACTTGCTGACACTCTCTCTCACTCACTCACTCACTCACACACAGGTACTCAGACTCTCTCTCTCACTCACACACGCGTTCTCTCTCTCTCACTCACACGCGTTCTCTCTCTCTCACTCACGCACACGTTCTCTCTCTCACTCACGCACACGTTCTCTCTCTCTCACTCACACACGTTCCCTCTCACTCACACACGTTCCCTCTCACTCTCACTTTCTTTCTCTCTCGCACACGCACTCTCTCTCTCTCTCTCTCTCACACGCTCTCTCTCTCTCACACACGCTCTCTTTCTCTCACACACGCTCTCTTTCTCTCACACACGCTCTCTCTCTCTCACACACGCTCTCTCTCTCACGCACTCTCTCTCTCTCACACACACAGATACTCAGACTCTCTTTCTCTCACACACACACATTTGCTCACTGATTTACTGATGGTGGTTAATACAGTCCTCATGGGGTCATTGTCTGTGATGGGTTTTGCAGACTTGCTGTCCTTATCCCAATGGGGTTAGAATATGGAGTTATAGACAAGACCGATTCCAGAGTGAGACTGAACTTGTTAGATAATAAGTTTTATTGTTGTAATTTGGTTACTTTGGTGGTAAGTCATGGATCGTATAAGGCTGCTTGTAACAAGTGAAACCAAGTTTATTATTCAAAAGAAAATTAACCAAAGAGAAAGCTGTACATATATCAACCTGAACAAAATACCCAAAGAACTGTGGATGTTGGAAATCAGAAACATTTCAGGTCCAGTGACCCTTCCTAAGAATTGACTCAAAGTGGATCATAAAGTATTTCAATTCCCTGACCATCTCCATTGAGGAACAAGAGGGTGGCCACAGTGAGGGTAGGGCCAATCAGGGATAGTGCAGGGAATTTGTGCGCGGAGTCAGAGGAGGTAGGGGAGATCCTTAGTGAATACTTTGCTTCAGTATTCGCCACTGAGAGGGACCGTGATGTTTGTGAGGGGAGCATGAAACAGGCAGATATGCTCAAACAGGTTGTTGTTAGGAAGGAGGATGTGCTAGAAATTTTGAAAAAAATGAGGATAGATAAGTCCCCTGGGCCAGGCAGGATATACCCAAAGTTACTATGGGAAGTGAGGGAAGAGATTGCTGCCCCTTTGGCAATGATCTTTGTGTCCTCACTGTCCACTGGAGTAGTACCAGATGATTGGAGGGTAGCAAATGTCATTCCCTTGTTCAAGAAAGGGAATAGGGATAATCCTGGAAATTACAGAATGGTCAGCCTTACTTCTGTGGTGGTCAAATTATTGGAAAGGATTCTGAGAGATAGTATTTATGATTATTTGGAAAAGCACAGTTTGATTAGAAATAGTCAGCATGGCTTTGTGAGGGACAGGTCATGCCTCACAAGCCTTATTGAATTCTTTGAGGATGTGACAAAACACATTGATGAAGGTTGAGCAGTGGATGTGATGTATATGGATTTTAGCAAGGCATTTGATAAGGTTCCACATGGTAGGCTCATTCAGAAAGTAAGGAGTCATGGGATTCAGGGAAATTGGCTGTCTGGATACAAAACTGGCTGTCCAACAGAAGACAGAGGGTGGTAGTAGATGGAAAGTATTCAGCCTGGAGCTCGGTGACCAGTGGTGTTCCACAGGGATCTGTTCTGGAACCTCTGCTCTTTGTGATCTTTATAAATGACTTGGATGAGGAAGTGGAAGGGGAAGGGTGGGTTAGTAAGTTTGCTGATGACATGAAGATTGGTGGAGTTGTGGGTAGTGTGGAGGGCTGTTGTAGGTTGCAACGGGACATTGACAGGATGCAGAGCTGGGCAAAGAAGTGGCAGATGGAATTCAACCCAGAAGAGTGTGAAGTGATTCATTTTGTAAGTTCGAATTTGAATGCAGAATACAGGGTTAATGGCAGGATTCTTGGCAGTGTGGAGGAACAGAGGGATCTTGGGGTCCACATCCATAGATCCCTCAAAGTTGCTACCAAAGTTGATTGGGTTGTAAAGGAGGTGTATGGTGTGTTGGCGTTCATTGGCAGGGGGATTGAGTTTAAGAGCCGCGAGGTTATGCTGCAGCTCTATAAGACTCTGGTGAGACCACACTTGGAATATTGTGTTCAGTTCTGGTCACCTCATTACAGGAAAGATTTGGAAGCTTTAGAGAGGGTGCAGAGGAGATTTACCAGGATGCTGCCTGGACTGGAGGGCAGGTCTTATGAGGAAAGGTTGAGGGAGCTAGGGCTTTTTTCATTGGAGTGAAGAAAGATGAGAGGTGATTTGATAGAGGTGTATAAGATGATGAAAGGCATAGATAGATTGGATAGTCAGAGACTTTCTCCCAGGGCAGAAATGACTATTACGAGGGGGCATAATTTTAAGGTGATTGGAGGAAGGTATAGGGGAGATGTCAGAGGTAGGTTCTTCACACAGAGAGTGGTGGGCCTGTGGAATGTGCTGCCGGTAGTGGTAGTGGAGTCAGATACTTTAGATACTTTTAAGCGACTCTTGGATAGGCACATGGAGGATAGTAAAATGTAGGGTATGCAGGGTAGATTGATCTTAGTAGGATAATAGGTTGGCACAACATCGTGGGCCGAAGGGCCTGTACTGTGCTGTACTGTTCTATGTTCTGTGTTCATTTGACAGGCAGCTGCTTCGTGTCTGGTCTCAGCCCAACAGCGGGAACATTGGAAAGTTATGCAGGAACAACTCCCTACTTTACATGCCCACCGTGTCCCTCCAGGCCAGGGAGATTGTCCCAGTCTTACAGCACCGTGACCTTTCAGTGGGACTCAGTAAATTTGATTTTAATTATCGCGCACACACACGCGTGCGGTCACAGGCACCCACATGTGCACGCGCGCGCACACACACAGGCAATCACACGGTCACAGGCACGTGCATGCGCACACACAGAGGCACACACACGGTCACAGGCACCCACGTGCAGCCGCACACAGGCACACACATGGTCACAGGCACCATATGTGCATGCACACACACGTACACGCACACACGTAGGCACTCACATGGTCACAGGCACCCACGTGTGCACATGCACATAAACACACACACACGCACAGGCGCTCATGGTCACAGGTACCCACATGTGCGCACATGCACACACACACACATGCACATAAACACGCCAGATAAATGTAAACATTCAAACACACACATGCATACACACACAAATGCAGACACATATACAAATGCACACACTCACAAACACATATGTATACGCACACAAACACACACACACGCACAAACATGAACATGCACACACACACATGCAAACATAGAACCCTCAGGCTGTTCCATAGGTTTCAGTTTGGCTGAGTTCATCTTCTGTGACAGCCACAGGAACAGCTTTCTCTAATTGTGCTGAGCTGTCTGTGGTCATTGCAAGCATGCTGCTATGTCTGCTCGGTCCTAACTCTATCAGTGTGCATGTGATAGTTCAAAGGAATGTGGGTCAACCTGTATCAGGTAGCATTGCCTGTCAAGTGGTACACAATTTCTCTGATCACAAAAGTAAACATGGAAATGTCATTCTGCTCTGTTCCGAACTGGCTCACATTGCCTTACTCCAAGGTTTGGTGTTTATGTTCCACTCCAGGGCTTATGTGCGACAATGAGGGCCAGACTGCCCAATCCCCTCCCGGTGCTAAACTGAAGGAGTGCTGCACTGTTTATGGTGATGTCTTTAGGATAAGTTACCAAATCAACTCCCTGGTCACACTGGATACCATTTAACAATGTTTCAGAGAAGACTATGAGTATACTGCCTGGTGTGCTGGCCAACATTTATCCAGCAATTGACATCATACACACAGATTTTGTGGTCACTATCACAGCACTATTTGTCGGATCTTGTTCCCCCCAATATTTGGGGCAGGGTGCAACTTGAGCCAAAGCCTTTTAGCCTAAAGGTAGGCCCTATGTGTCATCAGCTAGATATTTTTAATCAGTCTATCTGTCCAGACACTCCTCTGCAGCAGGTGGGACTTGAACCCAGAAACTCCTGATCCAGAGGTAGGGACACTGCCACCTGTACTTCAACAGCCCCTTTGCCTTATCAGCTTGTGTATTGAACCAGAATACTTGCAGGTGGTGGTGGTGAAGAGGTTAATGAGTTGGCGTTATACACTGTTTTATAATGTGCTGCTAAATGGATTTTGTTTTGAGATGTAAATGACGATGTGACTTACTCAGACACACCCCAAACCTTTGATGCCTGCACAGCCACAGTAATTATATAAAGTTTAGCAAAGGGGCTCTTCTGCTGCAGTGGTAGTGTCCCCCCCCACCTCAACCCCAGGTTAGAAAGTAGTGGTCCAGGTCTCACCTGTTGCATGCCCACAGATCAGTTCATTTCTTTTCAACCTGGTTTTGGAGCAGGGCTCTGATACAGATGGGCAGGGAACTAGGAACTGAAGCATGGAGGAAACTCTTCTAAACTGACACTGTTTGCAGCAAAACAAAAATGTAAAACCTCCAAAGTTGTTTCATTTATTTTTGATACTTTAGTTTCATGTTGTAAGAGGCCCAAATGACGCTTTCTGTTCCACTGCTTCATTGGCTGCTTTGTGTTCAACTTCAATGTAATAAAAGATAAGGGAAAGGTTGTTAATTGCAAATTGCTCTTTGCTCGCAGAATGATCAATGTATGGAATAAACCTCCAGGATGAGGAGGTGAATCATTTCAGAAATAATGGGATTTGAAGGGGCTGGGGTGGAATTGAAGATTTGAGTTGTTTGGATGATTAGATTAAACCAAATGACCATCATCCATAACTTGAGTGAACCTGTGTCACTGGGTCCGAGTCTCAGAAGCCCCTTCCTAATGGCACTGTAGATATACCAAGGAATGCAGTGTTTCAAGAAGGCAGCTCACCATCACCGCCACCATCAATTAATGCTGACCCAGCCAGCAATGCACACATCCCCTGAATGAATTTTGAAAAAAAGGAAAAGGAAGATTGGAGGTAGGAGAGTTGTTAGTGAGGTCAGAGTTGTCTAAAGTTTGAGAGAGGGCAGATGACAGCAGATTTATAGAAGAGAGGAACAACACCTGAGGAGAAAAGAACATACGCAATATTGTCCAACACAGCAACCTGGAGGCCCCCACACCCATATTTTAGTGAAAATAGCATCAAGGAAGCTGGAGAGGGGTCTCGTCAGCAAGATGTGCTCAAGAGGGTGTGTGGAGAGACGGATGACAAACGTGAGACAGATGCATCTTTAAAGCTGTGGCAAGGGGACCTTTCGAGATCATTGGCCAGATTGGTGGTGAAAGGGAGGAAAGTGTGGTGAGTGCTGATTGGATTGTCTTAATTATAAAGGCAAGGAAGTTCATGAGGAGCAAGCATGTTGCTTGTTTCTGGAGATGAGGATAGAGTGGGAGAGGGTTGAGCAGATGGTTTGGAGTTCAAAGAAAAGCTGAGGTTCATCCATGAATGTCAATGTACTTGGGATAGTGAATGGTTTGAGCAGATCGAGCCAAGTCCAATAGTGTCCAGATCTTGGGGAGAATTACTAAACTAGGTGCCCATTTTAATCTTTCAAGTCTGCATCCCTTAGACTTAAGGGCACGGCATAAGGGTCAAACAGTGGGAGAGGACAGGGTGAGTGTGGTGGCTTTATTGGAGCCTGGGACATTAAAGAATGAGACGAGGGTGAGGTTAATTAAATCAGTGGATGCAGAAATCCAGTGACTGGAAGGTTAAAGGCTAGAGAGTTGGTATTTTGAAGGTTCACTTTTTAGTGAAGTTGGAGAGTTTTGTCCAGGAATGGTTAGAAAAGGAGGTCGGATCAGGGCAAGGAAGAGGGATGTGGTGTTGAGTGATCCAAGGGCATGACAGAAATGGCTTTATTGGTGATAGAAATAATGGAAATAGTGAGTGCAGGTGAGATGGAAAGGTCAAAGTAGTGTCCCTGAATGGAGGCTTTGGGTTTCAATGGATGGACAGATTAATGGAGAATAACAGGGCAGAGCTCAAAGGGGATGATCCGTATTGAGTTCAGACAGAGGTTAAATCACTGAGAATGATAAGTTGTTTAGTGCAGAGGCTTAGTGAGGAAAGTGATGAGAAAAAGTTTGGTGGGAAACTTGACTTGGTGTGCATTTAATAAACAGGATGTTGCCAGGTGTGGAAGGATTGAGTTATAAAGAAAGGCTGGATAGGCTGGGACTTTCTCACTAGAGCGTTGGAGGTTGAGAGGTGACCTCATAGAAGCTTATAAAATCATGAAGGGTATAGATAGAGTTAATGGTAGTTGCCTTTTCCCTAGGATGGGGATTTCAAGACAAGGGGGCACACTTTTAAGGTGAGAGGAGAGAGATTTTAAAAAGACATGGGGGCAATTTTTTTACACAAAGGGTGGTTCATGTGTGGAATGAATATCCTGAGGAAGTGGTGGATGTGGGCCCAGTTACAACGTTTAAAAAACATTTAGGTAAGTACATGAATAGGAAAGGTTTGGAGGGATCTGGGCCAGGAGCAGGCAGGTGGGACTAGTTTAGTTTGGGATTGTGTTCAGCATGGACTGGTTGGGCCGAAGCGTCTGCTTCCATGCTGTATGGCTTTATGACTGTGACCCTAAGAGGCTGTCAGAGATGGAACAATGTGAGATGCTGAAAAGAGGAGAATTGGAAAGGAGTAAAGTTCAGGTTGAGCAGCAGTGAGTTGGTTATACAAAGCTGACTATGTAGGCAAAGCTAGTGATGGAAGGTGTTGTGAGGCAGGGAGCTTTCACGTCTGAGCTAGGCTTCTGTGTACAGGCATGCTGTTGGTGCAGCCATCCACAGTAACCTCACAGCTGGAGCGAAATCTGTAGTTAAAAGTGAAAGGCCATTCAGAACGACTGGCCCAGTTTATAAGAAATTGGAGTTAACACTTAGAATACAACTCGTAGTTTGTATCTTTCAAAACGTAGACCAACATAAAACAACAGGTGAATGTCAATTTATAATTTATAAGTACAGTTTATTAAGGAAATAAAGTACTGGGGTAAAACTTGGCAGCTTATGTAGATTCCAGATCCATGTTTAGCACTGTGTTCCGAAATGGAGTCAGTAGGGAACTCAAACACAGTCTTTTTTTCAGTCCAAGCTAAGGACAAATTACTACTGTTCATAAAATCCTTCAGTCAATGAGAGTGATTGGTTGTACTTTGCTTTATTTAGCTCCACTCCTTTCCCCTTCAATTGCTGCGCTGTTAAATTGTATAAAATGTTGAGTATCATGTTTGCTTCAGTACTGTGCTGTCCTGCAAGTGGGAAGATTGTGGTTGAGGGAAAAGATAGTTTTAATTTAAGCACCAAGGCTTCTACAAATGCAAATGACTGAACATTCATCTACAGAACCGTTTCACAACATCCTGTGAAGTTTCTAACCTTGGACAGTAACTGTTACCTTGTCTGTAAGTGGTAAATGTTACTGTTGGTGTTACTGCCCCCGATGTCATGGTTCCAGGAGCTGGTCATGGTTCCAGGATCTGGAATCACTTACCATACCATGTGTTTGTTATAAACCAGGAACTTCACATACTTCATTATCTACTTGATGAAAGGAGCCTTGACACTTAGTTGCAAGAAGTTGGGATACAGTATGTCATTGTGATATGAGCATCGTTATTATTCCAATGTAGGAGCAAATTATTGCAGATGCTAGAATCTGTGCTGAAAACAACAAATGCTGGAGATCACAGTGTGCCAGGCAGCATCCATGGAGAGAGAGTAAGCTAATGTTTAGAGCTCTCTTTCTGCATGGATGCTGTCTGACCTGCTGTGATCTCCAGCTTTTGTTGTTTTCAATATTATTCCAGTTGTGTAGGCACCTATCCTGGACAGTAAGATGTTGAAGTTAGAAAAGTATCTTTGGCAACGTTTACTGACTCCCTTCTCATTTGCTGTTGTACGGCAGTAGCAAAAGAAGCCCCAGAACAAATGACAATATCTCAGTAATATATAGCTTCCTACAACCAACCTCACTCACTCAACATAGACTGAGGTTGCTGGAGTGAAGACTGGTGAATGATTGCTTGCCTTGACTTGCTTCAGGTGCACAACACCAAAGTTTAGTTAGAAACTGCACAGTGGCGTGATGGGCAAACTTTAATCTCTAGCTGCAGAGAAGGTGACAGAACTGATTGTGATCGTTTCTGAGTGGTTGGTGTTTGTGCGCTATTTGTGAGGAATAGTTTGAGCCATCAGGGTATACTGTGAGTTCATCCAAGCTTCATGTATGATTCATTGGGTCTGTTGGGGGATCATTGAAGAGCTTAGACTAAATGGCTGTCCACATTGGAGGCAGTTTGGCAGCAGGTTAGTGAATTTGTTCTGGATTGACAAATCCCTGCTGAAGTAGTGGTAGTGTGCTCTGGAGACTGCACATTCACAGTCACATTCACATTCACACTGCACATTCATAGGGGCAATGATAAAATGTTTGCAAGATGATGCAGCCAGATCGTCAGTGTTGATAACAGCTTTTAGGTGACATTTTCCATTGTAGAGTTCAGCTGCACAACAATGGCTTTAACGTAAGACCCATGAGATGTAAGAGCAGAAAGAGACCATTCAGCCCATTGAGTCTACTCCACCATTCAATGATATCATGGCTGATTTGATAATCCTCCATATTCCTGCTAGGAGCAAATTACTGCAGATGCTCCAGTCTATACTGAGAACGTTTCTGCTTTTTCCCATAACCCTTGATACCCTTCCTGATTAAAGATCTGTCTATCTCAGCCTTAATTAAACTTAACAACCTTGTCTCAACCGCCTTCTCTGGTAAAGAATACATGTGGCCATTCCAGAGAACAGTATTTCACTGTCAGTGTCAGTGTGTTTGTCTGGGTTCGTCGATTTAGAGCAGACCTCACAGTGTTGCTTTGAATAATTTTATTAACAATATATGCGGGATGATTTAACAACAAGCATCTCTGTCTAAAGGTGTTCTAGTTGCAACCTGCTAGCAGAGTCTGTCATAGTTACAGCGTCACACAACTCAGACTCTCTTCTGCATGTTTTGCATTAAACCTGATCAAGAGGTAGGGTTGCCCAGGAGCAGTGCTGATGTATTGGGGTGGGGGGTGCTCAGTGCTGCTCGCTGTGCCTGAGGTTCTGGAAGAACATGTGTACATCAGGGTGTGATCATGTGTGACTGTTACATGGGAGAGGTTTTTGGCATAGTTTCCTTCTGCTCTGCAAAAGGAGACTTTCACAGCTCCTGCAAAAGAAGATGTTTCCTGAGCCAGTAGATTGTAAATTAAATGAAGTCTGATCACACAGAGGAAAGCTCTTTGTGATTTGTGCTTTAAGTAAGTGCAATGACCTTCATCAAATTCAAAGTTAACATTTTCAGCTCTCCTTTGTCTTGGCTTGATCTTACTGAAACAAGCTCAAACAGGAGAATGCCTGGAGCTGTTTTGTGCGTGCATGTGATAAATTGCTTCAACATTCCTTCCAGAACTATATATAATGTGATTTTGATTTACAACAGCGAGTATGACATATCAAAAAAGAAATTCACATAAAGCAGGATTCCCATGTCAATTACTCAAGAATCTTTGTCTGTAGTTATGCATAACTTATTTTGTAAAATTAGTTACGCATCATGTAAAAACCGGGAAAATCCTCAAGAGCATCCAGCAATGTTCTTTTGAGTATCACGGATGTTCAGATAACTTGGACTGTCTGGTATCCAGGATTTAGAAGTTGAATTTCAGCTTTCATCTGAACCATAAATGGATGGTACTGAGGGTTTACTTACAAAAGACATTGGCAAAGTTTTTGTAGTCGGAAGCAGCTTACTTCTGATATTAAAAAGCCATCAACAGAGTTTAATGGGTATTCTTTGGGACAGACTTCCCCCTTTTCACTGTCACTTTGGGACCTCTGGTGTCTAGAAACAGGGCAGGTAGCCAGCAGGACAGTCAACCAATGAGTTTGAAGAATTGTCACAAGTGGAAGATCAGGAAGTAAGAAACAAGGAAAATAAATTATTTAAACCATTGTAAGCCATTGTGCGGAAAATGAAACAAAGATTTAGACATGGACATTGAACTTAGAGAGAAATCTAAAAAGCAAAACACAAAAAAACTTTTAAAAATTTTGTTTAAATGTTTTTTTTGAAAATCTGTAATTTTGGAATGTTGCAAGGGAATGAAAGGTAACACTTTCAAAAATTATATTTTCTTGTTTGGAAAAATTTGGCAGTAAATAAGACATTAAAATCTCAGATACCTGTGATTCAAGAACTTGAGTCCCGATCATCGACTTTTGGGTGTGTTTATTTGTAATTAATTTCAAGTCTATGTCAAATTACAGACTCAGTGTTGATTCCCTCTGCAAAGTTCCTAGTAGTGCCTTCTATGAGTGAACAATGTAAATCCAACAGCTTCAAAATTCTTATAAACCGTAAATCCCAGGCTAATGTGAAATGGCCTTGTCTGCTTTCGTCTTCAGAGATATGGCTCTAGGAGCATTCTGCCAGTGGTTCATAAGGTCAAAGAAATAAAAGAGTAGGCCATTCAGCCCTTCAGCAGTTCATGACTAATCTGATTGTGGTCTCAACTCCACTTTCCTGCCTGTCTCCCATCCTTTATTGATCAAAACTCTGTCCAACTCAGATTCTGTGTTTCTCAAGGCTTTCAGCTAGTGGGATTTTGCATGTCAAATCTTCACCTGCTATGAAATCCTAGACAGAGATCGTTTGTCACAATGATTCAGAAGTTGCCAGGGTACCAGGATTGGAGAAGATAGACTGGATATTTAAGACAGAGATCAACAGATTCCTTGACGTTAAAGATATTTTTCATATGAGTCTGATGCAAGCAAATGGCGTTTGAGGTAACTGATCAGCCATGATCTAGAATGGTGGAGCAGATTTGAGAGACTGAATGATTTCCTATGCTCCTTACTATCCAGACAGCAACTGCTCTGTTCCTGTGATGGAACGTTTCAGTCTCGTATGTGAGCAATATGTAAAATTCTCTAATGTTCGGGCAGAGAGCCCTGGATAGTGAGAGGGGATGTCAAACCCACATTGATTTTTCACTCATTTCCTACTTCACAATCACAAAATCAATACAGATGAAAGAGATAATTAGTTCAATCATTTTCAAACATTTAATATAAAAGGAGCTATTCTGTGTTTCTTCTGTGGTTTCAGTTTTGTTTGAAGAAACTGAAAGCTATTTTTTTGTGAACTTGTGTTCAGCTCTGGAGGCTGAGACCTGATGGGGGAGTGCCCACTCCTGTTGCAGGGGCTGCTGGTTTGCAGTGGAACATGTCATGATTCCACAGCCCGACGCCCTGCTAGGGCTGGCCCCATGGTCCCGATGAGTCCAGCCAGTGTCTGGCGGTCACTGGTTCACTGTCCTTCAGAGTTTTCCTGAACCAGAATCCCGATTCAGGGATGTTTCATTGGGTGTCCATAAAGGTTTTTATCCATACCCTTGTCTGTAACTCTATCTGAAACACATTCAGTTTCCTGGTGAAGCAGAACCCTGGGTTAACTCAATGTAACAGCCTCCTCACATTAAAAGACTCCACATGGAGTTTTGTGCTGTGAATGTCTCTGAGACACTGGGGATAAGATCAGTTGTGGTCACTACAGAGTGTACTGTTCACCATAGCAAAGGTCCTGACAAAAAATCCTCTCAATCACCACCTCTGAGTGGCTGAAGAGCTACTCCCAAAGTCCTGATGTGGTTACTGACCATCGAGAGACACAGTGGGCATGGTCCTCCCTGCAAGACAAGAGAAAAAAAAGCACAGAGAGCAGCACAGATCTCTGAGAGATGTTTCCATTGTACATATTGGGGTGACTGGAGAATGAAGGGACTGTGAGGGGCTGGTCTAGACAGCCTAATAGCTTTGGTGGCAACAGGTATTCTGTCTGAGAGAATGGTGCTGCAGTCCTGTGTGACTCCATGACTCTAACCTGCCCACTTCAACACTCAGCCACTTCCATGGCTGCCACCAATGTCTAAAGGCGAGAATCTGACTTAATCACAGCCCCACATGTCCAAAATGAAAATGGTGAGTGAGACTGCCTTTTAAAGGAGATATATTGACAAAGTGAGGAAACTTCCTGAATGGATTGTCCTGTCTCAATAGCGAAAATCCAGCTGCTCTACAGATAATTCAGTAAAGTCCTTTGGGAAAAGAAACCAGCAAACATTAGTCAGTCTGTAGGAACAAATTACTACAAATGTTGGAATCTGTTCTGAAAACAACAAATGGTGGAGATCACAGCGGGTCAGGCAGCTTCCATGGAGAGAGAGCAAACTAATGTTTCGAGTCTAGATGACTCTTCATCAGAGCTGGAGTGAAGTGTGGAGGGGACAGCAGTTTTGCGGGGGGTGGGGCTGTGAGTGTAGTGGGTGTAGGGTGCTGATGGATAAAAGATGTTGATAGTTCAGATTAAGTGATGGGAATGTGAGAATGGCGGAGTAATGGTGTGTCTAACTGCCGGACTGGAAAGGACAATCCCACTGGGATGGGGGTAGGGGAGGGTGGACATGGTGACAGAGAATGTAATAAATAAAGGTAAAAGAAAGGGAAGGAATGGGAGTTAGTTCACAATTTGAAGGTGTTGAACTCAGTATTAAGTCCAGAAGGCGGTAAAGGGCCTAGTCTGAAGATGAGATGTTGTTCTTCCAGTTTGTGCTGTGATTCGCTGGAACACTGCAGCACGGTTAGGAGAGTGAGCATGTGAGCAGGACGTTGTGATTCACTGGAACACTGCAGCACGGTGAGGAGAGTGAGCATGTGAGCAGGACGCTGTGATTCACTGGAACACTGCAGCATGGTGAGGAGAGTGAGCATGTGAGCAGGACGCTGTGTTAAACTGACTGGCTACAGTCGGTGCTTGTGCACAGACGGGAGGTTGTTCCACAAAGTGGTCCCTTAGTCTGTGTTTGGTTTCTCCAATGTAGAGTAGGCCACATTGGGTGCAGCGAATACAATACACAGGATTGGAGCAGGTCCAGGTAAAATGCTGCTTCACCTGGAAAGACAGTTTAGGCCCTTGGATGGTGAGCAGGGAGGAGGTGAAGGGGCAGGTGTTGCACCTTCTGTGGTTACATGGGAAGGTCCTGTGGGGAGGGGGAGTGGTCGAGGAATTGACGAGGGTGTCCCAAAGGAACTGTCCCTGCAAAATGCTGACAGGGGGAGTGAGGGGAAGACGTGTTTGGTGGTCGTGTCCTGCTGGAGTTGTCTGAAATGGTGAAGAATGGTCCTTTGAATGCGGAGGCTGGTGGGATGAAAAGTGAGGACAAGGGGAACCTGATCACACTGTTGTGAGTGATGGGGAGGGGCAAGCGCAGAAAGCACAGGTGATTGGTCGGATATGGTCAAGGGCCCTGTCAATCACAGTGGGCGGGAAACCACGGTTATGGAAGAAGGAAGCCATGTCAGCAATGCTGTTCTGGAAGGTGGCATCATCCAAACAGATACAACGCAGGTGAAGGAACTGGGAGAATGAGATGGAGTCCCTGCAGGACATGGGGTGTGAAGAGCTGTAGTGAAGGTAGCTGTTGGGAGTCAGTGGCTTTGTGGCGGGTGGCAGTGGACAGTTTATTACCTGAAATGGAGACAGAGAGGTCAAGGAAAGGAAGGGAAGGATTGGAAATGGATGATGTGAAAGTTATAGAAGGGTGGGAATTGGAAGCAAAGTGAACCAATTTTTTAAGGAGATGACAAGGTGTGGAGCTGGAGGAACACAGCAGGCCAAGCAGCATCAGAGGAGCAGGAAAGCTGATGTTTCGGGTCTGGACCCTTCTTCAGAAATTTTTTACGGTCCTGGCGGGAGCATGAAGCAGCACTGAAACAGTTGATGATCTACCGAGAGAAAGAGCTGTGGGAGTGTAGGACTGGAACAAGGATTGTTCCACATACCCCTTACAGAGGCGGGCATAACTGGGGCCTGTGCAGGTGCCCATAGCTACTCCTTTCACTTGGTGGAAGTGAGACAAATTAAAGGAGAAATTGTTCAGTGAGAGAACAAGTTCAGCCAAGTGGAGGAGAGAGGTGGTGGATGGGGATTGTTCAGGCCTCTGGTCAAGGAAGAAGCCGAGAGCTGTCAGGCCGTCCTGGTGGGGAATGGAGGTATAAAGGGACTGGACATCCATGAACTGGATGCAGTTAGGGCCAGGGAACTGGACATTGTCAACATGGTGGAGGGCATCAGAGGAATCACGGATGTAGGTGGGCAGAGTCTGGACATGTGGAGGAAGGATGGAATCAAGGTTGGAGGAAATGAGCTCAGTGGGGCAGGACCAGGCTGATATGATGGGCCTACCGGGGCAGATGGTTTATGGATTTTGGAAGAAGATGCGGGCCGTCTGGGATGGAGACACTGCCAGGTTGGAAGCAGTGAGGGGGAAGGTCTCCGGAGGTAATGAGGTCGGTGACAGCCCTGGCAACAATAGATTGATGTTCGGACACGGGGGTATGGCCCAGGGGGCGATCGGAAGAAATATCTGCAAGCTGGCATTGAGACTCCACAAGGTAAAGATCAGTGCGCCAGACTGTAACAGCACCACCTTTGTTGGTAGGTTTGATAGAGATGTTAGGGTTGGACCTAAGAGAGCGAAGTGCAGTGAGAGGAGCAGAGAAATTGAGATGGTTAATGTCATGTCGGTAGTTTTCAATGAAAAGATCGAGGGCAGGTAAGAGACCAGGGGAAGGGGTCTGTCCTACTGCCCTTGCAATGGCCCGCTCAAACACTCAGTCTGAATAAACCACCTCATTCAATGTTAACCTTGGAATTTGGGGAATGTTATTTGGCATTCCAAATAACATGCCCTGCCCAGTCATCCCTGCAAAACTGTCCATACTAACGTCTGCAAAATCATGCCAAGATTTAGAGAGTTGTTCCACCCTTGAGCCAAATAGCAGCCCAACACAGTCACACTCTTGGAATCCGAGCTTACAGCCAACATCACAGACACCACCATCACCATCCCCAGCTGCACCCTCTCCGAGGGCGTACCCAGGGCAGGTGCTGCCAGTGCAGTAGTACACGGCTGGGAGGGAGTCCCCAACACGCCAGTCATGTGGACTTATTACATTGGAGGAAATGGCCATTCAGCCCATCAGGTCTTTGGCTATCCAGTTCTTCCCATTTTCCTACTTTTATCCCTGAACTGTGCAAGTTCTTTTCTCTAAAGTGCCTGTCCAACATTGATCATCTTCCCTTCCAACACCCTCCTTGGCTGAGTTCCTGCGCTGAGTGTACATTGAAACTATGAGTGAGAGTAGGCTGTTTGGCTCTTTGAGCCTGCTCGGCTGTTCAGTTTGACCATATGAGGTTACTGATTCGTCATGATTGGTCACAAAGCCCTGTCCCAGCATTTGTCAGCAGGGAAGGGTTGGAGAATATCCAGGTCGAGTTTATTCCTTGCAGTTAAATGGAACAAGTGTGGAACAACTCTCTAAATCTTGGCATAAATTTGCAGATGTTAGTAAGGAAGGTTTTGCAGGGTTGACTGGACAGGGCATGCCTTTAGCATTCCAAATCATTAGTAATAAGAAGAATATGAACTGAATAGAGAAAAGGCAAATAGTTAAACATGGCTTTTCTTCTGTATCTTGAGCAAATATTTTCCAATAGTCCAGAGTTGAGAAAGCATCTGCTGACTAAACCCAGTCCCATGTAACTTTTAGCTGATTACTCACAGAAATATTTTTGATGTTTGATCTTTCTTCACTGCATGTTTTAAGAGGAGGGGCAGGATTAAATGTTAAAACTGTGATTGCAGCCATTACACTTTGGTGAAGACTGTATGATCTGATCCCCACGAGGAGCTCGAACAGTTCATACACTTCACTAACACCTTCCACCCCAACCTTAAGTTTACCTGGACCATCTCTAACACCTCTCTCCCCTTCCTGGACCTCTCTGTCTCCATATCGGGCAACCACCTAGAAACCGATATTCATTTCAAGCCCACCGACTCCCACAGCTACCTAGAATACTCCTCCTCCCACCCACCTTCCTGCAAAAATGCTATCCCCTATTCCCAATTCCTTCGCCTCCGCCGCATCTGCTCCCAGGATGAGGCATTCCACTCCCATACATCTCAGTTGTCCTCATTTTTCAAGGACCGTAACTTCCCCTCCTCGGTGGTCGAGAACGCCCTCAACCGTGTCTCCCACATCTCCCGCACCTCATCCCTCACACCCCGTCCACGCAATAAAAACCAAAAAAGAATCCCCCTCGTCCTCACGTACCACCCCACCAACCTCCGGATCCAACGCATCATCCTCCGACACTTCCGCCATCTGCAATCCGACCCCACCACCAAAGACATCTTTCCCTCCCCACCTTTATCTGCTTTCCGGAGGGACAACTCTCTCCGTGACTCCCTTGTCCGCTCCACACTCCCCTCCAGCTCCACCACACCCGGCACTTTTCCCTGCAACCGCAGGAAGTGCTACACCTGCCCCCATACCTCCTCCCTCACCCCCATCCCAGGCCCCAAGAAGACTTTCCACATCAAGCAGATGTTCACCTGCACATCTGCCAATGTGGTATACTGCATCCGCTGTACCCGGTGTGGCTTCCTCTACATCGGGGAAACCAAGCGGAGACTCGGGGACCGCTTTGCAGAACACCTACGCTCGGTTCGCAACAAACAACTGCACCTCCCCGTCGCGAACCATTTCAACTCCCCCTCCCATTCCTCAGACGACATGTCCATCCTGGGCCTCCTGCAGTGCCACAACGATGCCACCCGAAGGTTGCAGGAACAGCAACTCATATTCCGCTTGGGAACCCTGCAGCCCAATGGTATCAATGTGGATTTCACAAGTTTCAAAATCTCCCCTCCCCCTACCGCATCCCAAAACCAGTCCAGCTCGTCCCTGCCTCCCTAACCTGTTCTTCCTCCCACCTATCCCCTCCTCCCACCTCAAGCCGCACCTCCATCTCCTACCGACCAACCTCATCCCGCCCCCTTGACCTGTCCGTCCTCCCTGGACTGACCTATCCCCTTCCTAACTCCCTACCTACACTCACCTTTACTGGCTCCATCCCCGCCTCTTCGACCTGTTTGTTTCCTCTCCACCTATCCTCTCCTCTATCCCTCTTCTATCCGCCTCCCACTCTCTCCCTATTTATTTCAAAACCCCCTTCCCCTCCCCCTTTTCTGATGAAGGGTCTAGGCCCGAAACGTCAGCCTCTCTGCTCCTATGATGCTGCTTGGCCTGCTGTGTTCATCCAGCCCTGCACCTTGTTGTCTCGGATTCTCCAGCATCTGCAGTTCCTACTATCTCTGGTATGATCTGACATTTGGCCGGGTAATTTAAGCTGAGACAAGCTGACCTTTCTAATAATGCAGAGTTTGTGGATAGAGCAGCAGGGGGCACTTACACTCTCCTGGGTTTCAGGGCATTCCTGAAACAGTCTAATGAGATGTTGCTGTGAGGAGACAGACATTTTCCCATTGCTAGGCTTCATTTGTAAGCATGATGCATGTTATACGACCTGGAGCTAACAGTTATTTCTCCCTCAATCAACACCCAGAAACAGATTCTCTGGCCATTTTCTTATTGCTGTTTGAAAAACAGATCTTGGTGTGTGGAAATTGGTTGTTGCATCTCCTAACTGGTACTCCAGTTCTTAAAGTACTTTGGAGCATCCTGAAGTGAAAGATGCGACATAAATGCAAGCCTTTCTTCATAGCAATGATTGCAGGCTGAGAGGCGATCTTATAGAGGTTTATATAATCATGAGTGGCATAGATAGGGTGAATAGACAACTTCTTTTCCCCAGGGTAGTGGAGTCCAAAACTAGAGGGGCATAGTTTTAAGGTGAGAGGGGAAAGATTTAAAAGGGACCTAAGGGGTAACTTTTTCATGCAGAGGGTGGGGCGTGTATGGAACGAGCTGCCGGAGAAAGTGGTGGCGGCTGGTACAATTACAACATTTAAAAGGCATCTGGATGGGGACATGATTAGGAAGGGTTTAGAGGGACCGAAAGAGCTGCGGGTGCTGTAAATCAGGAACAAAAACGAAGTTTCTGGTAAAGCTCAGCAAATCCTCTCATTTTCTTCAGGTCAGAGGGGTGGCCATGGGTACCCGCATGGGCCCTAGTTATGCCTGTCTCTTCGTGGGGTACGTGGAACATTCCTTGTTCCAGTCCTATTCCGGCTCCCACCCACAACTCTTTCTCCGATACATCGATGATATCATCGGTGCTGCTTCCCTCTCTTGTCGAGAATTGGAAAAGTTCATCAATTTCACCTCCAATTTCCACCCTGCCCTCACTTTCACCTGGCCTATCTCTGACTCCTCCCTTCCCTTCCTTGATGTTTCTGTTTCCATTTCTGGGGATAGACTGGCCACTAATATCCATTACAAACCCACCGACTCCCACAGCTACCTGGACTATACATCCTCATACCCCACTTGCTGTAAAGACTCCATCCCATTCTCTCAGTTCCTCCATCTCCGTTGCATTTGTTCAGATGAGGCCAACTTCAACAAGGGAGCCTCCGAAATGTCCACCTTCATCCTCAGCCGAGGATTCCCCAGCACTGTTAGCGACAGGGACCTCAACCAGGTCTGACCCATCTCCCGCACTTCCACCCTCACCCACTCTCTCCCCTCCCACAACAGCGATAGGGTTCTCCATATCCTCACCTACCATCCCACCAGCATCCACATCCAGAAGATCATCAGACGTCATTTCCACCACCTCCAGCAAGATGCCACCATCAGACACATATTCCCCTTCCCTCCCTTGTCCGCCTTCCGCAGGGACCGTTCCCTCCGGGACACCCTGGTCCACACTTCCTTCACCCCGGTCCACACTTCCTTCACCCCCAACCCCCCCCCCACAGCCCTACGTCACCTTCCCCTGTAACCGGCGAAGGTGCAACACCTGCCCATTTACCTCGTCCCTCCCTCCTCAGTATCCAAGGGCCCAAACATATCTTCCAGGAGAAGCAACACTTTACTTGCACTTTCCAGAATCCAGTCTACTGCATTTGCTGCTCACAATGTGGTCTCCTCTACACTGGGGAAACGAAGCGTAGACTTGGCAACCGCTTCGCAGAACATCTTCGTTCTGCTCACAAAAAAGTCCCTGAACTACCTGTTGCCTGCCAGTTTAACACACCACCCTGTTCCCTGGCCAATATCTCTGTCTCAGGCTTGCTGCAGTGTTCTAGTGAAGTTCAACACAAGCTGGAGGAACAACACCTCATTTTCCTTTTGGGGACCCTACAGCCCTCTGGACTCAATATCGAGTTCATTAATTTTAGGGCCTAAACTCTCCCATGTCCCAGCTCCCTATCCTGCACACCAGGCCTTGTTACCACATAGCCTGCCATTACACTCTACCTGTTATTAGTCACTAATAGTCCCCATTAACAACTATTCACCCTCCCAGCCTGATCGTTAGCAACTCCTTTGTCTGTCCAACTGTCTTTCTCTCTCTTTGGGCTCTATCCTTTCGTTTGCTCCCTACCACACCCCCCCACCTCCTATTTTCTGCATATAAACTGACATTTTCCCAGCCACCATCAGTTCTGAGGAAGGGTCACCAGACTCGAAACGTTAACTCTGTTTTTTCCTTCACAGATGCTGCCAGACCTGCTGAGCTTTTCCAGCAACTTCTGTTTTTGTTCAGGGTTTAGTGTGATATTGGCCAAATACTGGCAAATGGAGCTACGTTAACTCTGATTGCCATGGATGAACCGAAGGGTCTGTTTCTGTGCTGTGTATGATCCTGAAACCTCCAAATTAAAATCAGCATTTTGTTTCTTTGTGATTTTTGAAGCTGAACATGTTATACTCACAAAGCACAGTGATTCACTTTTACATAATCATGCACATAAACATGAATGATCAGACTGGGCATGACCCTGGGCAGACCCTTGACCAGACTTCCTTTGCAAAGATACATTCCACATCGAGGTGCACACCAGTCTGTTCCCCAGCACTGGCCCCTCGAGCTGTGGGTGGGGGTGTGTGTGTGGGGGTGTGTTGGTGATGGGGGAGCTGTCGGTGGGGGTGTGTGGGTGGGGAGTGTGTGGGTGATCAGTTCTGGGGTGGGGGTGTGTGGGTGATTGGCGAGCTGTGGGTGGGGAGTGTGTGGGTGATTGGGGAGCTGTGGGTGGGGGTGTGTGGATGATTGGGGAGTTGT
>NC_063358.1:568667-580170 GCF_021869965.1 Rhincodon typus
TGATTGGGGAGCTGTGGGTGGGGGTGTGTGGGTGATGGGGGAGCTGTGGGTAGGGGTGTGTGGGTGATGGGGTCTGGGGTGGGGGTGTGTGGTTGATTGGGGAGCTGTGGGTGGGGGTGTGTGGATGATGGGGTCTGGGAAATAAAGGTGGGGAAGTGTGGGTGTTGGAGCTGAGCATGTGTGTGGGGAAATTGTGTCCATTAGTAGTGAGGGATTGCAGAAGCCTGTGATGTTGACTGGTATAAAAAGTGAACTTCAGGTTAGATCAAAGTAGTTGCTGAAAGATGAAGACAACTGAGGATTGTGATCAGGAAGAATATCTTCACGTTGTGAATCAACATTTGGGTGAGAACATGAAGAATGATGCACAGGAGAAGAGCCCACGGATATTCCGCAAGCTGTCGAATAGTTAGCCTAGAGGATTATTGGATTTAGTTTTTGATTGAGTAGACAGACTGACTAGCCTCCCTGGTCTTTATTTAACTTCTGATCTCCACAGAAAGCAGCTGTCATTGTGAAGCTGATTTTTTGGGTAATCTCAAACTCTTGACCATTGTTTCCAGCTGTTACAGCTGTTGCAATGATCTGCAAGACTTTGTGTCTTTGTGCCCTTGTGTTCTTTGTTTTGTCATCAAAGGCCCTTGGGCACTCACAACCCAACTCCCTGTGACTCCTTCACAGTGATCATTTCGAAGGGAGACCTAGGCACAGTTTGTCTCATAAAACCCAAGGTAACACAAATCAGCAAAAAAGTTCTATCTGAAGATGGCAGGTACATGCTATTCTGAAACCAAACTTTACAGCCAGGCCTGTGTGAACAAGCTTTACTCTGCCGTGGATGGGACAACTTGAATCAAAGAATAGTCCTGCTTCTCATGGCCTTCAGTTACTGTAAGGAATCCCACTTGTAACAGAAGTTATATCACTGGATCTGGACACGCTCAGATTTGGCATCAGTTCACTGAACTTGGCAACAGTACAGACATGTCTGATTTCCTGGGGAAATGGAGAAAAAAGGAAACAAGTTTCATCTGGAATAATAGAGATTTTCCAAGTTTGTAGTCTGTTCATAATAGGTCAGTCTTCCTGAACATTTTTTCAGTGGAGTGCTAACTTCATCATTTGCTTCGCAGTAAATGAATAATCCTCGGAAGATTAATCCTTTATCAATTAGAAATTCCCCATTGTTTGAATATTTAATATTTTGATGCCTTTACATCTGACAGTCATAATAAACAGTTAAAGTCCCAGTAATACAAGTCTTTTCTGGAGCGACTTTATTCACATGCTTACATCCAGTATAACTGATGTGATTGTGTAATGATGTTAGGGGTTTACCTTCAAAATCTCCTTGGCTTTAGTGATGTCAGTCTCTGTTTGGTCTCTGCTAATGTTGATTAATTTACCCAATATCCATTTATATTGTGTAACCCACTGAATTTACAAATTGTTCCACCTGATATGTGACAATAACCTGCTTACTGGCACCCAGTTTGGGTTCTGTCAATGCCACACACCTTCAAAATTTATTACAGCCTTAGTCCAAACATGGTGAAAAGAGCTGAATTTTACAAATGAGGTCAGAGTAATTGCCTTTGACAACAAGGCCATATTTGAGTCAGTGTGGCATCAAGGAGTCTAAGCAAGATTGGTATCGATGGGCATTGGGAAAAACTCTCCACTGTTTAGAATCAGGCCTGGCACATTGGAAGATGTTCGTGGTTGTTGGAGATCAGTCATCTCAGCTTCAGGACATCTCTGCAGGAGTTCCTCAGGGTAGTGTCCCAGGCCCAACCATCTCCAGCTGCTTCATCAATAACCTTCCCTCCATCATAAGGTCAGAAGTGGAGATGTTCGCTAATGATTGCACAATGTTCAGCACCATTCGTGACTCCTCAGATACTGAAGCAGTCCATGTTCAATTGCAACAAGATCTGGACAATATCCAGGCTTGGGCTGATAAGTGACAAGCAACATTCACACGAATGGGAGGGATGGGTCATGGGCTGCTTTGGGACTTGGACCAAGGGACTCAGAAAAACCTGAGGAGTCTCCAGGCTTAAGCACTGTATTCAAAAGTCAAATAGAGAAAGACAATACAAAGCAATACACCAGCCCCCACCCTCACACCCCCTTAATCTCTTCACCCTCACACCCCTTCAATCCCCTCAACCTCAAACCCCCTCAATCTCTTCACACTCACCCCCCTTCAATCCCTCCATCCTCACACCCCTCCATCCTCACACCCCTCCATCCTCACACCCCCCCATCCTCACACCCCCTCATCCTCACACCCCCCAATCTCTTCACACTCACACTCCTTCAATCCCCTCGCCCTCAAACCCCCTCACCCTCAAATTCCCTTACCCTCACACCCCCTCAATCACCCTCACCCTCACATCCTTTCAATTCCCTCAACCTCACACCCCCTCAACCTCATACCCCCTCAACCTCATAACCCCTCAACCTCACACTCCTTCAATCCCCTCACCTTCACATCTCCTCAATTCCCCTCACCCTCTCATACCCCCTCAATTTCCCTCCCATCCTCTCAATCTGTCACATCCCCTCAACTCCCTTGTCCTCACACCCATGGATGGAGACAGGTTCAGTGATGGGCAAAATCTTGGCAGATGGAATATGATGTGGGAAAATGTGAGATTCTGCATTATGGCAGGAAGAATGGAAAACTGAATATTATTTAAATGAAGAAAGACAATAAAAGCTACATAACAGAGGGATTTGGGAGGGAGTCCTCGTCTGTGAATCACAAGGTTCAGCAGGTAATATGGAAAACAAATAGAATGTTACCTTTATTTCAAAGGGTTTTCCCCAATGTTTTACTGAAACTGTACAAAGCACTAGTTAGATCACAGCTGGACTACTGTGAACAGTTTCAGTCCCTTCTCTAAGGAAAGGTATACTGGTATTGGAGGCAGTCAAGTGAAAGTTCACTAGGCTGTTACCAAGTATAGAGGGACTGGTTTATGAGGAGAGGTTGAATGGATTGGACCTGTATTCATTGGAGTTTAGAAGAAACATAAGGTGACTTATTGTAACATAAAAGATTCTTAGGGACTTGATGTGGAAAGGTGGTTTCCCCTTGTAGAAGAGTTAAGGATCAGAGGACATCAATGCATCAACAAGGCATTATACATTTAAGATAGAGATGAGGAGGAATTTCTTCTTTCTGAGCGTAGTGAATCTGTGGAATTCTTTACCATAGTGGGTTTTTGAGACTGGGCCATTAAGTATATTTAAGGCTGAAATGGACAAGATTTTTATCCAGTAGTGTTGGGGGTGTGGGTGGCAGTGATCAAGGGTTATGGGAAAAAGGCAGGAAAGTGGAGTTGGGGATTATCAGATCAACCATGATCTCATTGAATTGTGAGCAGACTCGATGGACTGAGTGGCCTGCTTCTGCTCCTAAATCTTACAGCCTTGTAGAGATAGGATGGTTGTAAGGGCTGGATGAGATAACATAAATAAGGAGGGGTCTGGGTCTGGAGGAGATTACAGAGACAGGGAGATGTGTGGGGTATGGAGGAGTTTACAGAGAAAGTGAGAGATTTAGGAACTGCTGTAGGTTACAGAAATAGGGAGGGGTGTAGGGGCTGAAGGACGTTACAGAGATTGGGAGGGTTGTAGAAGCTGAGGGAGGATACAGAGATTGGGAGGGTTGTAGAAGCTGGAGGAGCTTACAGAAGTAGGGAGGATTGTACGTGCTGGAGGAGATTACAGAGAGTAGTGATGTATTTGAAAACTAGGATGAGCATTTTAATTGGCACACACTGCAGGTGAGCAAGCACAGGGGTGATAAGTATCTGGTACTTGGTGCAAGTTAAGACCCAGGCAGCAGAGCTTTGGATGATCTCGAATTTATAGAAATGTGAGCAGTGGACCAGGAAGGTATTCAAATAAGCAAACATTGAGGTAACGTGAACAAGGATTTTGAACCAGTTGAGCTTTTACAATAAACAATAATTTACACGGTCATGAGTAGACTAGCTGCAAATTCCAGTTTCACCATCTGCCACGGTGGGCTTTGAACCCACGTCTCGAGGGCATTAGCTTGAGGTTTGTGGATTACCCGTGCAGTGACATTATTGCTACATCATCACTTCTGCTAATCAATAAACAACAATACTTAGTTCTGTCCTTGTTTTGTTGATCAGTAATATGGTATGAGTGAACTCCTGTGAGTGACTACTTTATATCCAACATTCTCTTTTCTGACATATTTGTAGGAATAAAGCAATTCAATGTAGTTTATTTGATCTTTGAAGGATGAAAGTTTTGTAAAATTCTTGAGATGTTTTTGACCATGCAGGATCCTAACCATAAACATTTTAAAATTCCATGAAATACAATGCCATTCTCTTAGTTTCTATAGCTTTAAATATAGGTTCATGTAAAAACTAGGACTGCCTCATTCTTTGCATACAGCTGAACAGGTAAGGACTGGGTGGAACTCACAAAGTCTGTAATATAAGCAAGAATTCTAAATAACATTGTTAAGCTGTAAAATGATGTTTGAGAGGATTGCTTCAATATTAAACAAGTTCTCCTGAAATGCAGGTTTGTGTTTGCATCTTTGCAATGCACAGCCCAAGTCAGCTGTTACATGGACAACTTTCATTTTATTTGGAATATTTAGTTAAAATTTAGCTCATGTCTTGTAAGCTCTGGCCTGTAAATACTTACTTTTCCTTAGGGCCAGCAATGGGAATGAATGTGGGACAACTTCTTATTAAATGTTTGAGATATATTTTTTGCACAACTTTTCTTATGCTGAGTGTACGTCAGAGAAATACTCAGAATCACAATTTTATTACCCAGCAGCATCCTCTCAAGGTAACCACTATAAGGTAAAGAGGGTATCAGTTACATAATCCCATTTTCCTCCATTTTATGAAGGCCCTTAAGTAATTGGTTGCAATAATAACTGTTAACAATATGATCAAAGTAACTATAAATTAAGCAACTATGAAAAGTGATAATGGACTCGTTCAGGATCTGAACATTTTTGAGGTGAACATTTTGTATTCTATGTTCTAATTACTCTAATCCTGATTACTCAGTATCTGTGTCTGTTCACATTAAATTTTTTACAAGGACTTGAATAATGAAACTGTGATTATTAGTATGGAATATTGTTCCCACTAAAAATGTGCAACTTTGCAGCTGTCTGTTCAGGAGTGTAAGCTTGCTCTTTCTACAATAGTTTAAAGAGCACTGCACTTTGATATATGGCATTGGTGATGTTGCTGTAATCAACGTGACTCTCAAATGGGTTTTTTTGTCAGTCTGCCCAAGCTGTTGATGGTGTAGAGCCTCGAACAGGAGTTAATTAAAGCAGTGGCTATATTACTCAGCCAGACAACCTTAAATCACATGTTTGGGTTTTCCTAAAGACAGCCTGCTTCATAAAGACTTTAGCTTATGTTATTGACTAGCTGTTTATATTGTACAAACTCTCCATGTTTTATATTTTATAATATGACTAGTAAATGTATCTGTGTGAATTAAACAACTATTCTGAAATTGAATCAAACTAAGTGTTTTCACATCCCTGTTATTGTTACCAAAAACGTTCCAAATAGTTACATCCAAATACATAACTGTCTGTAGGTCCGAGCTACTTAGTTTCTCTAACAAGAATTAAATTGTTTGCAAGAACAATGATTAGATTAAAATTCAATGCCCTATGTTTCTCTCAGGTTGATGCCCACCTGTTTGGGTTTGATTCTTTGTGTAAGCTTTCATGGGTCACTTAGACTTTCCGAAATCAGCATTTCCCTCTCACACATTTCACATTTCCCTCTTATGCGTTCCAAAGAAACTCACCAGTGGATGTTTCAGGCCCAAATTCAGTTGAGTGTTTCTGATACACAAGTCAATAAGTTACCTGAATCATTCAACCAGGCTAACCACATATGTATAACTAATTACTAATAAGGAGTATGTACAATTCCATGAAAAATATTTTTCATCAAGTATGAAATGTGAAGGTTATTTGGAGGTAAGCAGCATCGTAATCAAATAAGATTGGAAACTAAAATGGTCCCAACTAAATAGTGCTTGGGAGCAAGGTTCAAACCTTTCACAATGCTTTGGGATTTTCTTAGCTGCATCATTTGATTGACTTGGGGCCTTGCTTTGAAGTTCTCTTGTGGTAAAGATGTTTTAAATGAGGAGCCTGACCAGCTTGCAGAGAGAAGACAATGTGATAATTACAGTTCCTGCTTGGATATGGAAGCAATAGGTGCCCCCCTAGTGGGTAAGGAGGGTTAAAGTGAAGAGGAAGAATGAGGGCGGTGGAAGTAATAAGCTCAGGTCTGGCAGGCAGCCAAAATGCACAAGTGAATGGACAAAATGCTTCAACACGGCTGGGCCTTTTCATTATTCAGGAGAACAGGAAAACACGGATAACTGAGTTTTCAAAGTATTTAGCACAATAGCCATCTATATTGAAATTTTTCATAATTATTACAATTGTTACAATATTTGCAACATTTCTAATCTGACTAAAGGAGATTTATTTAGGGTTAATTAGTACAGCTAATGCTGTGGTGGATAAAGATACAGAGGAACCACACTGTAGGTAATTACACCTTCACACTTATTGCACAAAATTTATAGGATATTATGGATGTGTTTTTGTTTGTGTCTGTTGCTGTTCCTGTTGCTTAGTGCGGAAACAGAAACAAACAACTTTGAGGAAGCAAGTGAGAGTGAGGAGCGACTGCAGAAATATAAAATAACAACTCATTGGACCAAACTGTGTAATTTTATTCAGTAAGCAATCCAATAATAACCTTCTGTTTATCACATGCAGTAGCAGTTTTCCGGGTTATACTGGGTTTGTATTACCAGTAAATACCACTTGTTGCATGCTTTTGAACCCTTAATTGCATTAATTTTCCTTTAAAAATTCAAGCAGACTTTACAATAAGCTGAATTACAAGCTTCTGACTATCCGAATCATCTAATTATGTTAGCCTTAACCTTTCCAAAATAATGAATAATCTTCCTCAACATGGTCGATACCAGAATCAAGTGACACATGTACCTCTCGGAATTCCTGGCAAACTATTGAATTAAATCTCATAATTCATTGTGAAATTTGTTACTAGAGCAAAACTACCTGCACAGTATTATTAATCACAGCAATACCCACATTTAGGGTCAAAATTAGTATTTAAAATGTTATATTTGTTGCTCCAAAGTTCTCCTGCCTGATGCCATTTAGCTGAGGTTCAGCTCTAACTGGCCTTTTG
Source organism: Rhincodon typus (assembly GCF_021869965.1). Lineage (NCBI taxonomy): Eukaryota > Metazoa > Chordata > Chondrichthyes > Orectolobiformes > Rhincodontidae > Rhincodon > Rhincodon typus. The sequence goes on from NC_063358.1 coordinate 575,948, forward strand.
CCCTATTTCAGTATGAAAAGGTATTTGTCTGTGGAGGGCATCACAGACACACGCAGCATTTGTGACCTGATTTGTAAATAGAACTTGCCAGCAGCTGTCACTAGGAAACAGTCAGGAGCAGGAACCTCAGCTGATCTTGGTTCAGTCACTTGCCCTGAGGGTGGATTTGATCCCCCTGACCCAGTGAGAGTGGAACAGGCAATAAGGCCAAGATCACTGCCCAGCTACAGTGAAGCAAGGCGAAGGCTTCAGGAAGCCAGGGCGTAGTTTAACCTCGAACCCGATGACCTCATCACTACCGCAGTGTGACGTTGGGAAGCTCCAGGGAAGTCCATCCAATGTTGAAACCCCAGAGGATGCTGGAGAGACACAGCAGAACTGCCAGCAAAGGGCAAGTTCTTTGGAGGACCAGCAGGAAACACTCACGTCTTGAGGCTTGATCCTCCCTCTCCTCCCAACTGCCTCCTCCCCATATGTCACTCTCATCCCTCTTCTCTTTCCTCCATCTTCCTCACCTTTCTTGCCTTCCTCTCTTTCCTCCATCGTGGCAATGTTTTTGGTAATAGCATAAGACAGTAATTCAGAGACCCTACATATAGATGTATCAGGAAAGCATCTATATATGTACATATGCATCAGGCAAGAGTTTCTATCAAGAGAGAGCCTATATGGAGAGTCTATGTAGGTACATATATATCAGAAAAGGTTTGACAGATTGGGTTTCTGTTCACTTGATTGAGATCTTTAAAATGATGAAACGTCTTGTTGAGTAGACAAAGGGAGATTGTGGGAGACTATGTACAGGACATCAATGTGGCACGTTCACCAAGAAATCCCATGGAAAATTGCGATCAAGCTCCTTTACCTAGAGAGTGGGAGAATGTGCAACTCACTCCCTTTGGGAAAAGTTGGAGTGAGGAGTGTTGATGTATTTAAGGGAAGGTTAGAAGGAGATGGGAGGGAGAAGAGAGTAGATGATTCCCATGGTGAAAAATGGGAGGAGAGTTGAGTGAAGCATAAACTACAGACTGGTTGGGTTGAAGGGCCTGTCTCTGTGTTGTACGCATGCTGTCTTATTAATAATGATGATCAAACTGTTGAATTAGCATAAAAGCCCATCTGGTTCGCTAATGAATGAACAAAATAAACCCTTTGCCTCCCAATGCCACCCCCACCTCTCACACACCACCTTCCCCTCTCACCATCTCATTTCCTCCCTCAAACATGTGTTTAGTATTTTCTACCTTCCCCACCCGGAGGCATTTGGCCTGGAAGCATTCCCCACCCCCCTCACCAACTCTTACGCCCCCCCCCCAATGGTCCTCTACATGGTCTCCCACAATCTCTCTTTGTCTACTCAACAAGACATTTCATCATTTTAAAGATCTCGATCAAGTGAAGAGAGACCCAATGCCTGTGGCTGTGGCCCGATTGGGAGTTGAGACCGTTCCCCCTGGTTTTGAGTGGGGCATCGCTGATTTAAGTTAAAATCAATCAGACCCTTGCCCAGAACATTAAACACTCGCTGCTAGGCTTGCTCACTGTCTCTCATGTTTTCTGGTTTATTTTGTTGGTTTCTTGTGTCTGCTGTATTTTGATTCAGTATTTTTCATTTGATTTTATTTTCTGTTTAAATCTCCCTTTTCGTCACAGCTGATAATGGAAACACATTTTTAAAAGTCTAAGCAAACTGGAGGTTATTTCAATGGGACAGATGAGAATGTGGTTGAGAAAAGGTAAAAGAGGCAAGAAGGGAATTGAAAAACCAAATAGAGATGTGATTGAAAAATTGAAACAGGAAAAATTGAGGAAGCAAACTGACCATAAGGAAGATGTAGGCAGATAAAATAAGGCATAAACTGGGACTAAAAAATGCAGGGTAGAGAAACAAATGAGAGTGGGATGAGCAAATAGGAGGCAGAGTGTTGGAGAGGTTCTGGGGAAGGCCCTCCCTCCCTGTTTCCTACTGGCTGCCTTCAGTGATTGATGGAGACTGACTGTGTGCTGCAGCTTATTTCAGCTTCTGGCCCTTTGCCAGGTGTCACCCATTCTGCAGCAATGAAGGAGAGTGTGGGCAGCTTTAGGTACAAACACACGCAGCATGGGGAATGTCCATCACACCAAGAAGGTACAGAGTGCAAAGAGCAGACCCTTGTGGAACTTTGCTCTTAGACGGCCTGACAAGAAGAAAATAGGTAAGTCCCTGATTGTGTTCAAGTAAACAACCAGCTTTCAGATGGACTGAGTTCAGTGGAACTTGTACTGTGTGTGTGTGTTACAGTGGGAGCTGCTAGACTGTGTAAAATATCCTGTGTTCCCGCAGTTTCAATCCATTTATTGCTGCTGCCCTGCTATGAATCAGTTCTTTTTGAAACTCTGGATTGGGGTTGGACTTAGGGGAGCATTAATGACAAGGACAGAAAACTGCAGTCTCTTTGATTGGGGCAGTGTCCTTTGTGTGACCATTACTTGTAACAGTACCTGCTTCTGTTGTAGCTAGAAAATGTTGAATTATTTTAAGTGGCAAAACAGGTTTTTAGTTTGGTTTTGAAGTGCGTTGTAACTAAGGTAACTCCCTTTCCTACTCCCCATGGCTGGCTGGGGGCTAGTTTGTTGGTTTTCTCCCTAGTTGCTGGTTTTGTAATTAGTGATTGCATGATTTGTCTGCTCTCACTATTCAACAGCTCAGTAGATCAGAGACCAATCTTTAAGAGAAAGATGTTAGTGCGTTTGACAAGATGTTTGCCTGTCCCCTGGGAGTCGGGAGCTTGGCTGTATGCTACAAGGTTGTAATGAAAGGTAGCTTTGTTTGCAGGAGAGGAAACTGGGTCTGGGAGAACCTGCCTGTACTTGTACAGGTGAAAGGCAAAATACTCCTGAGATCAGAATTAACTAATAGTGAATTTCAATGACTGGTAATTTGCACAAGATCTTTTAATATTAACATTTTTCTGCATTGATCATTTATTCTCATGAGGGAGTTGAATGTAAACAGGGTTTGTTGTCAATATTTTCTTTTTGCAGTGTACATTGTTTTAGGTTCTTCAGTATGTCTGTACGTTGTTATGTTGGTTATGTTTTCCCAACATTCTAATATTGACTGGATGTTATTCTTAATTACTCATCGCTTGTGAAATAAGGAACAAGCCATTTAGCCCCTCAAGCCTGCTCTGCTGTTCAATAAAATCATGGCAGTTTGTCTCACCTGCCTGCTGTCCCTGTGCTTTGATTCTGAGAGAGCAACTGTTTGTTTCTGTCAACCCTAAATGTATTTGATAGTGCACCCAGTACCCTTCAGGCTGGAGAAATCTAAATATTCATAGCTGAGTGAAGCAATCTGTCCTCATCTTGGATAAAAGCAAAATACTGTGGATGCTGTAAATAAAAGCAGAAATTGCGGGAGAAACTCAGCAGGTCTGGCGGCAACTGTGGAGAGAGAAACAGTTAACATTTCAAGTTCAATGTGCTTCTTGTCATCTCCACCCTTTGTCTTTGTCTTTCTTGGACTATTCGTAGTTTAATGGGTTTCAGAGTGTGCACTATTTCTGCACATACTTGCTTCATGTTGAAGTTTAACAGTTGTTGTTCTGTTTCTAACTGAATCATTTGAACATAATGATATGTCTCTGCTGGTGTAGGTGTTTTATGAAGCATGAAAATAGTCTTCTGCTTGCAGTAATGGGTTAACACCTGCTGGAATTTCTCTGTACAGGGTTTCTTTTTATTTAAAAAAAATGTGGGTTTTGTCTCTTTGGAATTAATTATGAACCTGTGGAAAAGGGAAGGTTTTAGATGCAAAAGTTTCCCTTCGTCTCAAAATGTACTTCCAGTATTTGAGTTTTTCTTTGGACATCCAGCATCTGTTGTACATTTGATTGAAGGTGAGTGTAGTGTATACTTGTATTCACGTGTTTTAGTTTGAAATGATAGATTTCTAGATTTTGACTTTCTTTTTCACTTTAGACGAACTGGACGCCAAGGATGAGGGACCTGCCCAAACTTGTCAGTCAGAGTTGCTGTCTGTCTTTTACTTCCCATTGCCTTGATTAAAAATCCTGGAAACAGAAATCTTGTAGAGGAAGTTTGGACAATTTAAATTAATGCAAATATTGTTAATGAGTTGTTTTTCTTTAGAACAGAGAAGGCTGAGGGGGGGTCAATACAGTGTGGAGCTGCAGGAACACAGCAGGTCAGGCAGCATCAGAGGAGCAGGAAAGTCAATG
>NC_063358.1:580570-590615 GCF_021869965.1 Rhincodon typus
CATTGACTTTCCTGCTCCTCTGATGCTGCCTGACCTGCTGTGTTCCTCCAGCTCCACACTGTATTGACTTTGACTCCAGCATCTGCAGCTCTTGTTGTCTCTGAAGGCTTGGGGGTGACCTGATTGAGGTCATAGAGTCAGAATCATACAGCATGGAAACAGACCCTTATGTTCAACTAACTTGTGCCAACCATGTTCCCAAACAAAACTAGCCTCACTTGCCTGCATTTGGCCCATTTCCCTCCAAACCTTTCTTATTTGTGTACTTATTCAAATGTCGATTAAATGTTATAACTGCACCTGCATGCACCACGTCCTCTAGAAGTTCGTTCCACACACAAATCACTGCTGTTAAAAAAAAAAATGAATTGTTCCTCATGTCCTTTTCAAAACTTTCTCCTCTCACCTTAAAAAATGCCCCCTAGTTTTGAAAGCCCCCACCCTAGGGTAAAGACCCTTGCTATTCACCTTATCTGTGCTCCTCATGATTTTATAAACCTCTAAACGGTCACCCCTCAACCTCTCATGCTCCAGTGAAAAAAGTCCCAGCCCTTCTTTATAACTCAAACCCTCCAGTCCTGGCAACATATAGGTAAATCTTTTCTGTACCCTGTCCAATTTAATAATATCCTTCCAATAGCTGGGCCACCAGAAATGTACCAAAAGAGGCCTCTCAAACATCCTGTACAATCTCAACATGATGTCCCAACTCCTAAACTCAAGGGTCTGAGCGATGAAAGCAAGTGAGCTAAATGCCTTCTTCCCTACCCTGTCTACCTGTGATGCAAATTTCAAAGAATTATGTACCTGAACCCCTAGGTCTCTCTGTTCTACTATAGTATCCAGGGCCCTACCATTAATTGTATAACTCCTGCCCTTGTTTGTTTACCAAAATACAGTACCTCACATTTATCCAAATTAAACTCCATCTACCACTCCTCAGCCCATTGATCAAGATCGCTTTGTAATCTTAGGTAACCTTTACTGTCCACTATACCATCAATTTTGATGTCAGTTGCAAACTTACTAACCATGCTTCCTATATTCTCCTCCAAATTATTTATGTAAACGACAAATAAAAGTGAACCCAGCACCAATTGCTGTGGAACACTGCTGGTCACAGGCCTCTGATTGAAAAACAACCCTCCACCACCACCCTCTGTCTCCTAATGTCGAGCCAATTTTGTATCTGATTGGCAAGCTCACCCTGAATCCTATGTGATCTAACTTTACTAATTAGCCTACCATGCAGACCCTTGTCAAAGGCTCTACTAAAGTCCATGTAAACAATGTCTACAGCTCTGCCCCTATCAATCTTTTTGTTAGGTCCTCAAAAAGCTCAGCCAAGTTTGTGAGACACGATTTCCCATGCACAAAGCCGTACTGACTATCCCTAATCAGTCCTACCTGTCCAAGTGCATGTAAATGTTACCTCTCAGAATCATCTCCACCAACTTGAGAACAAGATCGAGGGGCATGGACCAGGTGGATAGGAAGGAGCTGTTCCCTTTAGTTGAAGGATCAGTGACGGGGAGGCGGCATCATTTTAAGGCAAAGGGCAGGAGGTTTAGAGAGGATTTGAAGAAAAGTTATTTTACCAAGAGGGTGGTGGGAATCTGGAAAGTACTGTCTGGGAGGGTAGTTGAGGTGGGCAACCTCAATATTTAAAAAGTACGAGCCCTTGAAATGTCATAATATTCAAAGCTATGGGCCTAGTTGGGAAAGTGGGATTATGTAGATGGGTTGGTCTCAGTGGGATGAAGGGCCTGTTCTGTAGTCTGACTGTACTGATAATTTAAACTTCAAAACTGACCCTTATTATAATGTTGAACAAAGCAGTCAAGGATCGTTAGAAATTTAGTTAAAAAAAAGTGGTAATTTGCATGACCTAACCATTCATTATTGGCTGATAGTATTGTGCTAATCATCTGGATTGTCACTACTATTGTCATTATGATACTGCACAGAAGGAGGCCATTTCACCCAATATACCTGTGCTGGCTGTTTGAAAGATAAATTTCATTCCTGCCCTGTAATCCTGCAGTTGTATTTATCAAATCCTCCATTAAAAGTTTTAATAGCCTCCGCTAATAAAGGTTGACGAAAGTAATGTTTTCCTTATTGTGTGTTCATCAGTTTGTAAACAATATCTCTCAAAAGCTAATGACTTTCAATGAAACTTGGTGCAGGGTATGGCCTAAGGAAGATTGTATTAGTTTTTTGGATCCTTGGAATTTGTAAAGGATTGTTTACTTTGGGCGGTAGGCAATTGACCTTTTAAAACAATATTGTGGAGTTTTCTTTGGATGTTGATTGTTTTGGTTGTTGTGGATTGTGTAAGGTAGTGGAATTCATCCCTATTGTTAAAAGCAGAGTTTTCAAAGCAGGTTGTCGGGTGTAGATTGGCTTGAAGCCTCCTCAGTGAAATACAGAATCTTAATAAAGAGACTTATTTTCCAGTTGTGTGGTTGTGGTGTATCTAATAGTTAGCTGTCAGTTTTCCAGTAAAAGAAATGTTCATGAAATCATCACTGGATTGGAGCGTGTGACCTGAGGGTATAAAGGTCTTGTACTTCTTACCTGAATCCCTTGAAACATGACGTGCTAAATGGGAGTATGCTCCTCTAATAAAGTTTAACATTAGCCCACATGCCTGTCTGGATGAAGAGAGTGATGTTTGTACATAGTAGTTAGATCGAATAAATATCTATTGGATTCCTCAATACAGTGATATCATTGCACAGTTCCTTATGTTAAAGCAATGCTCATGTTATCTTCTGTATCAGGTAAACCATGATGCTGGAAGTCAACACATTAATAGTCATAGAATATTGACCAGGCAGGGAAATACCTTAAGGAGCAGCTCCGTAAATGTAATCACATTGTGTTAGAGCACATGCCTTCATCATGCTGCACTGAGAGCCCACCTCATTTCAGGCCATGCAGGCTGTGTTGTGAAAACTCCCATTGCTTGCTTTTTAATGGTCTTATGGAGCATTTCCTGTCACTGTTTTGGTAAAGGACATCCAAGGGGTTAATGTTATTGATATGCTCCTGGAACAGGGAGCTAATATCCTCTGCTCACAGGCACATCCATGGTATACTGACTAAAGCATTGTGCTCACTGCCGTGCTCCAGCGCGGTGCCCCCTGGCCCGCTCTGAGCCCTCCCGCTGGCACGGTGCCCCCTGGCCCGCTCTGAGCCCTCCCACTGGCACGGTGCTCCCTGGCCCACTACACATTTACAGGCCAAAATCTTTCACAACGTGACCATTTCAGGACAAAATATCCCCTTCTGTGGACCTGTACTTTGGGTTCTCCAGCGTTTGTTATACACACAGAGGCCTGCACAGCTGTACTGTGTTTTGTGTTCATGCAGCTGCTATTGAGTCAGTCTGTCAAGATACAGCTCTACAACGCTGTCATTCTGCATGTTCCTGTGCTGTGCTCCACCTGTTAGTAATGTTGGTCTTAAATGCAACTTTATCTTCAATCTTTTGGTTCCTGACCCTCCTGCCACTGGAAATGATTTCTCCTCATTTTCCATATTTCACATTTGAGCAACATTACTCAGTTGAGACTGCCTTCAAGAAGGACAGCTGGATGTACCAAATGCTGCCGCGCAGTTTCCTGAGTCCCGACGCAGCTGGTGATGTAACATCTGCTTTCTTTCCTATTACACGAGAAGTTCTGATGGAACAGCTCACTGTCTAATTGTGTAAGATTGTAATTCATATAACACTCTCCAATATTGTATAAATTATTACCCCTTCTTGGAGCAGCTCTTGTTACAGTTAGTTACTTGGCAGTAGCACACTTCAAGCTAATGTCAAAATTATCCAAGATGTACTTTAGTTTAAATCTTTCAGTGAATTCCTTTAGATGATCATGTTGAACATGCTGAGCAAACGCATGGCAGGTGAACTATAATGCAGATAAATGTGAGGTTATCCACTTTGGTAGCAAAAATGGGACGGCAGATTATTATCTGAATGCCTTCTCTCAATTTATAGACAATGTGTAAAAAGACTGAAGGTAGACATGCAGGTACAACAGGAGATAAAACAAATGGCATGTTAGCTTTCATAGTGAGAAGATTTGAGTACGGGAGCAGGGATGTCTCACTCCAGTTGTACAGGGCCTTGGTGCGACCAGGCCTGGATTGTTGTTTGTGGCCTCCTCATGTAAGGAAGGATGTTCTTACTACAGAGGGAATGCAGTGAAGGTTTCCTAGACTGATTTCTGCGATAGCAGGGCTGATGTACAAAGAGAGATCAAGCAGGTTAGTATTGTATTCACTGGAAGTTAGAAGAATGAGGGGATCTCATAGAAACCTATAAAATTCCAACAGGACTAAACAGATTAGATACAGGAAGGATGTCCCTGATGACAGGGGAGTCCAGAAATCAGGGCCCACAGTCTAAGGATAAGTGATAAATTTCTTCACCCAGAGAGTGGAGGGCCTGTGGAATTTGCTGTCACAGAAACTAGTCAAGGTCAAACATTGTATCGTTTCAAGAAGGAGTTGGATATAACACTTGGGGCTAAGGGGATCAAAGGATATGGATGGAAAGTGGGAACAAATATTGAGCTGAATGATCAGCCATGATCATACTGAATGGTGGAGCAGGCTCGATGTTTCTATGTCTCCTTTATTTTGTTGTTTCACAGGATGGGGGCGTCACTGGCAAGGCCAGTATTTATTGCTCCCTCTTGAAAAATGGTAGTGAGATTCCAAACAATTAGAAGCAGGAGATGGATCCAGGCCCCTCAAGCCTGCTCTGTCATTTCCCAGGATTATGGTGGATTTGATTATCCCACAGTCATATCCTTGCTTATCAAAAATTCTTGAGCTGCTCCAGTTCAAGAATTGTAGGTAGATCTACAGCTGTTAGTGAGGGAATTCCAGGATTTTGACCCAGTGACATTGAAGGAATAGCAATATATTTCCAACTCAGGATGGTGTGGGGCTTGAAGGGGAGCTTATATGGGGTGGCTTTCCCATGTGTCTGCTGCTGTTGTCCTTTTAGATGTTTGCAGAGTGGAAGGTGCTATTAGAGGATCCTTGTTGACTTGGTGTGTTGTATCTTGTAAATAGTACATACTGCTGCCACTGAGCGTCGGTGGTGGAGGGAGTGGATGTGGTGCCAATCAAGTGGGCTGCTTTGTCCTGGATGGTGTCAAACTTGATGTGTTGTTGGAGCTGCACTCATCCAGGCAAATGGGGAGTATTCCATCACACTCCTGACTTGTGCCTTGTAGATGGTGGAAAGGCTTTGAGGAGTCAGGAGGTGAGTTACTCGCCGCAGTATTTCTATCCTTTGACCTGCTCTTGTAACCATGTTTATGTGGCTAGTCCAGTTCAGTTTCTGGTCAATGGTGACCCGGATGTTGACAGTGGGTATTCAGTGATGGTAAATACCATTGAATGTCAAATGAAATGTCATTTCATTTAGCCTCAACTGGAAAATTGTATCCTGTGCTGGGCAACAAGGAAATGAAGGCATTAGAGAGGATGCAGAAAATTTTTACTGCAAGTAGTTGCAGGGATGAGTAAATTCAGTTACATGGATAGATTGAAGAAACCGAGACTATTCTCTTCCTTGGAGAAGAAGAGAGGAAACCTGAGAGCTGATCAAAATCAAGGAGCCTGGACAGAATAAATAGGGAGAAACTGTCCTTTTGGTGGAAGGTTTGAAAATCAGAGGGCACAGATTTAAGGTAATTGGCAGAAGAAACAATGGCGACATGAGGAATAACATATTACTGCAGCAAGTGGTTAGGATCTGGGTAGCTCCACCAGAGGTTGTGGTGGAAGCAGATTCAAATGTGGCTTCCAAAAAAAGAATTGGATTATTATTTGAAGAAGAAACATATGCAGGGGGACAGGGAAAAGGGAGGGAGGGAGGGAATTAGACAAGGTACTCTTACAGAGGTCTAATGTAGAGTCAGTGGGCCAAATAGTATCATTTTGTTCTGTAATCATTCAATGACTTGTGTTTCTCTTAAATTGCATGTTGTATTTATAGCTAGTTGAGTTATAATTGTTTATGACAATAAATTGTGTGATAATGTGACAGTAGTTAGAAGGTGCTGTTCAAGTCTGTACCACGGTCCATGCTGGTCTGCATGGTTTGTGAGCATTGCCTGTGGCTAATGCCTTTTGAGCATTGTAGCTTCTCAAAAGATAAAGCATCTATAGTTGTTTCTTCCCATTCCCAGAGTAAAGGGAATGTTTGCGGTTTGATCCTAAATCACTGTTAATGTAATATACGTGGGTGAATAGAAAGTTTTGGGGAAAAATCTTAATGCTGTTTACTCTGGGTTTCTTCCTGCAGTTACCTCTCTCTCTCTCAATCTGTCAAGCATTATTTAACCTGAGTCTTTGGAACAATCAGAAATCTTGCTAGTAGTTAGAGACTGGTATTAAATGCTCTGTTCCAGTATTAATTTACACATTCAGGAAAATTCCAAGTTCTTTGCCCCGTTTCAGTGATGCTCATGAAATGTGGAGCTAGACCCACAAAACGTGCTATTAACGAATGTCATTTGGCAAATTGTTATTGAGCTTGAACTGTTAAGTTATTTTTCTTTTGCAGGGTTTGTTCAGCTTGTGTCTGTGTTGGCATTGGTATCAGTGAAGGGCTGTTATTAATCATTAATGCAAAAAATAACTTTTGCTTCACAAGGCCTGAGAATATTGATCAGTAATCAGTTTCAACATTTTTCAGGTTCATGTATTCTGGGTGAGTGGTGGTGATGAATCTGTGTCCTCGTCTAGGTATCTTAAATTTAAAATTTAAAATTTCGAAGTACAAGACCACAACTGGATTCCTGCGCTATCTTTCTGAACAGAAGCATCAGGTCTTTTTTGGTTTGATCTCTGCTAAAGAAACAGCTCTTGGCTCAGCAGAATCCAAATGGAACCAAACTAGTTCAGCTCAGCGAAAGCAGAAAATGATTCCATTGCACAGCTCCAATCTGTTTCACTGCGCCAGTCTTTCTGGTGAAACAACTAATTACGTTTGAGTGCGATCAACAAGTGAGGCATAGTTTGTTCCTGTTGAACTGTTCCTGTCTAAACTTGCCTCTTTTGATTGAACATTTTAAGCTGAAGTCTAATGCACTTCTTTTTTGTCCGAGGTGGTACCCATGTAAGGGTGCTAGATGAATGCAAGTTGTTGTACTAATCTGAGTCCCAGATTGCTTTGACTGAAATATAACTACTTTTATTTTAGAAGCTCCGGTTGTGGGTTTGCATATATCTGTAAGGGTTATCATTATGGGTAATTTCTGAGTTTTTCCAGACCCCCTTCAGACACTGAATGAGCAGTTTTAAACTGAATGAGTGAAAGGCAAGGCTGGGGAAAGTGGAGCAGAAGTAGCGCCAGCTGGGGTTTGCTCGGTTAATTGAATTGTTTTGGTTTAAATCCTAGTTAAAATTTTTAAATTTGTGCTGACCCCACCCATCTATTGGCATCAGTAAGAATTATGACTGGCTTACAACTTACTAAAGAGGAGTTTGTAAGAATATATATACAAACATTCAGAGCATCTAACAGCTTTCCCTCTCTCTGATCCTTCATGCTGTCATGTTATGAAAAACTGAGCTTTTGTTTTTGATTTGCCAATGGATTAGTTTAGACACCTCCAGCACATCCCTGTTTTGAGATGAATGCAAGTTATTGGGAGCAATGAGAATTGGCTTTTTGAGGTTCTGGGATATATTTACTGAGGTGTATAATGACAAAAGCTCCAATGTTCTTGTTGTAAAACTCCTAATGGCGTATCTCTACATGACAAAACTTGCAACATGATAGGGACCATGCAGCCATATCACATTACCCAGAGTTGATTCAGATTAAGAGTTTATTGTCCTGAAATAATTGAATAGATTCACGACCAACCTGCAAGAAAGGTGTGGATTTAATCGTCTCTGGAATTGATTTTTTTTTGTTCTCCCCCAGTGTCATGTTATAGAATCACAGGAAGTCTACGGCATAGAAAGAGGCCATGTAGCTCCAAAGGCAGGTCACCCAGCGTAATTCCACTTTCCAGTACTTGGTCTAAAGCCCCATTGCTTATAGCACCTTTGAAACGAGTTAAGGGTTTCTGCCTCTATTGGTCTCTTGGGCAGTGAGTTCCAGACCCCAACCATCCTCTAGCTGAGAGAGATTCTCCCCCACCCAGTCCTTCCACCAATCACTTTTTAAATCTCTGTCCCAGGTAACTGACCTCTCTGATAAGGTAAATAGGCTTTCATCCACTCTCTCCAGGCCCCCTTCAACTTTATACATTTCAATCAAATCTCCCATCAGCTTGCTCTGTTCCAAGAAGAGTCCCCGCCAGTCTGATCTTCCCTCATGGCTGCATTTTTCCAGTCCTGGTAACAACTTTCAGAATCTCCTCTGTCCCCTCTTGCATACAATTCCATCCTTTCTGTAATGAGCGAACCAGAGCTGCACTCACTGCTCATGATGTGTAAAGATCCAGCAGCATCTTCCTGCTCTTTTATACCAGACTTCAGCAAATAAAGAAGATGATTTCATTTGCTTTCTTTACCACCTTTTCTGATCTGTCCTATTACCTTCCAAAAGCCTGTGAACATTCACTCCAAGGTTTCCCTCTACACCTGTCAGTATTTTCTGATTTATTCTGGACCCCTCTCCCAGTTTGACTTCTCCAGGTTCAACTATCATTGCAAATCGTGAAAAGGTGTCAGTTGTGGAGATGTTTGCTAGGGGAGTTGTTGTCAACGTAGAGCATGGCGTTGGATTAGGGAACTATATCGACTTTTCTAGGATTCCTGGCTGAGAATGAGTTTCAGGAGATGCTGAGGATAGGTAGGCTGGGAGTGGTCATCGGAGGGGATCTGGAGTTGAAGGCTGAAAGCCCATGCTGGCTGCTGTAGTATTGGAGTTTGAGTATATGCCATGGAAATTATTTTTGAGAGTTTTAGTGTCGCCCCTGATCGAGGAGGGGAGAATGTTGCAGGAGTGAGCTGATTGATTGGTTTAGGATGTGTAATCTCCCAAATATGACCACTTTTATTTATGTATGAAAAAAGATTGAATGGAAATTATTTTGCTTGAGGCTAACAAACCCAAAATCAGACTGAAAACAGCAGATGGCAGGTCAGCAATGTTTCTGAGGACTAAATCCACTGGGGGTGAATAGTGAGCTGAGGTCTCCATGACTTATAGGAAACTTGTCCAATCTGTGGTCTTCATGTTGAAGCCTTCGGTTATCTTGAGGGAGTGGCCACACTTTGCTTTGTTCTTATTGTCTGTCTTGATGTGACCTGGGCATGGAGGGAGCTCGGAAGCCCAAGAGGATAATCTGAAGCATCAAGGTGAGGCAGGGCATTGAGTTGAGTGAGGGTCTTCAAGCTTGCTGAGCTGTTGCAGTGGGTCACTTTTCACAAATATATTTCACTGTGGAATTAGGGCCTCTTGTGGTGCAGTGGTATTGTCCCTACCTCTGACCCTGGAGGCTATGGTTCAATAGTGTGTAATAACTCTCTGAATAGATTGATTAGCAAATACCTATAACACTATGGAATGATATGGAGTGCAAGAATGTTGCAGCACAATGTACAAGGCAGTTAAAGAAACTTTGGTTGCTAATTCCTCTGGCATCTGATGAGACAATGCTGGCTTTCCCTTTCCCGTAACATCAGGTCAGAGTCTGTATGAGTTCTCACACTGTTGGATGACGCAGTATTGAAGCTGTCATTGTTTGAAGGGATATCTGTGACTGCTTCTGATGGTTAAATTAGCTGGTTCCAATAACAAAATATAAACCAATGTAGTAGATGCCGCTGAAACTGTCCCCCTTGCCTCATAAAGTAATGAATTTCACATCAAGGAAACTTTCACATGCTTTCTACTGTAAATGTGCCATCTTTTTATTTGTTTCATTTGAGAAATGAAGTTGAACAGTGGGTGTAAAATCTAGTCAACTATTTAGCATTTATTTTGTATGGTCCAGAATGCAGGGCTTGAGTGACCTGAAGCCAGGTTGAATGGTAAACCCACACACTTGAG
>NC_063358.1:590625-620515 GCF_021869965.1 Rhincodon typus
CACTTGAGTGACCTGAAGCCAGGTTGAATGGTAAACCCACACACTTGGCAAATTTGTTTGCAGTGTAGCTATTGCTGCTTTTTATTGTAATTACTAATATTGACACAGCCTCCAATCAATTTCAGTGTGATTACTAATCACAATAATTCTGGTGCCGGAGACCATTCAGCCCATCATGTCTGCACCACCTCTCCAAATGAGGATCATGACTTCATGACATTTTTTTGCCTTTACCCCTGCACGTTGCTTTTATTAAAATACAATCCAATGTCCTCTTGAATTCCTCAGTTGAACCAGCCTCCACCCCATTTCCAGGCAATGCGTTCTAGATCCAAACTACTCACTGTGGGAAAAAACTTTCTTCCCCTCAAACTTACAGATCACTTTAAATCTATGCCCTCCTTGTTCCTGATCCTATTACAGTAATATCTCTAACCCTAATCCTTATATGTTTGATAATTCACTAATTAATTTCCAATACTTCTGCAGCTTTGTGAAGTTATTTATAAAAGGGGTACAGATGCTGAGTGGAGAAACTTGGGATCCCTTGTCTTCTTGAAGTTGCCTGTGGGTAGAGAGGGACCGAGGGCTGGTGGAAACAGAAACAAGTAGTCTCAAACTGCTGCATCCTCATGTCTGTTCATGTGATATCTGTTTTCCCAGCACTTGTCACTTTTTGACACTTACCTCTGTTTAGTTTCAAGACACCAAAAGGCAAGCCAGTGATCTTATCTCCAGTGATCTTGTAGCATGTCATTGATCGTGAGCTCATTCTGTTTCTTTTAAACGTGACATTATTCTCAGGTATTTCAAAAAGTTTACTTGTGCCTTTTGGGAGGGACAACACGCTGTATAATTTTGAGAAACTATTTCATGCGTCTTGAAAATAGCAATTCCATATTCTGAAGTGAGGATTCCTTGCATTGTTTCATTTTTGATTTGGCTGTGAGAAATGTGCTTTCCGCATTTATCTACATAACAGGACATAGCATTTCAAAACAGAAAATTATAAATAGAATTATTCAAGATGTAGGAGGGACATGAGCCATTATTATAAAAACAAATTTGTTTTCTGCAGAGGGTTTAAAAACTGCCAACAAGCAGTCCTAGACATTTTAAGGCACTTCCATAATCCTGAACAACAATATGTTCCATTGAGAAAGAAAGATGGATTCTGAGAGAATAACACACAATTCAAGGGGAAGAATTGGAGTACAAGAGAAAACTAGCAATCAGTATAAAAACAGACTGTAAAGGCTTCTACAAGTACATTTTATTTTAAAAAAAGAAATGGTTAGCTAAAGTGAGCATTGGTCCATTTGAAAGTGAGGCTCAAATATTTTTTGGAAATGACAGCCGCTTTGAATAGCTATTTTGTATCATATTTAAAATAGAAGATGGAAGAAAGCTTCCTATAAAAGTAGAAAATTAAGAGACAAATGGGAAGGACG
Source organism: Rhincodon typus (assembly GCF_021869965.1). Classification (NCBI taxonomy): domain Eukaryota; kingdom Metazoa; phylum Chordata; class Chondrichthyes; order Orectolobiformes; family Rhincodontidae; genus Rhincodon; species Rhincodon typus. The sequence continues at coordinate 592,077 of NC_063358.1, forward strand.
TGCTTAAAACAATCACAATCTCTAGATTAAAAAATGTACTTGGAAAACTGATGGGACTAAAAGCTATTAATTCCCCTGATTCTTATGGTCTGCATCTGAGGACCTTAGAAGTCACGGATACATTGATTATAATCTTCTAAGATTCCCTAGATTCTGAAACAGTCCTATTGGATTAGAAAACTACAAATATAACACGTCTGTTCAAGAAATGCAGGATTCAGAAAGTAGGAAATTGTAGGATAGTTAGTCTAATATCTGTCATTGGTGGAAAAATGCTAAAATCCATCACTAAAGAAATAATAGCAGTAGGTTAAGAAAATGTGGTCAGGCAGAGTTACCATTGTTTTGTGAAAAAGAAATTGTTTGATTTTTATTAAACTTGAATATTTTTGAAAAAAAGGCATTTTGTTGCAGCTTTTTTGTCTCACACTCATCAGGGCAATTTGCAACCATCAGCAAAAAAAACATTTGTAGCCGAATGAAAGGAGAGTTTTTTATTTTGGTTTTTACAGAATGTGGGCATTGCTGGCCAGGTCAACATGTAATGCCCACTCCTAATTGCTAAAAGGGCAAATAAGAGTCGTCCACATGCTGTGGGTCTGAAGTCACATATAGTCTGGACAATATAAGGATGGCAGTTTCCTTCCCTGAAGGGCATTAGTGAACCAGGTGGGCTTTTCCAAAAAAATTGACCATAACCATTATTAGATACTTAATTCCAGATTATTTTATTGAATTCAAATTGCACCATCTGCCATAGTGGGATTTAAACTCAGCTCCCTAGAACATTAGCTGGGTGTTTGAATGAATAGTCCAGTGATAATACCACGAGACTCTTGTCTTCCCTGAATGATCAGCAAGTGTACTCTGCTTAGTAGCGGTGTCGCCATGGAAAATGCAATGGTTAATGCTGAGTTACAATGGACTGTAAACCTTTGTTTAAATCAGAATCAACCTGCCCCCTCCATCCACGACTCCAAGAAGCAGTCTGTATGGATATCTGACTGGAACACTTGTGTACTGCTTATCATTTTTCCCTTTTCTGGCTTTCAATAGAAAGGATCCAGACTAAGATACGAGAAACATAGACAGCTAACGCCACAGAACAGAACTCGTCATACTTGCACTGGCTGAGAGTTATCCAGCCTCATCCACATTTCCAGCTATTGGCCAATAGAAGTGTAGGTGTAAACACTGGATTGGAAGCTTGGGGAAACTGTCTTTTAAAAACCACAACACAAAGTGACCAAAATATGATCTGTTAATTTATTTCTACTTCAAATGAAGTGCTGGCTGGCACCTCTGTCCACAGGTACCCAAGCAGAAATGAAGAATGGTGGAAATTGCAGTAAGTGCCTGTTTGCTAAACAGTGAAATGTGGCTATACATTGGCAAAGGACTGGTTTATATTTGTATGCAGCTGAAGGTGGTTCTGTGTACAACTTGTTTGTTTAAAAAAATACACAGATCAACCCTTGGTTTTTGTATATTAAGTTGGTGAGTGGCAGGTAACAGAGATAGTAGCTAATGGTATGAGATATCCTGAGCAATCCAGTTCAATTGAATACTGAATTCATTTACATAGACTGCAAAGCACAGAAACAAACCATTTGATCTAACTGGTTTCTGCTCCCTGAACCCTTTTCCCTCTCTTAGCTATCATGTTCTTTCAGCAGGTATTTCTCTCCCTGGTTGCTAATATCTACCTTTTTATTTCCATAATCCATCAGTGACAACACAGTGGAATTGTTACTCTGCATCTTGATTTTTGTTTGTGGTCAGAATGGTGGTTCTAATTTAGTTGATCTTGATATGGCTAAACTAATGATGAAAATTACTAATGTTTTTTTAATCCTTTCAGCAGGAGGCTTTGTGGTGCAGTGGGTAATGTCCCCACCCCGGACCAGAAAGTTAAGGTTCGGGTCCCACACCAGGAATTATATTGGCCATGCAAGGTGTGTTTGTAATGTGGCTGAGCAAGGGGATTGTCAGCCTTTCATTCTTCCTGACGGCAGATGGTAAGGGCAGGGAAACCTTTTGGGTTGACTGTCTGGCAGAGGCAGTACCCTGCCCATTAGTGTAGACCAACCCAAGGGAAGTCCAGAGTCTCGCCCTCAAAAGTGAGAAAAGACAGACAGTCCTTTCTACAATGATGAGATTTGACTGCAGCTACCTACTTGCAGGGATTGGTGAGTGAAAATTCCTTGAGCAGTCTGTGAAGAATTTGATTAAAACAAAACTAAACAAATGTGTGACAAGTATTCATGCTAAAATCATCAGCTTAGAAATTGGTCTTATTGTATTAGTGCACATTTTAAATGTGTTTCCGTAACATTTCTTTACTGGTTTTAAGAACATAACAACATATGTAAGCAGGAATGGATTGCTTAGCCCTGAGCTGGTTCCTCCATTCAGGAAGATCACAACTGGTCATGATCACAGCTCTGTTTCCCTGCCTGCTCCTGCATATATCCTGAAATTCCCTGAGACCCCCAGACATTTGTCTCCGCCAGCAGTAAAAATATTCAATGATGGAGCACCTGTAGCTTTCTGGGTTAGGAATTCCAAAGTTTCATAACACTCTGATTTGGGGGGAAAAGAATTTCTCCTCATCTTAGTCCTAATTGATCATTGTGAGAATGTGACCTGCCCTTCATCACCTTCTGGATCCTGCAGCAAAGGGGAGCAGCCTCTTGGATTCTAATTTCTCAAGATCCTTCAAAATCTTGCCTTTCAACAAGATCACCTTCTCTGTAAGTTCCTGAGTGTATAAGTCAAATTTTACTCATCCTGTCAGCATCGGAAAACCCTCTCACTGCAGCAACCAGTTACTGACTTCAAGGAAAACACGCCCTTGCTTAAAAGTCGATAGCGACTTTATAGACACCCTACCTTCAGTGTGATCTCACCAAAGCCCTGTTCAAGTTTACATAGTATGTCCTTATTGTTGTAATCCTCTCACAATGAAGGCCAATGTCACATTTCCCTAGAATCCATACAGCGTAGAAATGGGCCATTTGACCCAACAAGTCCACACTGACTCTATCCTAGACCCACCCCCTACCCTGTCCTGTAACCCTGCATTTCCCGTGGCTAATTCACTGTAGCCTGCACATCTTTGGACTTTGGGAGGAAACCGGAGCATCCAGAGGAAACCCACGCAGACATAGGGAGAACATGTGAACTCCACACAGACAGTCACTGGAGGCTGGAATCGAACCTGTGTGCCTGGTGCTGTGAGGCAGCAGTGCTAAACCCCACTGAGCCACTGTGCCAGCTTTTTATCTTTTTTAATTGTTTGCTATACACGAATGCTGATTGTGGTCATTGTGTGGATATGCCAAAACGGTGTTACATTTGCTAACTTTCAGTCTAACTGTACTAGAATGTAGGAAATTTTGGAAAAATAGCATTAACTTATCTAAATTCAACAGATTCGTATCCATCGAATGGCAAATACATATATCATCCGCATGAATTGTTTGCTAATACTGTTGAGTCCTTTCTTTGTCACACCCTTTTATAACAGACATTTCCTTTTCTCGCCCACCTCACCCTCCTCCCTGTACCCTCCCCCATTCCTGATGGAGGTTTCTCAGCCTCCCACAAAAGGCATCACTCACTCTCTCACTCCCTCATGGTTAAGGAGAGAGAACTGATCCTATCAGCAGCAAATATGAGCTCAAACAAACCTGCGATTGGTGGAGTAGGTCTTCACCACTGTCCATCCTACTCAAAGTGGCAACCGGTCGTCTCTGTATTTGGATTTTCGGGGATGTTTCAGGGATTTTGAGGGTGGGTTTGACACGCCCACCCTGGGTGTAGTTTGAAGATGATGTTGGTGTGTGTGATGTGACAGACATTGAACTAGAATTTAAAGTAAACCTTGAACCAGGTTATTAGTTCGTTCGAATTTTTGAGTTTGAACAAATATAGTTATGATCTAACACAAGAATCAAGGTGTTTTTTTTTGTTTGAAAGATCTAATCTCAATAGCAAAATTCAAAATGGTGTCAGAAATGGAAAACATTGATGACCTTTGCAATGAAACATTGGATTAAATCATGAAAGTTCTGTTGTGTCAGTGTTGCTTCACATGAGAAAATGTTCCTAAAGTAGATATTCCTGCGTTGTATTCCGTTCCTTTTTATATTTTCTATTTAAACAGTGTGTGAATGTAAGTCTACCTAATATCCTAATATCTAAGTCTACACAATCCTAATGAAAAGGAAGAAAGATTAAAGGATTAAATCATTGGGAAAATTCAAAGTACAGCCAACTGGGATTTATCATGGATTGTAATTCAGACTTGCTATGAAGTCAGAAAGGCAGTTTGTAGGGTAACCTTTTTAAGAACAAAATGTTCTTTTGAGGCTTGAAAGGAAGTGAGGCAGTTGTGTACTCTTGATGATCAGACAACGTGAGGTGGTGTGTAAACACAAGCAGCAACAGGTGAGAGTATGAATAGCTGCTTTTGTTTCTCACTTCCTCGACCTAGTGCCTGATACTAACTCAATATTAAGGCTGTTCTACTTTATCAAAGAACTACACCTCTCTAATGTAATGTCGACGCATTATTGAAGTGTTACTGCCTGGCAACTGGACTGGGCGTTCCTGACTGTTGGCTTTGTTCATTAAACAAATGAACAAATTGTTCTTTTTTATTTGAGGACTGAACAGGATAACAGAGACTAACACATTAAATCAAATAACATTGACCAAAATTAAGGACTAGTGACCTCCTTTCAGAGGGAGCTTTAATCATGAATAATTTAAGGAAGGGGTGTTTGTTTTCTACTCAATCCTTCAGAGCCCAACAGTCTCAACATCTGATGAAGGGTCTAGGCCCGAAACGTCAGCCTTTCTGCTCCTCTGATGCTGCTTGGCCTGCTGTGTTCATCCAGCCCTGCACCTTGTTATCTCAGACTCTCCAGCATCTGCAGTTCCTACAGTCTTAACATCTTTCCTTGAATAATCTGTGTAACTGCATGTCCACAGCTCTCTGGAGTAGAAAACTCTGGACATTTCCCAAGCTTTTGAGTGAAGAAATTTCACCTTTTCCCAGTCCTAATAGCTGACCCCTTCATTCTGAGTCTCCAATTCTGTATCTGACTTGGAAATTTATTGCAGCTCCTTTGTTGTTGCTGTTTTTTTTATTTATTCATTTGGCACCCTCATCCCTGGCAATGCCAGTATTCATCACCCAATCCCTAATTGCCCTTGAACTGAAGTAAATCTGTGGAATTCTTTACCACAGAGGACTGTAGAGGCTGTGTAATTTAGTGTATTCAAGGCTGAGAGAGACAAAGTTTTAAGGGAATTGAGACTTATAAGGAGAAAAGGCAAGAAAGTGGAGTTGAGGATGATCAGATCAGCTGTGGCTCATTGAATGAAAGGTGGAGCTAAGTCAGTGGACAGAATGGCTCTGTGATATTATTACAAATTGCAAACAGGCCAGGTGGGACGTGAACCTGGGCCTCCTAGCTCAGAGGTAGGGACTCTACCACTGCACCACAAGAGCACTTTTTCTCAAATAAGGCATTAGGAACTCGTTAATAGAGCTCAATGTAAAGGAAGATTTTGAGATATTTTCTCACAACCCTGCTGAGGGTTTATTATACACCTCTGGTGCCTCCTGGCTGAGAGGTAGGACACTACTGCTGCACCACAAGAGCCCTCAATCATGGCTGTAAAGAAAATTGGATAATAATCTGGAGAAATTTGAAGGACTGCGGGGGTGCATCTTATTGAATTGCTCTTGCAGAGAGCTAACATGCAGATGACGGATCAAATGGCCTTTTCCTGTACTGTAGCAATTCTGTGATTTGCATGTTTTGTATTCTTGTCCGGGATTCCATATTGAGTTAAAGGCTTATTGTGGAAAGTATAGATTTCACAGTTAATGGTGCCTGATCATTCACCACATATTTCCCGTGGTGACAGCCAAATTTATGGCACTTTTTTCCAACAACTGTTTCAGATTTATCAAAGCTGTTTTGAAAGTGCCCAATTGAAGCAGTTGATAGTGTTTGTGTGCTCTCACGGAGGGTCACATTTTACAGTCACAGAAATATTGGCTGTGCTTTGAGCTGCTTGCACATTGCTGTGTGTGACGTGTTTGTGTTTCTACTTCTTAAAGCAGGACTCCATGATTACTGTAATGGAATCGGCTCACTAAGGGGAGGCTAGGTTCAATAAAATCCTCACCCGATCTGGTTACTAAATGTGATGAGTTCAGATTGCTGACTTAGCTAATGGTGGGCATCAATAGCTGAGGGTGGGGTTGGCATGGAGGAGTTGTAATTTTTTTTCTGAGATGGAAATCCGAATGTTCCAGTCTAGCTCCTGACTATTTGTTTGAGAGACAGCTTAGCCCAGTGATATTTCCCTTATAAATATTTCAATCAATAATTGGGAAAAGGTTGCTTTACAGATCTTCATAAATATCTGGTCTTGCACCTATTAATAGCTACTGCTATTCTTCCATCCGTATCATTTACAAAAAACCTTTTAGGCTGTGCTGTCCCCTAGAAAGATTGATTCTTACACAAATTAAAAATATAGATTATACTCAGCTTGTATGGGGGTTGCTGCTGTGAGGGAGGGCCATTGATGTATCGAGGCTAATTGGCTACTTCTGTACATTAGTTCACCTTGCTCTGGCTTCAGGAAAGTGTGTTCCTGGTCTGCTTTAACCGTGATAAATTATTTGGCCATAACTTCATTTACGAGTTTTGAATGTTGTTGATGTTTTATTTCCTATCTGCCTTTAAGACAGAAGCTTTGAGCTAAATGCAGACAAACTGTCAGAACAAAGCATATCACACTGTAATGGGGGAGAGATAGTAGTAACTGCAGATGCTGGAAAATCTGAGATAACAAGGTGTAGAGCTGGATGCACATAGCAGGCCAAGCAGCATCATAGGAGCAGGTCTAGGCCCGAAACGTCAGCCTTCCTGCTCCTATGATGCTGCTTGGCCTGCTGTGTTCATCCAGCTCTACACCTTGTTATCTCACATTGTAATGGGGCTTGTTTGTGTTAGGCTGCAGAGGTAATGATCATACACAGGTTTGAAGAGACAAGCTGCTGTTTAAAGTTGGAGGTGAATGATGACATAAGCATGATCTGCTTAAAATGCTTTGTCATCTGCAAACACAGGAGGAGGAATAGAGTCAAACAAGTGCAAAGATCATTAACATCAGACCTGAACTTTAGAATGGAAATGATCTCTGACAAAACTGACACAATGTGCATTTCAAAGGCCTCGAGAAGTACTCTGCAGATGGAAGGTGCAACAAAGAAATAAGAACAAGAATTGTATTTAGAGAGATAGTAGTGTTCATCCAGCTCTACAGCTTGTTATCCTAGTATTTAGAGAGGCTGTTTGGTAAGAAGAGACAGTTACTGAACAGAAGATTGAATAAACATGAAGTGATTTGTAAAGGGTTTCATTTGGAGTGCTTTGAGTGGATGTGAGATTTGAACTGCACAGAAAGGGGTAATTGACTAAATGGCTTGGAAATGTGGGTTTGGAGGAAATCAGAAAAGATCATTTGAGCCAAAACGAAATGAATAAAGTGCTGTCCAAAGTGACTGAACAAAACTTTTCTGAATGTAATTTGGAAGAGATATTGGGCAGGGCACATCTTAAGAGGAAATGGACTAAGATGTTATGGAGGCAAGATTTCAAAGCAAAAGATGATGAGAAAAGAAGGGAATATTGATGTTGGATGGCTTGAAAATTGAAGGAAGTTATTGCAAAGTGAAAAGGCTAGAAGAGGATGAAGAGACATGGAGAAAAATGAGCAAAGACCTACCTTCAGGCAGAGCCCACATGATGATGATGATGATGATAAATGAAGGGGTGCATGAAACTAGAAATCTCTTAAAAAGTAACAATATCCAGAAAATGTCAATACTTTGGCCCATTACAGAAGTCCATTCAGAGGGCAGCAGAATGAGGAGTTGATCTGGGTAGAGTTAGATGATTGATGTTGAGGTGTAGTTACAAACGACATAGCAGACTGACAAGTGACCTATCACGAGAGCAGAGCAGTTACAAGCAGCAGTAGGCAGTAAGGTCATTTTCAAGCTATGTTAGCCAGTATAATTCCTAAACATATTGTTTCAATATCATGAGGAAAATGTGGGCTTTGACTTTTTAATGTTTCTGGTGATGACACTTGGGCCTCGCTGGTGTAGTGCATTGGAAAATCAAGTTCCACTATTCCCAGAGTCATCACAAAAGTTAACGATTTTATAAAAGTTGTCAAAGTTCCCTGATTTACCTGACTTTTAGACCCAGGTTGGCAAAAATCACAGAAGAAGTTGCTGTATTTAACAAGAATGATCTGACTATTTATTACAAGTATGTAGATTTAAGCTCCAGGTAAACCATTATGAACTGTCGACATATAACTCTAGTAGTTAAACTTATTAAAACTCTTACCCCCTTTATAACATGCCCCCTTCTCTTTTTCTCTCTCGTACCTACAGACTAAAAAACACTGGTGTTATGGATGGAGGGAAAAAATTCTATGAAGGCAGTTCAATGATCCCTGTCTATAGGATTTGCTGAGATGATTATCTTGGCTTGCTAAATTTTGTGCTCTCTCGTGCTCATTCTCCCTCATCCCCTCATCCCCTCATCCCTTCTGTTTGTCCCTATACACATTACTTTTGTCCTCTCCTGCACCTTTGTAATTTGCACGATTTATGCAAATCATGTTAAAGCTCTGGAGGATCATGTGATGTGGGAGTTTGGATAAAGAGAATCAATGTCAACCTCCAGGTGTGGGATTGGCCCTGAGGGTAATTTTGCATTTTTTTAAAGCTCATTGCATTGGTTTCCATTAAAAGGTACAAAGGTCATGGGTTATGTTGAAATCAGCGTGAAGAATTCCACTGGCTTCTGTTAAAACAAGACTCAGTGACTATGTCCATCAAAATCACAGAGATCAGGATGTTGTCAGTCAAGCTTGTCTGTGGCTGCTGCTGGGATGGGAATATTGTGGAAGTTCATCAGGTTTCAATCTGGCATTAGTCTGTGCTTCTTGGTTAGAATGGGATGATGCTGTGCCATGTGTTTTCACTGAAGAGATAGTTGGATGTGGTACCCAAGATGGGCACCAGTGTAAGCATGTTCCCAGCCAATATTTAACCACAATCAACATCCCAAAAAAACCCAAATGATCTGATCATCTTCACATTGCTGTTTGTGACAGACTGGGCTGAGCACAAATAAGCAACTGCATTTCTTCCATTCTCACAATGAGTGAACGTTAGAAACAGTTAATTTGTTGTTAAAGCTGTTTGAGACGTCTGGTTGTGAACAGTGTAAGCTAAAGGGAAGGACAAAAGCTTGATGCTGGAGATTCGAAGTAAGAGGAACACAGCAGGACAGGCAGCGTTTGTTTCAGGACAGATAGCCATCCATCAGAACCAGGTTTCTGTTTGTCTGTCCTCAGATACTGAGAGGATCAGCGGGGCTTTCCAACATTTCAGTTTATTAATGTAAATGCAAGTCTCTCTTTATCCTATAAGCCTGAGAGGATTATGTTTAAAAATGACTTGCAGAAAGGACAGGGAAAAATGGGATTCTTTTTAAGACAACAATATCCTAAGGTTGAGGCACTGTCAGGATCTGGCTGCGTATGCAGACTGCCTGCTGACATAGAGTGAGATCAGATCTTCGTCAGTGTAAAACACTGTGGGAATGGTGCTAATTCTGATCCAGCTTGGGCATATCTCAAATAATGAATGGAATTACCAGCTTTGCTTGTTTTATTTTATTAGTTCTGTGATGAGCGATGATGGTGAGTGCTTTAAACTGATATTGCCATCAGTACATGGAGTATCTCCGTTGTCCGTGTGTGTGTGTCTCTGTGTCTGTCTGTCTGTGTGTGTATATGCCATCGCCGAGGCTGCCTGCTCCTTCTCTCGAAGAAAAGCTTCTCACTCCTTTAATTAAAAGCAAAATACTGCAGATTCTGGAAATCTGAAATAAAAAAAGTCAACAATGCTGGAGACACCCAGCAGGTCTGGCAGCATTTGTGAGAGAGAAATAATTAACATTCTGAGTCCAATATAACACCTCTTCCAAGGAAACTCTTTGACTCCTTAGGTACAGAGCGACTCCTTTATTTGCATCTGTAAATAGTAGGTTATCAAATCCAGCTCCCTAGTATAGTGTCCAAGACCTTCCTTTCCTCAAACTCATTCTAAACCGCTATCTGCTCTGTTAGCGATGGCCAAGTCCCCAATCTGATTTACATGATTCACATTGTACCATTGAGAATTGAACCGTGACCAGTGACTGACTGTTCCTGAGGATGACTAACATTCATTTCATTCAGCTGTGTTTGGATCTACACAACAACATGAAAAATAGCAGCGGGAGGAGGCCATTCAGCCCTTCAAGCCGCCTCTGCCATTTAACATGATCATGGCTGATTCTCTATCTCAGCGCCATAATTTGCTTTCTCCCCATATCCCATAGCACTGTTTTAGCACCTTCTTTAATATATTCAGTGATTTTATCCGTACAGACTTCTGTGCTAAGGAATTTTGCAGGTTCACTACCATTCAAGTGAAAAAATGTTTCCTCATCTCAGTCCTAAATGGTCTACCAAAGAACAAAAAACAATACAGCTTGGCAACAGGCCCTTCAGCCCACTAAGACTGCGCTGATGTGTGATATCTCTCTAAACTAAAATCCTTTTTGCCTCTACATGGTCTGTATCCCTGTATTCTCTGCCTCTTCGTATATCTGTCAAGATGCCTCTTAAATCTGACTGCTCGTTCCAGGCACTTATCACCATCTGTGTTTTAAAAGCAAAACTTGCCTCTCACATCTCCTTTCAACTTTCCTCCTTGTTATCTTCAACCCATGTCCCCTTGTAATTGACATTTGCAACCTGGGAAAAAGATTCCACCCATGCATTCCATCCAAGCCTCTCATAGTTTTGTGAATTTCCATCAGGTCGCTCCTCATCCTTCGATGTTCACAAGAAAACAAACCAAGTTTGCCCAATCTGTCCTCATAGCTAATGCACTCCAAACCAGGCAATATCCTGATAAATATTTTCTGTAGCCTCTCTGAAACTTCCACATCCTTCTGGAGGTGTGGTGACCAGAACTGTACACACTATTCCAAAACAAAAACAGAAATTGCTGGAAAAGCTGAGCGGGTCTGGCAACATCTGTGGAAGGAAATCAGAGTTAACGTTTCAGGTCGGGTGACACTTCCTCAGAATGGATGTCAGGCCAAATGTAGCCTATATAAAGTTCTATACAGCTACAACATGACTTGCCCATTTTTATACTCTATGCCCCGACTGATGAAAGCAAGCATGCCATATGCCTTCTTGACCACCTTATCCACTTGTGTTGTCACTTTCAGGGAACTGTGGACCTGTATGTCTAGATCCCTCTGTATGTTGATGCTACCTGTGTCCTTAAACAGTGACCCCTTGTTCCCCTAGCTAGAGGAGACCTCCTTCCTGTAGCCAGCCTTGTCAGAATTTTAAGCGTTTCAGGGTGATCCCTCTCATTCTTCTAAGCATCAATGAATGCAGACACAATCAACCAATCTCTCCTCACAGGATAAACCTACCATGCCAGGACTCAGTGAAGGTTTACCAGACTACACTCCCTCTGTGGTGAGTGTATCATTTTATTAGGTAAGGAGAACAAACCTGCTCACTGTACTCCGGATGTGGTCTCACCAAGACCCTGTACAGCTGCAGGAAGACTCTATTGCTTCTGTTCTTGGAGCCTGTTGTGGTCAAGGCTAGCATGTTAATTGCCTTCGTAACTGCTGTTAGTGACTGATGTATGCAGACACCCCAAGGTCCTTTTTGTATATCAGCATTTCCCAATTTATCGCCATTCTGTTTTTCCTACCAAAGTGGACAATTTCACACTTATCCACATTCTACTGCATTCACCATTTATTTGCCCACTCGTTCTACCTGTCTAAACCACTCAGAAGCCTGTTTACATCCTCTTCACTACCTTCACTCCCACCTGGTCTTGTACTGTCAGCAAACTTGGAAATATTTATACTTAACTTCCCTCATCCAACTTGTTGATGCATATTGTAAATAGCTGGGACCTAAGCACTGATCCCTGTGGCAGTCTACTAGTCACTGTCTCCCACTCGTAAAATGATGCATTTATTCCTGCTGTGTTTTCTGTCTGCTGATCATAAATCCACATTGACTTTGTGTAATACCACTGGGATCTTTTAATTGTTCTGTTATCAAATCCTTTTTAATAGATTTGAGCATTTTCCCCATTGTTGGTGGGATGCTCTTGGGAGGTTTGGTGTGGACTCGATGGGCTGAATAGCCTGCTTCCACACTGTAGAGATTCTATGATTCTACACCACTGACACATCCAGCATTCCCTTGGCTACCTCCTTTTGTATCCTGGGATTTATCAGCTTTCAGTCCCATTAAAATTTCTAGCACTTTCTTTATAAAAAGTGTTAATTTCCTTCTATTTCTCTTTCCCAAAAGGTCCTTGCTTCCCTGAGAAGTTTATCTTCTCCTTAAAGAGAACTAATATAGCTTTTTAATTGCTCTGCCATTTTCTTGTTCTTCAATTTACAGGTCCTCCCTTTATAATCTGTAAAGGGCCTACATTTATCTTTGTAAAAAGAGAAAAAGGATTAGCATACTTAGAAGCTCTTACAGTCCACTTGTACTGTTCTTGCAAGTTTACTTTGCTTTTCCCCTCTTTAATCAACTTCTCGATTTTCCTTTGCTGAATCCTAAACTGTTCCTAGTCCTTAATGTAATGGTAAAAAGTTCCAGCCTGCTGCTATGCAGAGGGACCTGGGTGTCCTTGTGCATGAATCACAGAAGGTAGGTCTGCAGGTACAACAAGTAATTAGGAAGGCAAATGGAATTTTGTCCTTCATTGCTAAAGGGATTGAGATTAAAAGCAGAGAGGTTATGTTGCAGCTGTACAAGGTGCTGGTGAGGCCACACCTAGAGTACTATGTGCAGTTTTGGTCTCCTTACTTGAGAAAGGATGTACTGGCACTGGAGGGGGTGCAAAGGAGGTTCACTAGTTTGATTCTGGAGTTGAGGGGGTTGGCTTATGAGGAGAGACTGAGTAGATTGGGATTATATTCATTGGAATTCAGAAGATTGAGGGGGGATCTTATAGAAACATATAAAATTATGAAGGCAATAGATAAGATAGAAGTTGAGAGGATGTTTCCACTAGCAGGTGAAGCTAGGACAAGAGGGCATAACCTCAAGATTAGAGGGAGCAGATTTAGGACTGAACTGAAGGAATTTCTTCACCCAGAGGGTTGTTAATCTATGGAATTCCTTGCCCAGTGAAGTAGTTGACGCTACTTCAGTAAACGCTTTTTAAAAAAAAAGGTAGATTTTTTTTGAACAATAAAGGAATTAAGGGATACGGTGAGAACGCGGGTAAGTGGATCTGAGTCCATGAAAGGATCAGCCATGATCTTATTGAATGGTGGAGCAGGCTCGAAGGGCTAGACGGCCTACTCCTGCTCCTAGTTCTTGTGTTCTTGTGTTCTTAGGCTTGCTACCATTTTGAGCAACTGTACAGGGAAGATTCGGATGATTGATTTGATTAAATTCTATTCTCCTTTAAAAGAACAAATGCAAAATAATGAAACCATCATCTCCATTGAAACATAGTTGATTGTAGTTTGTTTTAAGTGAGATCCAGTTTTGAAAGTGTCGATTGTTGATTGTCTTTCTGAAAAAGTGTATTGGCTCAATTTATTCCCCGTTGCAGTTGTGAACATTTCCTGCTATTTAAATGCTTTGAGTGGGCACATGGAGGAACCATTCAAAACACATCTGTTGGTTGGTTTCTAGTGGAGGCTAATTGATCTGCTAATGTTGAGAAATATATATTGTTAATACAAGAGATAGTAGGAACTGCAGATACTGGAGAATCTGAGATAACAAGGTGTAGAGCTGGATGAACACAGCAGGCCAAGCAGCATCATAGGAGCAGGAAGCCTTCCTGCTCCTATGATGCTCTTGGCCTATTGTTAATACAATATTAGTTAACACTGATTTCACTAAATATGTTATAGAAATACTGTTATTTTTCAAATTTATTACATATATCAGTGTTTGTTACATTTTTATGTTTCTCATAGTCGATATTTTCCCATATATTGATCTTGAGTTTGCTTTTGTCCCCCATTTCTAATTCAATGGAGCTGATCCCAGGGATGAACAGAGAACTGTTTGTTATTGGAATGGAACTGGAATCCCACCACTGATCAGATTGACTTTGGAAAGCGAAAATATCCATTCCACCAGTTTGTGGTTAGACTGAAATGACCAAACATTTATTTCACATTTAGTGTGAATGAATAATTAAGGTGAATGAGCCATATTTGACGCAAAGGCTTTTTGACAGCAATTCTGCCGTTTTTGGTTCTTAGTGCCAAAACAACACTTGCTTCTGGGTTCATTCACGGGTTATCTTTGACCCCTGAAGAAAGCTGTTTCTTGGCTCTATATTCCATCTTGAAGCCAGTTGATTAATTTTATTATTCCTCTATCCTCAGATTGTGCAGACGTGGCCAAGTGCAACTCCATATTGGCTATAGAACATGGTGACTGTGGCCGTGCACTCTCAAACTCCCCCCTTGATCTAACACACACCTTCACTAGACTCCGCCAGCACGTTTGTGTGTGTTATTTAAATTATTGACTTGAACTCTTCATGGAAAACCCATTCATTCATTCCAAATACTTTGTGAATGGACAAAATTAAAAATAACTTCCATCCACCTAGTTATTGGGATGTTGTTGGACAGAATTACACCATGAATTCTGCGCTCATATATTTACATGTTAAAGGCCTCTTATTAGTCGGAAGTTTTTTATGAAGAAGCCACAGGACAATATTGAGGATCAGAAATTCTGCCTGTTTCTCCCCTCCTGCTTCCTGCTCTGCCAATGTGAGAGAGATTTAACCAAATCAGCAAAGATTGGCGATTGAGTTTTGATTCCTCTTATCTTGTTTAGGTCTCGCAGTGAACTTTGACCTATTCATCAAATTTCTTCTGTTCTGAATTCAATCACCTCAAATTATTGAGGAGAATCAAAGGGATCGTTCTTGTTTGTGATTGTGAAAAATAATTCTGCTTTTCCTTGGATCAAACCCAATTTCTACAACAATCACCATGAGCCACGTGCCTTTTGCTCAGTATCATTGACCATGTCAATTCACTGAAAATTGAATGTTGACTTTAGGCTAAATCTGGAACTAGCTACACCACCTGTTACATTATCAAACTCCCGCTCATATAGTGGGATGTTGTATAGGTCCATTCCTCAGTCATCTTTGACAAATACTTTTCTAATCAACACTCCAAAATGAAAAATAGTGCAGTTGTGGTAATTATAAAGATATTTTCTGGTTTGTTATAAAGTTTATTTTGTGTTGCTGCAACATCAGGAGTGTGTGTATGACAGTGGATATTCTGAAGCTGCTTTCTGCCAATAAAGAGAACTTGTCATACCATTCTGTCACTTGTTTTAAATCCATTCAGCTAGAATCCTAGGATTTTAACGCAAATCCATCCTGAACATGTCTTAAGAATGAAATCATTTCATGATTTGTTCATTATGACATTTTTGCATCAGGCCAAGTGATAGAAGTGAAAGTTATAAAATTGACTTGTAACTGGCAAGTTTGTTGGGAAACTTAATTGCTTTTGAGGTCAGTCTGGAGAGAATTGCCAGATTTGGTTTGTCTTTTGTGTGTTAGTCAAACTCTCTTTAAACAAAAATTGTGCTGCAGTCCTGATGATTAAAATAATAAAGCTCTGTGTCAAATGCATCAGAGGCAGCTAGATTCCAACAACTGGAAATGAGATTTTCATTTATTTTCAATTAGAAACATAATTCGATTGTATACTCTAAATTACAAACCATTTGCTCACAACTTTCAAAGTCATATTTGAAGTGAATTATTTTTGTCTTTTACTTTGCTAATTACTGACAGCACAGAACAATCATTTCAGTACTAAGTGGTTTCTTTTGTTACTGTATAGATTATACTGTGATTGGCTTATTAAACACAAAGTGTACCTGTATTGTCTCCTTGTCATCACTCTTTGAAATGACACACATTGTGGAACTGGCAGAAAGAAACCCTCGTTTAATTTTCATTGCCTTCAGTTGGTGACTGAGCACTAGCCGGGGGAATGGGTGGGGGAGGGGACGGTGTGCAATGTGCACTAGCCGGGGGGGTGGATGGGGGGAGAGGGTTGATTGTGACTTGCAGTGTGGCTGACCAACTTTTTTTTCTCCATCTCCTTTGGGTTTAAGGAATTTGGTGGCAACAGACTGATGTCTTTTGCGAAATGAGCAGGAGGAGAAGTGACCCACAACAATTAGTATCCAAATTAAAAGCAAAATACTGCAGGTTATGGACATTTGAAATAAAAACAACGTGCTGGACAAACTTGGCTGGTTTGGCAGCATCTCTGGGGAGAAAAACAGTTAACATTTCAAGTCCAGTATGACTGAAAAAGAAATGTAGTTGATTTGAAAGGTTAACTCTGTTTCCCTCTCCACAGATGCTGCCAGAACTATTCAGTACTGTATATCCAACAGTGTTTCTTTTTAATAAACATACACTCTCTGTCTCTAACTTCATTCCCAAAAATGTGTTTTTTTTGAATGAGTGAGTGATTACATAGCAAGGCTATGAATGGTAGTGAAAGCTGCCTTTGTGGTTAACTCTCTGGTCGTCAGCAAAAACTATTGTCTGAATTGGGAGTGAACTCCTGACCACTAAGACCACCTCTTTCCACCTTTGTAATATTATCCAACTCTCCCTGCCTCAGCTCATCTGCTGCTGAAACCCTCGACCACAACTTTGTACCTCTAGACCCGACTATTCCATCACATTTCTGGCTGATCTCCCAGATCTACCATCTGTAAACTACAGCTTATCCAAAACTTTGCCTGTATCCTTACCCTGCTGCCACCCTGTACTTGCTTGACTTGAACTTTTCTTTCAAGTTTTCAAGTCCATTTGCAATCTCTAGTCACTCTCAGCCCCACATCCTCTGTCCTCTGTGGTCCTGTAATTCTAGCCTCCTTGAACATCCCCTGACTCCCATTGTTGCAGTCTGGGTGCCCAAACCTTGGGCTGCTCAGGCCCTATCCACTGGAATTCCCTTCTAATCCACTTCTCTGCCTTCTCCTAAAGATGGCCCTTCAAATCTATCTCATCAACCTTGGACATGCTCCTAGATTTCTCCATATGTGATTCAGTGCCAAGTTTAATTAACATTTCTGTGAAGCTATTTGAGACATGATTACATTAAAGGAATGCAGGGTGAATATGATGACTAGTCGAGGAGCCTCTGTATGGATGATACTTATCGGCGAGCAGGCGTTAGCCTTTCGGTTGACTATAATGAGCTGGAATGAGTGAGTGATGTTGGTTGTGAAAGTTTTCTCTGTTCTGTGGGAAGCAATACAGGAATCTGCTGATTATAAGTGCAAACTGGAAAATATTTCACAACGGGATAACCGTATTGAGTTGTGCAAGATAGACGTGATGGCATTAAAACTTCATTCGTTAAATTTTGTGCAGACGTGGTCTTCTAATGAACCTGTACCTCTTCTTAATTGGCATCTTAAGTGCTTTTTAATTTACCTAAAGAAAAAGATCCAGCTCACTGGAGATTGTAACTATGTGAAATTAGTGCAATAACTTTTGGCTTCGGTTTGCCATATGTTGGCACTTTTACTTTGCAGGCTGTGTCTGTCTGGCATGTTCCAAGGCTGTGAACAATTTTGTCAGTCATCATGGGTAGGGTAAGCAGCCCTTTTTTTGGCCAGAAGTTCGTAAAAATCCAATACAATGAACTGATCTAAGATTTTGCTGATGAATGTATCCTTAGGAGATCATTCTAATTCTGATGTACCATCCCTAGTGTTCAACCTCATTGCTTCACACACTTAAACACCAACTTACCAACTAACTTTACTTAAAGGAGTCTCATATATACCCAGCACTGGCCAATACTGATGTTGATGAGAAGAATGAGGATAAGATATTTGTTGTCTTGGCTGAGGAAGGGTGTGGTTGCAGACTGCCTTGCAGGGGATATAGAAAGAGCAAACCACAAAACCACTGTTTGTTTACAGGGCCCAGCTGGAAAGTAAATGGGGAAAAATCTATTCGTGGTGATTCTGGACACAGTACTACTTTCTTGTGAAGTCCATAAAGGGCATATTCTAATCCTATGACTCATTAAAGAGTTGTGGAAAAAAACAGGCAACATTAGGTCAGAAAATCATTACTAATGTGGATCACACTGTAATAAACCTTTCTAAACTGATTAATAAAGCATAGTGAACTCGCCTTTATTAACAGGCGCACCGAGTACAAGAGCAGGGAAGTGATGTTAAACTTGTACAAAACACACGTTAGACCTCAGCTGGAGCATTATGCACAGTTGTGGGTGCCACATTATGGGAAAGTGGTGAATGCATTGGAGAGATTCAAAAGTGATTAACAAGAATGGCTCTAGGAATGAGAAATGTCCGTGAGGATAGATTGAAGAAGTTGGGATGCTCTCTTCAGAGAGAGGAAAGCTGAGAGAAGATTTGAAAGAGGTTTTCAAAATCATGAATGGGATGAACAGGGTAGAGAGGAGAAACTGTTCTCACCTCATAAAAAGAATCAAGAACAAGAGGGAATAGTTTTAAAGTATGCAAAAGAAGCAAGGGATAGGTGAGAAAAAAACTTTTTTAGAAAATGGTGTGTGGGGTAACGGGAAAGAGATAGGAGATGGGCATTTGGTCCTAATGCTGTAGTTACTGGAAGTAATCACTGAGGTGCAGCAGCAGTAAAGAGGGCAAACTGTATGTTGGCCTTCATAGCGAGAGGATTCAAATACAGGAGCAGGGATGTCTTTCTGCACTTATACAGGACACACTCAGTATGCAGTTTTGGTCTCTGTATCTGAGGAAGGATGTTCTGGCTACAGAGAAAGTGCAGTACAGGTTTATCAGATTGATTCCTGGGATGGCAGGACTGACGTGTGAAGAGAGATTGAGTCGGTTAGGATGGTATTCACCGGAATTTAGAAGAATGAGGAGGATCTCATAGCGATGTATAAAATTCCAACAGGACTAGAGGCAGGAAGATGCAGAAAGGATGTTTCTGAAGATGGGGAAATCCAGAACCAGGGGTCATAGTTTAAGGATAAGCAATAATCGTTTTAGGGCTGAGATGAGGAGAAATCTCTTCACACGGGGAGTAGTGAGCCTGTGGAATTCACTGCCACAGAAAGTAGTTGAGGCCAAAGCGTTGTTTTCAAGAAGGAGATAGATACAGCTCTGGTGGCTAAAGGGATCTTGGGATACGGGGACAGAGAGGGATTAGGGTATTAACCTCGATGATTAGCCATTGTCATTTCGGATGGTGGAACAGGCTGAAGGAGCCGAATGGCCTACTCCTGCTCCTATAAGTCTCTGTGCTCATTCGAAGAGCTAGTGCAGACGTAATGGGCTGAATGTCCTCTATCTGCACTGTAACAATTTTATGATTCCTGAACCCTCATTACTGTAATACTTTTTGTTGAGTCAATATGAGATACAATTGGTACACAATGCACAGTATTTTCTCCAAGTTTCTGCTCAAACTTAGCTGTATACTGATGGGTACACAATTTGGCCTGAACCAGGGAAATTGAACAGTGTTTTAAGGCATGAAAATCTATGCCTTGACATCTTTTATTAAAGAGCTGAATGTGGGTTTATCATAATTTTAAACAAAAAAGAGCTTTTGTAAACCAGTGCTAATGAACTCAGCAGTTGTGAGTAACCCAATTTATAAATTACTGCAAATACCTTCTTCAAGATATAACAAGATCCTTTCAAATTATTATGTGATGCAGCTCTTAATGAATTAAAATATCGAATCTTTGAGAACATGCTTGTTTGTGACTTTGGGTGGGATTTGTTCTGAGACACCCATGTCCTGTTTGTAGGATCCAGTGCTTGTGCTGGTGGGCAGTAGCTGGCTGGAGTCTGAGCGATGAATGAACGTCAGGATGGAGGTGGGGATTGGCCAGACCCTACCACCAGGTGACTGTAGCGCCCAGGGCAAGCAGCTCGAGGCAAGAGCTACCGATTTGGAAGAATGGCATCTGGAAGTGAGGCCTTCCACTTTCTTCTACTCTCATCATCTTCTTCCCCCCTCCTCGCCCCCTAGAATTGTACATCCTCCTGAGAACAAAACCCCTCCCTTCCCTAACCCACCCCCTACCCAAGTACAATCATTTCAGGGGCGCTGTCAAACTCTTATTTTTTTTGCTCTTGACGCTGCTGACATTGCCCTCCCCCCGCCCTCCCCAATGAACATTGCCCCCCTGCACGCTTCCTGTTTGTTCAACAAGACAATGTTCACCTCTGATCCAAGTGGACCTCTCAGCTGGTGCCCACTCCCTTTAACCAATCAGAAACCAGGTGGCACCAGTTCTATTCACCAATAAAACACTGAAGGTCTGAGTTAACTTGAGGAAGTGATTTAATGAAGATTTCTGACGTGTAAATGTAAGGAATAGTGGTTCCCAACATCTGTCTGTACCATAACAATTGCAGACACTGAATCCCAACTGTTGCTGAAATGCTGCCTGTTTAATCCCTGAAACCACCCTACCATTCCAAAACCAAGGTTTAGGGTACCACCTGATGGAGACACCCCACCCACCAACATTCCCACTCTCAGGGACCCCATTAAACTCCACCCCTTCTGTTCAAACCTTACAGCTTAGTCCAAGGGATCTCCTCCAGTCCATAAGTAGGTAGTGGAAGTTCCCAATGATTAATTTCCCTGGAGATCTAGCCAGTGTTAAGGCCAGGATCTAGAGTGATTGAGTAGTTTTTGTAGGTGTATACATGATGGGCAGGAGAGCCTCTTCTGTACCAGATGGTTCTATGATGTCACTGAAAATCATGTGATAAACTATGGAAATTTGAATATTCCCAATGCCAAATTGTGCTTTAAAATTCTATAATAATCTCTTGCATTGGTTGTATTGGAAAAAAACTCTATTGTTTGGAGAATCCAGGCTCAGAGTTCAGACAATTGTTGCAATAACCCCAACCAGCAATATGGAGTTTTCATCAACCCCAGATCGACCTTGCTTAATGTGTATGAGAAATAAATCCACCGTTTCATTAGGTCTGAGCAAGAACCTTGCTTCATCTAAGTTGTTTATTTTTATTGAGTTATGAGAAATGGGTGTCACTGTCAGGCCCAACATTTATTGCCCCAGCCCTGGTTTCCTTGAGACATCAGAATGGGCTACTGGAGGAGGGCACTGAAGAGTCAATCCCATTATGGGGCTGGGATCTTGTGTAGGCCACCCAGGCCAGGAAAGGACATTTGTGAAGCTGATGTGTACACCACAGTCTGATTGCTTTGTGATTATCGCTGCTGATGCTAGATTTTTATTCTGCTTCAACTGAATTTAGACACACCAAGCAGTTGTGGGATTTTTAATGTGCTTTCAGATTGTTAGTACAGCCCTCTTTGTTGCTGGTTAAGTCCTAGGACCATCAGGATCCTCTGGCCACTGATAAACTGTGGGCTCCGTGGCCGTTACTAATGGCATTGTGATTCGGTAACGTTTCTCACTGTAACGAGCTGGACGACCAACTTATACAATTACAAGCTAAATAAGGGGTCTATTTGTAATGTTGTTGGCACTTTGCCCAGGTCAGAATAACATCACTTTGTAAAGTGTTACCACCAGCTGAATCCTTACTGTGGTCCCAGTGTCTGTGGTGATGATACGTGGCTAAGGGTCCATGGGCTAGAGAAGGGTCCACTATTGGAGAAAGCAGCACGTGCGACCCACACAGTGACCTCCCGGAAAGATTTGACCTCTGACCTTAGCCCCTTCTCAATGGTTTTGTTCAAGTTCCCACTTTGAGGCTGGAAGTTCCCAGCTGCCCCTTGTGATGCCAGTCTTGAGACTGTGTTGGCAAAACTATAATGCCTGCCACCCCTTAATTAGACTTTGGGCAACCAGTCAGGACCCTGCCTGTTCTGAGTGGGGCCCACTGCAGGAAAATGAAAGCTTGGGGTGCACTTCACCCCAGAACCAGGATCACGATGGCCCCATTCCACTCTCCCCTTGTAATACCATCCCCAATGAATCACAAAATAATCCATATTCCCAAAGCAGTCCTCATGAGAGTTGATTCAGTTAAAGGTTGCTATGTCCAACAAGGTTGTTCATCTTTTTAAAAATCTTTCTTCTTTTTCTCTCCTGCTGCTGCTGATGGCAGATAGCATCCAATCTCCTACAATCCTTCACTCAGGGTAATCTCTTTCTATAGATGTGAGTCTTGTCACAAGTGTCAGAGGGCTGTTTGACTGTGTAGGGCATCACAGCCGAGTTCACTTTGATCCTTTTGGTCTGACATCGTGGGATAGTGATTAGAGTGATGACCCTGACCGATTTCTATCCAAACTGACAGCAACCCTGAGAAGACTTCAAACGGGAATTTCAAAATCCCCAGTTATTAGAACTTAAAAGATGAAATACCAATTTCCTGTGTTTCTGTGCCCAGTGAAGTCAGACAGTTCTGTTTTCCCTGAAGTCACTTTCCCTGATTGCAAGGGACAGTTTCCTCGTTTTGTGTTTTCCTGATTGTGTGACACTGAGAGCCCCCGGGGTAAGGGAGGGAGGGAGGGCAGGCATGTGAGGGAGAAGGTCACAAAGCTGTGCATTATACTGGCAAGGAGCCTATCTGACTGGGAGTTCAGGAAGGGACCGTGAGGGAAAGTCTATCTCAATACAGATGGCTGCCAGGTTAGCACTGCTACCTCACAGTGCCAGGGACCCAGGTTCGATTCCACTCTTGGGCGACTGTCTGTGTGGAGTTTACATATTCTGTATGGGTTTCTTCCCACAATCCAAAGATATGCAGGTTGGGCGGATTGACCATGGGAAATGTTGGGTTATGGGCATAGGGTAGGAGCCTGGGTGGGATGCTCTTTTGAAAGGACGGTGCAGACTCGATGGGCCAAAGGGCCTCTTTCCACACTCGTAGGGATTCTATGATTCTATTATACCTTAGCCACAGTCGCACAGGACTTTGAGAAGGGTTGTTTCTGTGTTGTGCTAGACTTTCAGAAAAGATGGGCACGGATCTGGAAGGTAACAATACATCCAAGGACTTCGGAGTAAGAGGGCAGTTGGCATATCTTGCTGGTATTTGATGGGGGGGGCGGTGCGGGTGCAGATTTTTTTGAAGGGGCCATGATGGCAAATTGAGAGACAATAACACAATTACATTAATCTCTGCTCCCATGACATTATAAATCTGTTCTGCAGGAGCTGGGGGCAAGGGAGAGCTTTACTCCATCACAAAACATTGATCTGGTTCTACACATCACTGCGTTCTAATCTACTGTAGCTTTTCTAGCACCTGTATCTAACTCTGTGCTGTCCCTGTCCTGCAACTGTTTGATGTGGACACTGTTGAGGGATCTTTACTTTCAGTTTAAATGAGTAGAAAATTTAAGAAACAAAGCAAAAATCTGCAGATTTGTTTGATTAAGTAGTTAACTCCTAACTGTCCCATGTCACCGTTCACCACCTTCAACATCCACTCCCTCAATCACCAACACTCAGTAGCAGCAGTGTGTAACATTTACTAGATGCACTGCAGAAATTCACCAAAGATCTTTAGCACCTTCCAAACCCACGACCACTTCCATCTAGAAGGACAAGGGCAGCAGATATATGAGAACACCGCCCCTTGCAAGTTCCCCTCCAAGTCACTCACCATCCTAACTTGGAATATATTGCCATTCCTTCACTTACACTGGGTCAAAATCCTAGAATTCTCTCTCTAAGGGCATGGTGGGTCTATCTACAGCACATGGACTGCAGCAGTTCAAGAAGGCTGCTCACTCTCACCTTGGCAGAGGGCAGTTAGGAATGGGCTATAAATGCTGGCCCAGCCAGTGACTCCCATGGACAAATTTTAAAGGGAGAGTATGGAGCTGCCATGGATCAGTTTGGTTTAATGATTTGCAGATTATATTAATAGATTTTGTTTCAGTTATTTAAGCATTTCCTTTCAGAGAGAGGTTCTATTTTCGTCAAATGCCATTTAGCAACTGGAAATAGTATTTGATAAAATCTAAAACTTAAAGAAGGAAATATGATGCCAGATTGAAATCCTGTCCATTCTGATTATGAAAAATAACTGCAGTTTTCATTTGCTTTCTTTTAAGCTGAACTATCACACAGTACTTTGATTGCTTTTGAAGTCCAGCTACTAATGTAAGTGACTGTTTAAGATTAGTTTCTCATTCCATAAGCTGCATTGACCTATAGCCTTTTTTATAATTTACTTCACATTCAGACTTGACCTAAATAAAACACATCATTTTGTAGGCTTGGAAGTAAGTCTCTTTTGGGTAACTTGATGTCTGTGTTTAACTTGATTTAATATTTCATTTTTAAATTTGCTTGCCAATTGGATTAAGGACAGTTTAAAAATTATCTTCCTTTCTGTAAGGAATCACTTTTGATAGTTACTTTTGAATTTGATTGGCTTCACTTGTTTGAAGCATAACCTTTGAAGTTAATATTGTTATTGAAGCTCTTAGTAATTTAATTTAGAATTAATTGGCTTTCCATCTTTTCAGGTTTGAATGGTTGTTTAAAATTAGTTGATAACTTGGACTAACAGAAAAGTAAAAACGTGATTTAAGATATACAATCCAATTTTGCTTTACAGAGGAAAGAGCCCAATTTAACAGAGCAAGGTAACTGAAACTAGAATGGAAAAATGGATTTTAAGACTTTGTTCACCCCTCAGATGATGGGGATTGAGGTGCAGGAGAATTTTGGCTTTGAGCTGAGTATGTTGATTGATTTTAAAATGCCTGTTGCTGGGCAAATTAGCAAAGAGTCTCACTGTTTGGGATTTGATGACTGTCTGAAGGCTGTGAAGGGATGCAAAAGGAATGGCGAGGGATGTTAAGACTAGTTTGATAATTTTAAAAAGACAATAAATGCAGATATATTTGCAACAGCAGCACCCTGTTGCTCACAAGCCATGTACAGGAAAGAAATCTCACAAATTTAGCAAGATTCCATATTTGTTCACTGAGGAAATTGAGATTGGTTCCACTAATGAATTTGCGGAGGTTTGTGACTCTCAACCATGGGCTTTGGATTTCTGGGCAGATGCGGTGGTGTGGCCGTTTTGCTTAACGGTAAAAGTCTAGCCTCACTTCTAGAGCTGAGTGTCAGTTTTAGGCCAGGTCCTTCCTTTGCTGATCTAGATTCTCTTCCCTCAGAGTCTCTGTCTCCTGAATGACTGACATGAGCAGCTATCAAACTATATCAATAAACATTCACTATCACAAGCTGCTTTCCAATCAGTGGTCATAGTATCTGTTTTCTCATTGTCCACATTAATGGCCCTTCATGACTTGAGCATTGACATGCAATAGGATCTCCTGATAGGACATGTTCTTCTTGCACCCAATCTGTGGCCAGTATGTGTTTGGAGCTACTGTGCGTCAGTTTCTGTAGATACTTGGTCTATAACTGCGGTTAAACCCACAGGCATTATCTGTTGCATGTTATTGTTTTCTCAATGGATTCCCCCAAAACATTGTTTGCTTTCTGGTCATGATATTAAAACACAGTCAGTTAGGAACAGAATAGCCTATTCAGCAATGCCTTTTACTTGCACTCTCCCCATATCACTTTAGGTCATTGGTATTTGGAAATCTATCAATTTCTACAATAAATATACTCCAAAGGCTGAGCTTACAGAAGAAAGAGATTAAAGAAAGTGAAAATAAAATACAAGTATCATAAACATGGACTGTAAAAGCTTCTACAGGTATGTAAAAAGGGGAAAAATGTATCTTCATTACAAGAAAATTATGGAGAATTTATAATGGGGAATTAGGAAATGGCAGAGAAACTAAACAAATACTTTGTGTCTGGCTTAATGAAGGAAAATACTGGAAAATTTCCAGAAATAATGGTGAATCCAGGGACTAGCGTAAATGAAGAACTACAAGATATTTAATATTAGTTTTTAAAAAAAGGTGGAAAAAAGAGCAGGAATAGGCCATTCAGTCCTTCAATCCTGCTAGACCACAAGACAATAAGAAATACAGATAGTACTGCTATAACGCGTGTTTCGTTAATGCAAATTGGCTGTAATGCAATTGATGATTAGTGGATGCTGTTTGGATAATGCGAACTTTTGACTGTACATGTAGCGATTTTTTTTTTTTTTTTTTTTTTTTTTTTTTTATAGCAATTTCCCTGTAACATGATTTTCTATGACTAATTTCTGTAGTGCAATTTTCTATAGTGTGAGGTCACACAAGAACGCAACTATCGTGTTATAGCAGAACTACCTGTAGAAATAGGAATATCCCGGTTGGCTCCTTGAGCCTGCTCCACTGTTCAGTAGGATAATGGCTGATCATCCAACTGAATACCTGTTCCTGTTTTTGCCCCTTTAGCCCTAAAACAATATCTAACAACTTCTTAAAACCTTTTAATGTTCTGGCTTCGGAGCTAGCAAGAACTGCAGATGCTGGAGTCAGAGACAACACAGTGTGGAGCTGGAGGAACACAGCAGGTCAGGCAGCATCAGAGGAGCAGGAAAGTCAACGTTTCGGGTCGGGACCCTTCACCAGACCCTTCTAAAGAACAAGAGTCCCGACCTGAAATGTCGACTTTCCTACACCTCTGCTGCCTGGCCTGCTGTGTTCCTCCAGCTCCACACTGTGCTGTCAATGTTTTGACTTCAACTTCTTTCTGCAAAAAACAATGCAGGGCCTGCTGATCTCCATTCCAAAGTGTTGAAAAAGGTGGCTGTCCAGTTAGTAGATATTCATCTTTCAAAATTAGAAAGACTTTGCAATGATGGTGGCCCAGTGGTTAGCACTGCTGCCTCACAGCACCAGGGACACGGGTTTGATTCCACTCTCAGGCGACTCTCTGTGTGGAGTTTGCATATTCTCTCCATGTCTGCGTGGGTTTTCTCGGGGTGCTCCAGTTTCCTCCTACAGTCCAAAGATGTGCAGGTTAGGGTGGATTGGACATAGTGTTCAGGGATGTTTAGGTAAGGTGGATAAGACGTGGGAAATGCAGGGGTATGGGTCTGGGTGGGATGCCCTTCGGAGGGACGGTGTGGACATATTGGGTTGAATGGCCTGTTTCCACACTGTAGGGATTCTATGATTCTATGGTCTCCTGCACATCAGAAGGTGGAAAATGCTTCTCGCTATTTAAGAGAAGAGGAAGAGTGAAAACGGGGAACTCCAGACTTGTCAGCCTAGCATTGGTCATAGGGAAAACACTATGATGTAAATTGCATAATAAAAGGACACTTTGAAATTAGTATTCTGATTGGCAATCATGTTTGAACCTGTTGGGAGGGCTTTTTCAGATGTAACTGGAAAAAATAGATGAACAGTGTGGAAGTGATATGTCAAAATTTTTGGAGGACCTTTTGATAAGATCCCATACAAGAGGTTAGTAAACAAAATTCCAGTACATAGGATTGAGGGAAATATACTGGCATTGATTAGAAATCTGTCAATGGACAGAATATCACTCTTTTAAGAAAACTGTATTTCACATAACATCAGGTCTTGCTTTTTAACATGATTAAATACTGTGACATGCATCAACAGAGGACAGCAGCTGTGCATGTACAGCAAGATCTCAAAATAGCGATGAGCTGAAGTGTATATGCATATGTTTTCAGTTGTGTTGGGTGAAAGGAAGATGTAGTGGACAAGCTGCTTGCTGTTGGCATTGACCAACTGAGTACTTGACGCGCAAGGAACCTGCAGTTAATGACCCTTCTGACAATGTAGCAATTTCCACCGAACAGCACTGAGAGCATTCACCAAACAGACTGCAGCAGCTCGTGATAGCAACTCAACACCACTTTCCCGAGGATTAAGGATAGGAAATGATTATTGGCCCCTCGGGTAGGCACACTGCTGATGTACAGAAGATTCTTAGAAGCTTCCCTATGCATCACAGTGGAGTGGTCAGGAAGGCAGTCTGAAGTACCTGAGCAGACAATGCAATAACTGCCCACTGCGCTGTTCACTGCTGAATGTGAGTTGAGAGCCTTTATACTGGAGCGTCAACAAAATGTCATAAGGTAGACTGTCTTTCTGGGATCATCACAGTTCTACAAAACAACTTTCTACCTACTTTAACCCAGTGTGGAGCTGGAGGAACACAGCAGGCCAGAGGAGCAGGAAAGCTGACATTTCGGGTCCCGAAGAAGGGTCCCGATCTGAAACGTCAGCTTTCCTGCTCCTTTGATGCTGCCTGGCCTGCTGTGTTCCTCCAGCTCCACACTGTGTTAAA
>NC_063358.1:620615-646097 GCF_021869965.1 Rhincodon typus
GCTTTCCTGCTCCTCTGGCCTGCTGTGTTCCTCCAGCTCCACACTGTTATCTCAAACTCCAGCATCGGCAGTTCTTACTGTCTCTGAGTGAGTTCTACCCACTTTGATCATCCAAGTTGATTGCTTTGGATGAGAGTAGGAATTTGTTTTGAAAACTCTCTTTGGTTTTTAAACTAGGGAAGAATTGAATTTAGAATGCTCAAGAATTGACCATTCCTGCCCACTAATCTTTCTGCAAAGTTCCAATAAATAGCAGGTGCTTAGTGGGTGTGTTTGTTGTTTTCTCCATCTCTGTGAATCTAACTTCAAAGGGAAGCTTAAACCCAAGTATTGAGATCATCCTTACAATCGTTGCGTCTTCATTGCTGCAGGATAATCATAGCAGTCGCTGTCTGCTGTTCCTAATGCAGACTCTCTTTGCTAAAGTTATTCCTGACTCAATCCACATAGTGACCAAATACAATATAGATGCTATAAAATGTTATAAGTAAACCTTTACACCTGTAAAATACTGGACAAAGGGGAGATGCAATTTAATGCTAAATTGTTTTGTTAACATTTTAGTTTGTATTTAGTTTCTTCTATCTTTCGATTATATTGTTTGACTGTTGACTCCTAATTTCTCAATGAATCTATCCAGTCATTTAATATTCTTTTGTTTGTTACATTTGCTTGTTTAAATTTTCATAATTGACATTCCAATTCAAACAGGATTGGCAGTCACAGTACACTTATCCTTAGTCAGCTCGCTAATGTTTATCATTAACCTCAGCAGCACTAACCCAGATGTACGGGTGGTTATGATGTTGCTGTGTGTGGGATCTTGCTGTGCACAAAATGTTTGCTGATGGTGGGTGGTTACATGATGGCTATATGCTGCAGCTGATGCACTTTGGAATAGAACATAGAACAGTACAGCACAGTACAGGCCCTTCAGCCCACGATGTTGTGCTGACCTATTACCCTACTCTAAGATCAATCTACCTTGCATACCCTACATTTTACTATCCTCCATGGGCCTATCCAAGAGTCGCTTAAAAGTCTCTAAAGTTTCTGACTCCACTACCGCTGCCGGCAGCGCATTCCACACACCCACCATTCTCTGTGTGAAGAACCTACCTCTGACATCTCCCCTGTACCTTCCTCCAATCACCTTAAAATTATGCCCCCCCATAATAATCATTTCCCCCCGGGAAAAAGTCTCTGACTATCCACTCTATCTAGGCCTCTCATCATTTTGTACACTTCTATCAAGTCACCTCTCATCCTTCTTCGCTCCAATGAGGAAAGCCCTAGTTCCCTCAACCTTTCCTCATTAGACCTGCCCTCCAGTCCAGGCAGCACCCTGGTAAATCTCCTCCGTATCCTCTCTAAAGCTTCCACATCCTTCCTATAATGAGGCGACCAGAACTGAACACAATATTCCAAGTGTGGTCTAACCAGAGTTTCACAGAGCTGCAGCATAACCTCACGGCTCTTAAACTCAATCCCCCTGCCAGTGAAAGCCAACATACCATATGCCTCCTTATCAACCCTATCAACTTGGGTAGCAACTTTGAGGGATCTATGGATGTGGACCCCAAGATCCCTCTGTTTCTCCACACTGCCGAGAATCCTGCCATTAACCCTGTATTCTGCATGTGCGGACCTCATGATAAGTGCTATATAAATGTAAGCCTTTCCTTTTAGCCAGTTCACAGTCTATTTTCTCAAATTGCTTGCTTCATTCTCCAATGAATTTTCAGTTTGAAAACCAGTTTGAATCAATGGGTAGCAGCTGTGTTGAAATCAGCTTGACTTTAAGAAAAAACAGTCACTGCTTTGAAGTCTCTATGGAAACAAATGCACTCTGTAAATTCACCAGAGTCTTGTTCTGATTTATGTTCTTGTTAATACTGTATTTATTTCTTAACAAATGAGTGGAGAAAATGACCTAATAAGACTATCTGATATAGGAGCAGAATTAGGCCATTGACTCTGCTCTGCCATTCAATTGTGACTGATATGTTTCTCAACCACATTCACCTGTCTCCTCCCCATAACCCTTAATCCCCTCACTAATCGATGTTTGTGAGACATGTTCAAACATAACACCACAGCCTACTTTTGAGTATTCTGGCAGTGAGAATAATGTTACACCAGCTGCTGTCGTGCACAGCTTCACACCATTACCCAGCATGGAGGGGAAATCCATTCCCTCCCAGCTGGAGAATGGGGTGAGAGTCACATGTCCCCTTAATGCAGAAAGCTCCCTGGTACTTTGTGCCAAACAGGCACCTTCTGGTTTAGTTTCTGTTTCTGCTCGAATTGTGCCAGCATTATGGGGTAATATCTGTGTTTGTCAACATGTCTGTGAGTGCTCCTGACTAAACCAGGCATTCACTGCTAAGATAGATATCCTGCTAGTGAGACAGAGCTGAGGAGGAATCTCTTCAGCCAGAGTGTGGTAAATCTGTGGTACTGGTTGCCACAGGGCTGTGAAGGCCAAGTTATTGAGTGTATTTAAGACAGAGATAGGTTCTTGATTAGTAAGTGGATCAAGGGTTACAGAGAGAAGGCAGGAGAATGGAGTTGAGAATCACATCAGACATGATCGAATAGTGGAAGAGACTCAATGAACTGAATGGCTTAATTCTGCTCCTGTGTTTTATGGAGTTATAAATGGGAATAATCTGAAGATGGGTGGAGGCAGGACAATTGAGGCATTTGTGAGCGCATTTGGGTGAATATAAGTAACGTGTGAGGGTATGGGATCAGGAGATTGGCATTAGGTAATGATACTCATTTCATGAACTGGGCCGAGTGGCCTCCGTCAGCACTCGCTCTGTTTCTGGGTTTTGATGATTTAAGTGATGGACTGTGACTCTTTCCATGGCCCCTTGTTCTATTGTGGGATTGTCCTGGATAGGAGCTGCAGCATTGCCGTGGTTTCTTCGGATGGACACCATGTTTTGTAATTACTGCAAGGTGTCAGGCATCATTCCTGGGAATTCTCAACCGTCTATTCCATATCTGGTAGAACACGCCCTTCTTTCCCTGCTTGGTATGTCTGTTTTGGAGGCCCACAGGCAAAACCAGCCTTGTGGATGCAGTGGCCCTGAGATGGTGAGGCAGTGAGCAGGGCAGACTGCGAGCTGTCATTTAGTGTTCAGGCAGGAAGCCTGTCCATGGAATTTGCACTTAATCTGGTGGGGGATTTAGTCTCTAAGGTCTGTGCCTGGCAGAGACTCCCATGTTTGGAAGTCCATTGGGAATGACGTTGGCAATTTGCTGTTTGTGTCCCATCCCAGGGCAGCTTGGAGGGAACATTGGCTGGAGGTGAGAGAGGGCAGGGTTCAGTTGCTCTCTGGGGAGTGATAAATTTCAATTCCATCCATATTACAACATGGGAACCAACAACAAGCATTATTGTACCATTTTTAAATAGTCAGAGGTCTAAAAATATCAAATGAAAATAAACACTGAACCACAGGGGGAGCTATTAAAACAGATGACCAAAAGCTTGGTCCAAGATATAGGTGTTTAGGAGCATCATGAAGATGGAGAAAGAGATGGAGCGGTTTTGGGAAGGAATTCTAAAACTTAGCGCATAGCCAGCTAAAGGCTTGGCAACCAGTGGTCAGGTGGTTTAAAGTTTGAGATTTTCAAAAGGCCCAAATTGGATGAATGCAGATATATGGGAGAGTTATGAATCTGCAGGAGAGTGCAGTCTATGGAGAGGGTAGAATAATGGTGGGAATGCTCCATGGGATTACATAGAAATGGAAATAAGTGCAGCCTCCCACAGCTGAGTGATGGTGGAGAGGTGTTGGAGGAGGATGGTATGGTCAACACCTCAATGATGCAAAAAGCTTGAGGAGCATGTGATGTCATTGGGACTTGGAGTTTCAGTTTGCGCACAGCCAGAAACCAGATTAAATGGGATCAAAATCCCAGTTTCAGGAAGGTTAGATGTGGATTTGGGAAAGAAAAATATGTGAAAAGAGAGATTGCAGTGGTAACATAGTTTGCAAGAGCAGAACAGTCTGGAAGTTGGTAAATATTTGCAATACTGATTTATTTTGTAAAACGTGAACATTTTTAAATAAATTCCTTTGGTTTGGGGTATAAAATTGTTAAATGGAAATGTAGATTTTAACATTTGACCAGTTTGAGCTTGTTTGAGAAAATATGCAAACCTTGAATGTGAATGCTGCCAGAACAGAGGGAGAGGCCTGACTATTGTGGTGCCAGTAAAATGCACCTGATAGTCACCGGGTGAACAAACTATTGTTGCAAAGTAACTTGGATTGAGGCCAATAGTGTAATCAGGCTTGACATGCCAATACTGCTGTCAAATTTCTGGGTAGAGGGATTATTCTAGTCAGGGCTATAGTTACTGTTGCTGTGTGTGCATGTTTTTTTTAAAGCAATGTGCAGTTCTGAGGGAAGGTTTTCTGGTTGTATTGTGAAAGGAGATGAGCAGATTCAGCTTTATCCTGTTTCACTGCTGCTCTGCATATGGAGATTTCTTGCCTCCTGTCACTGTTTCTGGTAGTGTGGATGATGTAGGAGGAGTTTTGTTTGAATGAATATTTATACCTCACTGTACAGATTCAGTTTATATTGATATCGTTTCTGCAATAATGTTTAAATGCAACATATAAATTGGCCTAATTATTTAGGGGAAGGGTTAAAACCTTTGAAATGACAATACCTAAACTATCACAGGGGGCCGCATTTTTAATATAATGGCCCCCAGTCTCCACTGTTTACCCCCAATCAATTTCTCATTCCTGATCACCCCCGATGCTCTAGATTGACGTGATTGTCAAAGTGTAGGCCAGAGTTAAACGTACCTACCCTCATTCCTATCATCCTGGTCTCCAGGTAAACATGTTCAAGTCTGCAGTTGGGCCAATCATCTCTTGCAACCAAATGAATTGTCCATTCCCCCCACCTCTCCACACATGCATGCACACACACCCCTGCACAACACCCACCCCACATTGCAGTGAGTGCTGGTGAGTGGGAAATTGAAATGAGCTGATCCCTGGCTCGAACTGAGCATACGCACTGATGTCTGGAAAGCCATGACACATGGTGAGGAACTCTGCTCAGCCATCAGTGATGTTAAAGGAACAGCTTCCCTGCTCCTCTCTCTGAAACGTGCTGCTGTTCACAGCTTCCTGTTTTTTTAAATGCTGGATGCTACAGATATTCAGGATCCAATGAGAAAGGAAAGAGAGGCTTTTAGGGGGGACAAGGGGAACAAATCAGCAGACTCATCTGTGAAGTACAGAAAGTGCAGGGTGGAGCTTCAGAGAGCAATTTGGAAAGCAAAGAGGGGATATGGGGAAGCCCTGGCTGATAAAAATAGGGAAAAGATATTCTATATCACTGGAAAGAGGATAATCAGGGAAAGAGTAGGGTCCATTAGGGACCAAGGTGGTGTTCTCTGGCTCTGCCCACAGATCATTGGTAGAGTGTTGAACCAATACTTCACATCCCACTTCACCCAAGAGAATGAGGGTGAAGGTATGGAGCCCAGGGGAGAGACTGTAAAGGTGGTTGAGTAAACTGACATCAGGATGCACATGGTATTGGAAACGTTGGGGCGATTAAAAACGGATAAATCTCCAGGTCCAGATGAATTGTCTCCCAAGCTGCTGTAGGAGGCAAGGGAGGAGATTGCAAGGGCACTGACCCAAATTCGTAATCACTCTCCAGCCATGGGGGAGGTGCCAGCGGACTGGAAAACAGCAAATGTGGTTAGAGTATTTAAGAAGGCTTGTAGAGATAAGCCAGAGAAGTACAGTCCAGTGAATCTCATGTCAGTGGGTACTATTGAAGAAAATTCTGAAGGAGTGCGTCTATCTCCATTTGGAGAGACAAAGCTTGATCAGGGACAGTCAGCATGGTTCGTCAGAGGGAGGTCACGCCTAACAAATTTGATTGAATTTTTTGAGGAGGTGACCAGGTGTGGAGATGAGGGTAGTGCAATTGATGTAATTTATATGGATTTCAGCAAAGCGTTTGACAAGGTCCCACATAAAAGGCCAATCAAGAAGGCACGTGCACATTGGATACCGGGTCATTAGATAAAGTGGATTCAAATTTGCCTCAGTTGTGGAAGACAGGGTGATGACAGGAGATTACTTCAGTGACTGGATTAGATTAAATTGGATTGGATTAGTAAATTTGCGGATGACACAAAGATTGGTCAGGTGGTTAACAGTAAGGGTGGACTACAAGAAGATATAAATGAAATGGTTAAATGGGCAGATAGGTGGCAGATGGAAGTTAACCCTGAAAAGTGTGAGGTAGTGTTCAATGATCGGCATGGCACCAGGAGGTTCTGTGGAACAAAGGCATCTTGGCGTGTTTGTCCACAGATCTCTGAAGGCGGAAGGGCATGTTAGTCAAGTGGTGAAAAAAAGGGTATGGGACACTGGCCTTTATCATTCAAGGCATAGATTACAAAAGCAGTGAAGAAGGGTCTAGGCCCGAAACGTCAGCCTTCCTGCTCCTCTGATGCTGCTTGGCCTGCTGTGTTCATCCAACTCTACACCTTGTTAAGTCATATTGGAGTTGTATCGAACTTTAGTAAGACCACAGCTAGAGTACTGGTCACCTCATTACAGGAAGGATGTGATTTCACTGGAGGAAGTCCAGAGGAGATTCACCAGGATGTTGCCTGGGCTGGAAAATTTGAGGAAAAGTTGCATAGGCTCAAGTTGTTTTTGTTGGAGCTGTGAAGATTGAGAGGCAATCTGATTTGAGGTGTACAAAATTATGAGGGTCAAGGACAGAGGGGATAAGGAGCAGTCAGTCTAGAGGGGACACAGCTTCAAGGTGAGGGGCAGAAAGTTTAATGGGGATATGATGAGAAACCTGTTTACCCAAAGGGTGGTGACGGTCTGGAATACGCAGTCTTGTGAAGGTGGTAAAGGGGAGTTGCCTCACATCCTTTAAACAGTACCTGGATGAGCACTTGGCATGTCATAACAGTCATGGCTATGGGTCACATGCTGGTAAATGGGATTAGATTGAAGATCAGGTCATTCTCACGTGTTAGGGTAGACTTGATGGGCCGAAGTGCCTCTTCTGCACTGTATGATTGTATGAAGAGAGTGTTTATTCTTTCGCAGACTTCAGCATTAATTCATGTGTTTTGTCTATGCCTGTATTGTCTGTGTGTGTGTGTGTGTGTGTGTGTGTGCCCGCGCGAGCACGTGTGCTGAGTGCTGAAAGCAGGTTGCTGCTTTTTTGCTGACAGTAGGTGATTTTAGACCTGAAGCAGAATTGATAAGGGGTCACAGCTCATTGTTTGCTGCTGTTAGTCAGGATGATAACTACAGTGAAATGTATTTATTGTGACTTCTTGCTGTTATATTCTGGGAAAATGATACTAATCTTGTTTAAGTGGGAAGCTAGTGTGCTGGGCTCCAGCTTTAATTCGAGTTGTACGGAAAGTAAATGGGATCATTTCTCATTATCTTGATGAAGTCATCTGGATAAAGAAGCCATTGTTTACATTATAGAGAACAGCCAGTGGATGTGGGGCTGAGGTCGTGCGGTGGTGTCTGCAAATGGCTGATTTCCAATGATCACCTCCAGTATAAATGTTTGAGGTGTGCACTCACTTGGTCCCAGTCAACGTTTAGTTTGTTCACATAACAGCAGAATGATTCTTTAATGCTTGAAAACTACTGGCTTCAAATCAATGGAAATAGCATGTGATAAGCAACAGTATCTCTCTTTTACAAGCCGTTAATGTTATCACAATGTTTGGAATTCTAACAATTGGTGCAGAGAGGTAATTGGCGTTTTATATTAACTTAGAATGTGGTCTGATGCTAGGCGAGGTACAAGAAGATGAAATGAGTGGATGTGAACTTTGATTTAATTGACATTTCCTGAGAATGGCCTACTGCTTTTTTTAAAAGCAGACTTCACTCTAGCTCTGAGGCTTGGCTTTATCAAAGTTCCAAACTTTTTAAAAAGTTGAGGTTTTTTTTACATCAGTCCTGTGGGTTCATAGAGTCAGAGATTCTCAGCTCAGAAAAAGACCATTTGGCCCATCCTGTCCGTGCCAGTCAAAAACAAACACCTGACTATTCTAACTCTAGATCCATGTCTGTGTTTAGTGGTCATTGCAGTAAATAATTTCATGGGCTATCTTATACTTCCTTTCATTTTGGTACGACAAGAACTGAATAAATCTAAAGCTGGAGTCTGCCAAGGCAGTAAATTACTGATAGAAAAGCTGTAAACATTAGTCACATCATGGTTAAATATTAAAAATTAGGAATTCTGCCATTCAGCGAGCTGATTTACTCAGTAAGTTGAGGCCCCCAACTTAATCTAATAACATGGTTAAAGCCTTTAGCTAGTGTTGTACTGACCTTGAAACTAATTGCCTTCTGGAGTTAGTGATTAAACATTGAGCTTCTACTTTTCACAAAGCAGTATTTACTTGCATCAATTCTCATTCACCCTCCATCCTTGTACTCACTGACCTACACTGGATCTTAACAATGTCCTTGGTTTCAAATTCCTCATGGTCTCTACCCTCTCTGTTATCTCCAACTGCTTCGTAAGCCTCCAAGATATCTCAAATCCTTTAATTCTGGCCTCATGAGTGTCACCAGTTTTAATCATGCTGCCATTGGAGACTATGCCTTCAACTGACTGGGCCCCAAGCTCTGGAATTCCTCTGGAAACTTCTCCATCTCTTCCTCTGCTCCTTTAAGACATTCCTTGAAACCTGCTTCTTTGAAGTTGTAGACTTGCTCACCGAGCCGGTGGGTTTGAATGCAGACGTTTTGTCACCCTGCTAGGTAACATTGCCAGTGCACCTCTGGAGATGCGTTGATGTTCTGTCCCGCTTGTTATTTATATGCCTCAGTTTGCTGGGGTGGTTGGTATCACTGTTTTTCAGTGGTTTGTACACAGAGTCTAATTCAATGTGTTTGTTGATGGAGTTCCGGTTGGAATACCAGGCCTCCAGGAATTCCCTGGCGTATCTCTATTTGACTTGTGTGATTATGGATGTGTTGTCCCTGTCGAATTTGCGTGCCTCTTTGTCCGTGTGTAGTGAGATAAGTGAGAATTGGTCATGTCTCTTGGAAGCTAATTGGTGTTCGTGCATCCGTATTGTCAGTTCTCTTCTGGTTTGACCTATGTAGTGTTTCTCACAGTCATTGCATGGTATTTTGTATATTACACCGGTTTTGCTGGCTTTGGGTATGGGATCCTTTATGTTTGTCAGTAGCTGTCACAGGGAGGTTATCGGTTTGTAGGCTGCTCTGATACCTAGTGGTCTGAGTAGTCTTGTGGTCATCTCTGAAATGTCCTTTAATGTCCTGTGTACAAACCACTGAAAAACAGAACTGGAGGTGATGCCAACCACCCCAGCAAACCGAGGCATATAAATAACAAGCAGGACAGAACACCAACACTTCACTGAACATGCACTGATGATGTTACCCAGCAGGGTGACGAAACATTTGTAACCAAACCCACCGGCTCGGCGAGTATGTCTACAACCTCACCCACAACCTGAGCTACAAATCTTCCCAATAACTTTAAACCTGCTTCATTGACAAAGCCTGTGACCATTTCTGTAATGGCCCAATCTTTCAGGTATGGCAGTCACTCTTATTCTGTTCCCCGAAGCGCCTGGGTCCAACAACTGTGTGTTTTGAATCCTTCAAATTGAGTTCTATGGAAATTGATTGGTTTGTTTTTATTTCTTTTATGTAATAAATTTTGTTCTATTGTTAAAACCAAATCTGCAGCATTGCTTGCTAATGCTGCAGTGATCGAGCACGACAGTAAAGTAGATCATATTTTTCCTTCTGTCATGCCACATTTCAATCTGGGATCGGATCTGTCCAGCAGTAACATCAGCTGGGACCCTAACAATTTCTCAAATTGTCACGTTCCTGGTTCGGGAGCGATAACTGGGCATTATTCAGCAGATCCCTCGGTTTGTCACAAAGGTTGCCATCTCTTGGAGGTGTCTTTCTGCAGACCAAATGAATTTGTGTTTTAGAATTGAATAGGATATCCTTTATTGTCACTTGTACTACAATACAGAGATATAGGAGTACAGTGAAAAGTTTGTACAATGGCTGCCTTTTAATGGCACCATCATAGGTATAAGTACCCAGGTACAAATTTTAGTGTGTAAAAAAGGTTCTTATATGAAAGAGGATTAAAAGAAAGCTTAAGCATTACTTACAGAGTAGTTACCATGTAATGAAAAGGATTTAAATTACAGTCCGGTAACAGCGGGTCAGCTTGTGGCACCAAGCCGAAGTCCAGTCATTCTCCCGCATCGCTCTAGCTTCCAGTCCGCTCCTCATCGGCAATCAGTAGCCACCGGGTAAGTCCCATTACACCGGATTCGTACCTCGGCCCCTCCATCGTTCTGAGACTCCCCCCGCCCCCCCTCCATCCCCAATCGCACCACGGAGCTAATTGAACTGGGCTTGCCTGTGTGAATGAGAGCTTATTCGTCACTAACCATGAGAAGAAACAATGATCCAATACATATTACTCAAGGTACACGTTAATAAAGATGTACAATTCAGTCCCTGAGTTTCATGAAGCGTAGTTGATGGACTGTTTGAACAGTTCTGTTTGGTGACATTGATAACTCTGTTGTGTGAACAGTTGATTTTTAGATGCTTAGCTTTGCAGACCAGCTGAAAGATCTTTATTCTGCTTCCTGTTGATTTCCTTGTTACCTACAATGCAGGGATGACCAGGGGTGATCTCAGTTGTGAACCCCAAGCACACACCTCCGCCCATTAAAACACACAGACCAAAACTTTTAACCTTTATTCTTGTGTATTCTTGAACAAACTGCTATCCTTTTTCCATAATGTTCACAGCCTGAGATAACTTGCTTGAGATTACATTTCAATTTACAGTTAACTTTACCATTTTGAAGTCTTTCGATTTGAAACTTCCATCACCTTCTGCCAAAGTGACATTCCAAGATCTACTGCAAGGCTGAGAATAATTCACACAGCTCTTCGAGACAATCGCTGAATTACATTGCTCAGGATTAATATTCTCCATCAGTTTTTGGTTGAATGTCCTCTTCATAAACAACAATAAAGTGTAAATATAATTTCAACCAAAAGTCTGGTGGGTGATTTTGGTGTTGCCTGGTTACTGCCCTTGACAACAGTTATTAACTCGGCACAAAGAGGACAGGAGTCAGGTCTGTGTCAACTAACCACTAACTTTATTAGCACCGTTTTTGATAGGGCCCTCAACCAGGTCCGACCCATCTCCCGCACTTCTGCCCTCACCCCCTGTCTTCCCTCCCACAACAACGATCTGGTTCCCCATGTCCTTACCTACCATCCTACCAGCATCCACATCCAGAAGATCATCAGATGTCATTTCCACCACCTCCAGCAAGATGCCACCACCAGACACATATTCCTCTCCCCTCCCTTGTCCGCATTCCGCAGGGACCGTTCGCTCCGGGACACCCTGGTCCACTCTTCCTTCACCCCCAACACCCCCCACAGCCCATGGCACCTTTCGCTGCAATCGGCAAAAGTGCAACATCTGCCCATTTATCTCCTCCGTCCCCAGTATCCAAGGGCCCAAACATACCTTCCAGGAGAAGCAACACTTCACCTGCACTTCCCAGAATCCAGTCTACTGCATTTGCTGCTCACAATGTGGTCTCCTGTACATTGGGGAAACGAAGTATAGACTTGGCAACCGCTTCGCAGAACATCTACGTTCTGCTCACAAAAAAGTCCCTGAACTACCTGTTACCTGCCAGTTTAACACACCACCCTGTTCCTTGGCCAACATCTCTGTCTCTGGCTTGCTGCAGTGTTCCAGTGAAGCTCAACGCAAGCTGGAGGAACAACACCTCATTTTTCATTTGGGGACCCTGCAGACCTCCAGACTCCATATCGAGTTCAATAATTTTAGGGCCTAAACTCTCCCATGTCCCAGCCCCCCACCCCACACACCAGGCCTTGTTACCACATAGCCTGCCATTGTACATCCCCTGTTGTTAGTCAATAACAGTCCCCATTAACAGCTATTCACCCTCCCAGCCTGATTGAATTCGACTCCTTTGTCTGTCCAACTTCTGTTCTCTCTCTCTGTTTGGGCTCTATCCTTTCATTTACTCCCTACCCCATTTTCTGCATGTAAGCTGACGTTTACCCAGCCACCATCAATTCTGAGGAAGGGTCACCGGACCTGAAACGTTAACTCTGATTTTTTCTTCACAGATACTGCCAGACCTGCTGAGCTTTGCCAGCAATTTTGTTTTTGTCACTAACTTTATTAGCTTGGTTAAAACAGATACTCAATTCGCTCTGTTTGGTTAAGAAAAAGTTAGCAGCCGACATGCAATTCATAACAAGGCTAAAATCCAAGCACACATCCACTTGATTTCCAATGATGTTCCTTGAACAGTCAACAAAAATAAAGGCTAGTACCCAAGAATTGAAGCTCATGCTGGTTGGACGTTTTCTCCCAAGTATGGGGACCATGAATTCATGAAGTTTGCTCTCAGGAGTTTTTGCTGATAGCACGCTGAAATCCTTCATTTTATCCTTTTATGTTATCTTCCCGAACTGTGGTTTCTTGTCTTTGTTGGTTCTTAGCTCATCTGATGAGCTGGTGTCTTCCCACTACAGGCTTACTCCAAGGGCACCTTTTGGGGTTACCTTATTATTCTTCCTCCATATAAGGACTTACACCTTATATCATCCTCGGAGGTGATCTGGTTCAAGATAGACCAAACCAGTGGCTGGAACTTGGGTAACTTCAGCTCATAAGCTTACTGTTTTTATGTGTGAACATTCCCTGGCCAACATTGGGTTATGATGTTGTCGTGACCCAATGAAGATATAAGATTGCACTTAACTTTCGTGTAGTTGCAGCTGATGAAACTCTTCATGATAATCTATACTTAGGACCAATTGGATTTTTTTTCTGGTTTGTTTTAGTATATTTACTGTAGTTTTTCTATTTGTTCACGTGATGTCAGTGTCACTAGTTAAGCTGCGTTTTATTGCCTATACCTAATTGCCCAGAGAATTGTTATGATACATCAACGCTGTCTCATTAAATCCTCAGAATGAGGTCGCTCCTGTTCCTACCACGTGGCTGATGGGTCAGTGACAGAGATTGTGAAATGCACCATAAGGTTCACAGTCACTATCTGTCTCTCTGGAATCAGGAAGTGAGGTCATGTCAAGCTAAAGATAAACTCAAAGAACAAAATCATTATACTTCTCTTGAATGTTAAAATGAAAGCTTGGCTAGCCATGCATATTTCCATTTTATCAATGTGTTTAAATAACCCGACAGATTGAATCTTGCACAAGTATTTTTGGTTTCTGTAGGTGACCCTGGTCACTGCTGCATGTAGATGCTGAAATGGCATCAAAATGCATTAAGCACTCCGAATCAAATGGCCGAGTCGAAAGTTAGTTTTCTGTCATGTGATGTTTTTAAATGCAATTTTGAATATCTATATCAGATAAACTAGCAGTGAGCTCTGAACAATGACCATTTACACAACTTTGTAGAACTGGATGTGATAAGTTATAGACCCTTAGTCTTCCTTTTATGTATTTCTCATCTCAAAAGGACCAATTGCAAATCAAAGTTTGTTTTTAAATTTGGCTGTAGAGTCTGACGTCTTATTGTTGAAACAACCTTCATTATTCTTCAGCTGTTCTTTCATCTGTTCAACAATATACTTCCACTCAATCCCGTGGAAAATTCAGGAGCAATGGGCTGCGGATAATTTGGAAGAGAAATGTGATGAA
This sequence comes from Rhincodon typus, assembly GCF_021869965.1. Taxonomy (NCBI): domain Eukaryota; kingdom Metazoa; phylum Chordata; class Chondrichthyes; order Orectolobiformes; family Rhincodontidae; genus Rhincodon; species Rhincodon typus. The sequence continues at coordinate 634,427 of NC_063358.1, forward strand.
TACTGAAAAAATAAGTAAAATTCCTAATCATCAGATAAAGATGGCTAGAAATTTGTCCCGATGGAGATGACCTTCAGTTCAGTGATATCACTGCTTCAATTCCAATATTACCCATTGAGGATACAAACCTGAGGGAATAGGCCATTCAGCCCCTTGTCCTTATCTTGACCTCAATTTCAGGTTCCCACTTACCCCCAATGACCTTTCACATCTTGTTTTTTAAGGATTTATCCACCCTGCCTTAAAAATATTCAACGGTTCTGCTTCCATCACCTTTTGAGGAAGAGTAATTGCAAAGACTGACAAAAAAATTATCTAATCTCTGTATTAAATGGATGGCCCCTTATTAGAGTCACTGATCACAAATTCTAGATTCTCCCCGAGAGGAAACTCCATTCCATGTCTCCCCTGTCCAGACCCTTCAGGATTTAGGGATGGTTCAATCAACACACCTCTCCTTCTGAACTCCAGCGGGTCCAAACTGTGCTCCAAAAACAACCCACGCATTCTAGGTAGTAGTTTAGTAAACCTGCTCTGGACTGCTTCAATGCATTTACGTTCTTTCTTAAATAAGGAAACCGATGTGGTACACAATACTGTAGATGAGGTCTCACCATGCCCTGTGTAACCGCAGCATTTTATTCTCAATTCCCCTTGCAAAAAGATATAACATTTCATTAGCTTTACTGATTATTTGTTGTATCTGAACACTAACCTTCTGAGATTCATGCACGAGGACAACCTGCTCTCTGTACTCCAAGCTCTGCATTCCCTCACCATTTTAGATAATATGCTTCTTTTTATTTCTGCCAAAAGGGCAATTTCACATTTTCCCATATTATACTTCATTTGCCAGTTCTTTGCCCATTCACTTAAACTACCTGTAAGACAATGACCGTTCAGCTCATTGAGTCTGCTGTACTGTTCAATGAGATCATGGCTGATTTGATAAGCCTCCACTCCATTTTCCTGCCTTTTCTACATAACCCTTGATTGCTTTACTGATGAAAAATCTGTCTCTCTCAACCTTGAAGATACTTAATGACCCAGCCCCGATAGCTCTCTGGAGTAAAGAATTCCATAGATTCAGCACCCTCTGAGAGAAGAAATTCCTTTCCATCTTTGTGTTAAATGTGTAATCCCTTATCCAGCGATTATGATCCTACACTCTTTGCAGAGAACAGTGTTAATCCCCTTCACTGTACTGATCCCTCCTAATATCGAGAGTGGATACAACTCCCACAGCTCAGGTTGTCATTCATTAAAAATGTTAAGAACATCAAATTATCAAGAATATTGCTTTGGAGATGGTGTCTGTATTCCTGTTGTACCAGGGAATAACTAAGATACAATTTCAGCCACAACCCACCTACCCGATTGTTCAAAGTAGACTTTTAAAAAAGAAATTCAGATTAAAATCACTTAATTTAATTTGTTTTCAGTTGTCAGGATGCTTGATAACAACACGTTTTGTGATGAAATCGAGGGGTTGAATCAGTCGAGACAGGGTGGTGGTGATAGCTGTTGGTCAGGAGTATCTGTTCAGGACACAAGTTGTGTTCACTGATGGAGATGGATTTTTTTCCAAGTTTTCTCTCAAGATCAAGTCAGCAGAGCATGTGACTAGGATAGGTAAGATGGCATATGGAACACTTGCTTTCATCAGTCATGGTATAGAGTACAAAAGCAAGGAGGTAATGTTGGAGTTGTACAGGGCGTTCGTTAGGCCACAGCTGGAGTACTGTGTGCAGTTCTGGTTACCTCAATACAGAAAGGATATGATAGCACTAGAGGGGGTACAGAGGGGGTTCACCCGGATATTGACTGGGATGGAGAGATTGAGCTATAAGGAGAGACTAGATAGGTTTGGGTGGTTTTCTTTAGAGCAGTGAAGACTGAGGGAGGGGGGGCGGTGGGGAACATGATTGAGATGTGCAGGAATATGTAGGGTAGGGACAGGGTGAACAGAGAGCAGTTGTTCCCCTTAGTTAAGGTGTGAATAACAAGAGGGCATTGTTTTAGGGTAAGGGGCAGTGAAATTCAGAAGGGATTTGGGGAAAAAGTGTTTTCCATCAACAGGAGGTAGCAATCTGAAATGCATTGCCTGGGAAGGTAGTTGAGGCCAGAAACCTTACAACCTGCTTAAAAAAAAATTTGGATGAGTTTGTCAAATATCATAATATTCAAGGATGTGGGACAAGTGCAGGAAATTGGGATTAGCGCACTTTTAGTGGTAGTAATCTTGGTACAGGCTCGATGGGCTGAAGGGCCTTTTCTGCGTTGTATGAATCTAGATGCTGTTTGTTGCTGAATTTGAATATTTTCATTAATCTGTGAATAGTAATCTTAATTTTAAAGTGATTAAAAATTTACTTTTAAACATTGTATTACAAATGTTCCGTCAGATATTTAAGAGTTAACTTGCTTCAGTTTCATTAATACAATTGTATGTAGATTTATCACAATTATCATTTTTTATTGTATCTAGTTCAGCACTGCTAACTACCAGTTTTAAACAACCTTTTAAGTTTGCCTTTCGGGGCTCTTACATCTGTTTAATAAACGGTATAGGATTAAGACCCTCCTCAAAGGTGCACAAACAGGTCCGGTGAGCAAATATTTGCAGCGATGAATTAATTTGATCGAATGCACAGCCAACTGTGGTGAATATAATCTGCGCTTCATATTCCCAAATTAACAGCAATAGTAGGCAATTCAGCCCCTCAGGCCTGCTGTGCCATTTACTAAGACAGTGTCTGATTTGATCATGGCCTCAAACACATTCCCACCTACTGCTGATAACCTTTCGCCTTCCTTGCCAATTAAGAATCTATTGACCTCTAGTTTAAAGGTTTTCAACAAACTGTCCTCACTGCTCTCTAGGGAAGGGTGTTCCATAGATTCACGATCGACTCAGATCAAACATTTCTTTCTCATCTCTGTCTGAAATTGGAGACCCTCTTATTTTTGAACTGGCTCCTAATTCTACTTTCACCAGTATTCTTTCAGTATCCGCCCTGTCATATCTCCTCAGAATTTTATAAATTTTAATAAGATCACCTCTCATTCTTTCTAACTCCAATAGAAATATGGGATTATAATCCTTTTTGAAATAAGGAGACAGTACTCCAGATGTAGTTTCACCCCAATGCTCTATATAACTGTAGCAAAATATCTCTCCTTTTATATTTCAATCCACTTGCAATAAACCACTGTACTCTATTTTTCCTTCCTCATCACTTACTGTACATGCATACCAACATATTGTGATCTACAGCACCAGATTCCTCTCTAACTGTGTTCTTCAATCTCTCTCTAATTACATACTATTAGTGTCTTTCTGTTGTTCCTGTCACAGTGGATAAGTTCACATTTTCCTAATTACATTCCATCTGCAAAACTTTCAGCAACTCAATTACCCAGTCTATATTCCTTTGTTGTCTCCTTATTTCCTCTTCTTCATTTACTTTCATGCCTATTTTAAGTCATCAGCAAATTTAGCAGCCATGCATTTGGTCCCGTCATCCAAGTCATTGAAATAAATTGTAAATAATCGAGGTACCAGCTTAGATCCCAATGGTAATGCCCTCGCTACCTCTTGCCAACTTGAAAATGACCCATTTACTCTTAGTTCCTGTTAGCCAGCTAATCTTCAGATATGTTACCCTAACACCACAAGCTCTTGTTTGCATAAAAACCTTCTGGAAATCTGCACCACATTCACAGATTTTATCCACATTGTGTGTAACCTCCTCAAAGAACACTCTCAATCCATAATAATTTCCTTTGGCTCTGCATGACTGCACTGAGATTTTCTAAGTGCCCTGCCAGAATCTCCTGAACAGATCTAAGCATTTTGTTTATGACAGCTAGAAAGTAAAGTGGCCTGTAGCTTCCTGTCTTCAGTGCCCAGCATCTCCCTTTCTTGGAAAGAATCAGATTGGAAAATGAAGAATATGACAAGACCTCTCCAGAATCTAGGGAGCTTAGTGGATGCATCAGTCTTAAATTTATAATTTCACTATCTACCTTGTAAGACCCTATAATGATGAATTCCATTGGGACCAGGGGACTTGCCACCTTTTCAATCTAATAATTGACACCATATTGTTTCTGTAGTGATTGTAATTGCTTTATGTTCTGTCATCCTTTCCTTTCTGGATTAAGAATTGTTTTAGGAATACTATTGAATCCTTTACTATGAAAGTTTCTGTTCAGTGCATCGACATTGTGTATTTCCCCTTATTAATACCCTCGACTCCTTCAAAAGAGCTAACATTCATTTTAGCTTCTCGTTTCTTCATTACATACTAACAGGAACCTCTATTTCTGGCTACATTTCTCTCATTCTCTCATTCAACATTTATGCAGGAGGGTTTAACTACACCAAGGACCATGAAGGAAGTTAAGAGGAAGGAAAACTCAGGAGGTATTATTAATGGAGATGTTAGAATTCAAAAAGAAGGTATAAAAACTTGCTTGAAGGCACTTTTCAAATGCTACAAGCATTTAGGTAACGAGGTAGATGAGTTAAGAGCACAAATCATCGTGAATGAGTATGATTTAGTAGCCATTATGGAGACATGGTTGCAGGATGGTCACAACTGGGAATTAAATATCCAGGGGTATCAGACTATTTGGAAGGACAGACAAGGGAGGTGGTATTGCTCTGATATTTAAGGATGATATCGGAGTGGTCGTGAGAGATGATTTAGGTTCTATGGAGAATAAGGTGGAATCCATTTGGGTGGAAATTAGAAATTCTAAGAAGAAAAAGTCACTGATCGGTGCAGCCTATAGGCCACAAAATCATAACATCACATTGGGACAGGCAGTAAACAAAGAAATAACTAATGTCTGTAAAAATGGTACTGTATTTATCATGGGGGACTTTAATCTATCACTCTGTCGATTGATCAAACCAGGTCAGTGAAGGCAGTGTTGAGGAGGAGTTCATTGAAGTATCCATGATAGTTTTCTTGAACAGTATGTAATGGAACTGACGAGAGAGGAAACTAGCCTAGATCTGGTCCTGTGTCATGAGACAGGGATAATTAATGACCTCATAGTTCGGGATCCTTTTGGAAGGAGTGATCAGAGTTTGGTTGAATTTAGAATACAGATGGAAAGTGAGAAGATAAAATCCAATACCAGGTCCTGTGCTTAAACAAAGGAGACGACAACAGAATGAGGGAGGAGTTGGCTAAAGTAGACTGGAAGCAAAGAGCTTATGGTGGGACAGTTGAGGAACTGTGGAGGACTTCCAAAGCAGTTTTTCACAGTGCTCAGCAAAAGTATACACCAGTAAAAAGGAAGGCCTGTTTGAAAAGGGGTAATCAGCCATGGATGTCTAAGGAAATAAGAGAGGCTATCAAATTAAAAGATAAGGCATACAAAGTGGCAAAGACCAGTAGGAAACTAGAAGATTTAGAAAACTTTAAAGGTCAACAGAAAGTAACAACAAAGGCTATGAAGAAAAGTAAGATAGTTTATGAGACTAAACTAGCTCAGAATATAAAGACAGATATCAAAAAGTTTTTATAAATGTATAAAACAAAAAAGAGTGGCTAAAGTAAACATTAGTCCTTTAGAGGTTGAGAAAGGGAATTTAATAATGGGAAATAGCTGAGGCATTGAACAGGTATTTTGTGTTGGTCTTCACAGTAGAAGACACGAATAACTTGCCAGTAGTTGATGACAAAGAGATTAAGGTAGGTGAAGACCTAGACACGATCGTTAAAACAAAAGAGGTAATGTTGGGTAAGCTAATGGAGCTGAAGGTAGACAAGTCTCCTGGCCCTGATGGAATGCATCCCAGGGTATTACAAGAGATGGCAGGAGAAATAGCAAATGCACTCGAGGTAATTTTCCAAAATTCACTGGAGCCTGGGGCAGTTCCAGCAGAATGGAAAACAGCCAATGTGACACCACTGTTCAAAAAAGGAGGTAGACAAAAAATGGGGAATTATAGGCCGGTTAGCTTAACTTCTGTAATGGGGAAAATGCTTGAATCTGTCATCAAGGAAGAAATAGCAAGACATCTAGATAGAAATTGCCCCATTGGACGGATGCAGCATGGGTTCATGAAAAGTGGGTCATGCTTGACTAATTTGCTGGAATTCTGTGAAGACATTATGAGCACGGTGGACAATGGGGACCCAGCAGATGTAGTGTATCTAGATTTCCAGAGGCACTCAGCAAGGTGCCGAACAAAAGGCTGCTACATAAGATAAAGGTGCACAGCGTTATGGACAATGTATTAGCTTGGACTGAGGATCAGTTAACTAACAATAAGTAATGAGTGGGGATAAATAAGTGCTTTTCTGGTTGGTGATGGGTGACTAGTGGTGTCACTGGGATCAGTGTTGGGACTGCACTTGTTTATGATTTGCACAAATGATGTGGTACCCAACTCCAAATGTATTGTGTCAAAATTTGTGGATGACAGTAAGATGAGTGGCAGAGCAAAGAGTGCAGAGATCTCTGAAAGTTTGCAGAGGGATGTGGATAGTTTAAGTGATTGGGTGAAGGTCTGGGAGATGGAGTACAATGTTGATAAATGTGAAGTCATCCATTTTGCTAGGAATAACAGTAAAAAGGACTATTATTTGAATGGTAAACAATTGCAACATGCTGCAGTGCAGGGGGACCTGGGTGTCCTTTGTGCATGAATCGCAGAAGGTTGGTTTGCAGGTGCAGCGGGTAATTAAGAAGGTAGATGGAATCTTGTCCTTCATGGTAGAGGGATTGAGTTTAAAAGCAGGGAGGTTATGTTGCAGCAGTATAGGGTGTTGGTGAGGTCCCTACCTGGAATACTGTGTACAGTTTTGGTCTCCTTACTTGAGAAAAGATGTACTGGCACTGGAGGGGGTGCAGAGGAGATTCACCAGGTTGTTTACAGAGTTGAGAGAGGCCTGAGTAGACTGGGATTATATTCATTGGAATTTAGAAGAATGAGGAGGGATCTTATAGAAACATATAAAATTATGAAATGAATAGATAAGACAGAAGCAGGGAGGATGCCTCCACTGGCGGGTGAAACTGGAATTGGGGGGCATCGCCTCAAAATAAGAGGAAGCAGATTTCGGACTGAATTCAGGAGGAACTGCTTCACCCAAAGGGTTGTGAATCTGTGGAATTCCCTGCCCAGTGAAACAGTTGAGGCTTCCTCATTGAATGTTTTTAAAGCTAAGGTAGATAATTTTGTGAACAGTAAAGGAATTAAGGTTTATGGTGAGATGGTGGGTAAGTGGAACTGAGGCCATGAAAAGATCAGCCATGATCTTATTGAATGGCGGAGCAGGCTCGAAGAGCCAGACGGCCTATTCCTGCTCCTGGGTCTTATGTTCTTTTTTTTTGTATTCTAATTTCTTCCTTCCTATTGGTTTTTAGGTTTTTAGATTCTGTCCAATCTTCTGACCTGTCAGTTATTTTGAGGAATTAGCTGTTTGGTGTTTCAGTTTGATACTATCTTTAACTTTCTTAAGGCATGGGTGGCATCTCCCTCCCTTGAAGATATTATCACTGGGATGTATCTTTGCTGATTGTTATCAAATTCTTTGATCACTCCTTTTCACTGGTTTGACTGATTTCAGGAAAATTGCACTAAAAATTTCAGCACAATCTTGTGGAACCTCCCACCTGATGTTATTAAAGATTAAAGATTAAAGCGATTAGTTCATTCACTTTTATTGAATCTAACTGGCCAAAAATATATTTAGACTGAAGCCCAGCTTCAGTGCGGAGTTTCAGTTCCACACGTTCACAGTAAAGAATTTTCTGGAGTTCTAGATTAATTTTGAATAAAATCTTCGCTTCAGTTCTGAATATGGATAATACTCCCAAAGGTTGAACAAAAAAAACCCAAACAACTGCAGATTCTGGGATTTTGAAATCAAAACGGAAATTACTGGAAAAACTCAACAAGTTTAGCAGCATCTGTGGAGAGAAAGCAGAGTTAACGTTTTGGGTCCAGTGACCCTTCTTCAGAACTTAGTGTGGCTAAGAAGAGGTTTGTGTATATGCTGAAGATAGGGAGAAGGAAGGAATCACCTGCTGAGTTTCTCCAACAATTTCTGTTTTATTCCAAAATGTCTGTCTGGTGACCTGGTTTCATTACTTGCCCCTAAAATTTCAAGTAATAATGTTTTTATGAAGCTACAGGTGTGACTAATCACCTTGCCCTTGCTTCTATTGTCCTGTAACATTTCCTTTTCAGCCCCTCCCTGTTTGTGAAGGAATTCTGCTGCATGTTAATTCAAGTCAAAAAGACTTGGCTGCGGGTCTCCTGACTGCACAGTTGTGTAGGAGTTCTCCAGTACTTTGAACCTGACTGAAAGCCAACTGATTTGCTCCTCCCCATTTTGCAATGTGACCCCAATGTTGACATATGGAACAAAAACAAGTTCAGCTTGGAATACATTCTCAAGGTGATAAATGCTGTTTAGTGTAAACTTGATCATGGCTACATATTAAAGGTTGCTGTCTACATAATGGGGTCTGGCTGTTCTGTGCTGGTTTAGAGGTTTGTAATTTTCTATTGTTGAAAATCTAAAGTGATGGCCACCACATTGTGCTCTGTTGTGCCACTGGTTTCATTGACTGTTCTGAAAGGGATGTCACTAATTGTCCTGGGTGTGCACAATGTGGAAGCAGAGTAGGAGGATTGTACCATTAGCCTGTGCCTCATAATCATTCTGCTGCCTTTTTGCTTACAGCAGCTTTGAAACTAACACATTTGTTAAAAAGTAAAATACTTCAGATGCTGAACATCTGAAATACAACAAAAAGGCTGGAAATACTCGACAGGTCTGGCACCGTCTATAGAGAGAAATAGTGTTACTTTCTCAGGTTAAAATAACTTTTCATTGGAATTGAGAATTGTTAGTCTCCGAATGGAGGCCATTCAGGCTATCATGTCTGCACCAGCTCACAGATTATAATGACTCCGTGCCATTCTCCTGCCTTTTTCCGCATTACGCTGTACATTTTCTAGCTCAATAATTATCCAGTGCCCTCTTGAATGATTGATTTGAACCTGCCTCCATCACACTTCCAGGAAGTACATTCCATACCTTAATTACTCACTGCGTGAAAAAGTTGTTTCTCATCTTGGATTTGCTTCTTTTGCAAATTATTTTAAATATATGCTTCCTCATTCTTGATCCTTTTATGAGCGGGTACAGTTTCTCCCTTTCTACTCTGTCTAGACCCGTCTTGATTTTGAAGACTTTGAACACATGTTCTCTCAGCATTTTCCCTGCTGAGGAAAACAGCCCCAATTTCAGTCTCATCTTTACAACTGAATTTCCTCATCCCTGGAACACTTTGTGTAAACTCTTCCACACCCTCTCCAATGTGTTTATATACTGTCTGAAATGCATCTCCCAGAATTGGGAACAATCCTCCAGCTGAGGTCTAATTCAGACATTTGTTCAGCTGCACCCTTGGTCCAGCAAGATTCCAATGTCAGGGGAAATGCTTTTGTTGCAGTCGAATGATTAAGATTACTATCATACAGGGGTTGACTGAGAGATGTTGCTGCTCCACGTTGTCATTCTGTTTTGCATCGCCCCTGAACAGGAAACGTTCTCTTGTGGGGGGCGGGGGGGTGATATAAAGAGGCCACTGTGGAGGCTGCTTGGAGATGAAGTGCACCAAGGGCAATCTCTCTGTCTGTCTCTAGTCTGTGCTGGCTCTTGCTTACCAATGAGATTGTTACTGAACTGGGTCACCTTCTCTGTTTAGGCCTGGGGAGGGTCATGTTCACCCTGTCACTCCATTTTTACCCTGTGAATCTTCTGAAGGTGGTGCCAGTAACATCTTGGTTCATCTCGGTGTTTGGGAGGTCTCTGAAGCACTGTCCACTACCTCCTGTTATCTGATACCTTGTCATTTCAGAGTGTAATGGGTTTTGGTGCATTTCTTAAATTGATTATTATTTTTCCCCAGAGTTAAGATTCATCCACCCTGCAGTGGCTCTGCAGTGACCTGTGTGACAGATCAGGTAGAAATGGAAATTTCCTTTCCTGAGTGAGATGGGTTTTTACAACAATCAATGATACTTGCCATGATCACCATTACTAACTTTTAATTCCAAATGTTGTGAATTGAATTAAAATTCCACCATCTACTCCGGTGGGATTTAAACCATGCCATCAGAGCCTGGGTCTAATGATCACTGTTTCGGTGACATTCCCTTGTTACCCAGCAGCCCATCTCCCTCTGTGGGTTGCTGTGTGTCTGGACGATGTGCCTGGTTTATCTACAGGTGAGGTTCTGGGAAAGGAGTGGGCCTGAGGTTTGCTGAGGGCCATGTTAAATAGTGAATGTTAAGAGAGAGTCCTGGTTTCAGTACCTGTTGTTGGGAGAGTGATGTGGGTGTCATGGTGATGCCATTTGTTGCAGTATTTCATGACCTTGACCACTGACCAAACCTTACATTCCTGTAGCCTGGTCCTCAGAGCCAGGCTCTTGGCATTGATCCTAACAAGGTGCTGTCTTTCCCACATCCTTCATAGGCTTTGTCTCGAAGAGACCCTGCAGGAACAGGACCTTGTTCCTTTCCAGCTCATCTACTCTGACCTCCTGTGCTGCATTGGAGAAGCCAGGAATCCTCCCAGGCCTGCAGCTTCATTATTGTGGTCTGCTCCTGCTGAGAAAGTTATTTCGTCTCTCGCCCCAGCTACAGTCAGAATCAGAATGGCAAGAAATCTTGGCTCATTTTAGTGTTAGCCTTGTACCAACATCTGGAGCCTGTGCTGAGCAATGCCAATCACTGTGTTGTTAATATTAGATTGGACACCACAATGGCAGAGCTAGGCTAGCGCAAGCAGTATGTAGTTTACAGGCTAAAATAAAACCAGGAACTGCAGATGCTAGAAATCTGAAATACAAATGGAAATTGCTGGGAGAAACCGAGCAGATCTGGCAGCATTTGTGGAGAAAAAGCAGAATTAACGTTTCAAGCCTGGTGACCTTTCTAAAGGAGGGTCCTGTGTCGTTTACATGCCACATGCATCACACCCAATGGACAAGAGGTAGTTGTTCATCACATCAAACATCCAGTAAAAGGCCTTGTTGCAATCTAGCCCCTTACAATCGCTGCTAAGTTTCTAGGATACTGATGGAATTATAACTGATCAAATCTGAGATTGTTTGGATGATTTTGTTATATCATTATAATGGTGAAGTATAACACCACTGGAGTTGTCCACAGTGATTATAATGCTTTAACAAGAAGTTATTCTTCCTTTACCTAAACTAGGGAATCAAAAGAAAGGAGGGCAACAGGTGTGTGTTAAATTCAGGAATTTTCCATTAGCTGGGGCCAGTGTTAATGAATAAATATTCCTGGGGTACTGGTTTGTGCAATGTTAGTGATAACCGGAGAGGCGGACTGTATAAATCATCAGTGTAAATCCTGTTCGGATACTTAAGAGCAGACTCCCCAAAGCAATTGCTCAACTTGGTTGAGGTAAGAGACTGCCAAGGGGACAGTGGCAGTGCTTTACGGAATGACCTCCAAACATCCCTGACTGGGTCAGACATCCCAACGAGCTGGGACAGCCTCTGGCTTGTGATCAATCAGAATGGAGAAGATTCACTGAGCACAGATGGACATCAATGGGAGCACTGAAGTGAATTGTAGGTGTTGGACAGAGTGAGCAAA
>NC_063358.1:661097-677338 GCF_021869965.1 Rhincodon typus
TCAAACCACCTTCCTGCCTGCCGGTACACTCCTGCGACCTTGAAACCTTATTCATGACCTCACTACTCTCAACCTCCTGTACACTGGAGCTACAATTCAGGTTCCCATCCTCCTGCTGAATTAGTTTAAACCCTCCCGAAAAGCATTAGCAAATTTCCCCCCCAGGATATTGGTACCGCTCTGGTTCAGGTGTAGACCATCCCGTTTGTAGAGGTCCCACCTACCCCAGAATGAGCCCCAATTATCCAGGTATCTGAATCCCTCCCTCCTGCACCATCCCTGTAGCCACGTGTTCAACTGCTTTCTCTCCCTATTCCTCGCCTCATTAGCACTTGGCACGGGTAACAAACCAGAGATAACAACTCTGTTTGTTCTAGCTCTAAGCTTCTACCCTAGCTCCTTGGATTTCTGCCTTCCATCCCCATCCCTTTTCCTACCTATGACGTTGGTGCCTATGTGGACCACGACTTGGGGCTGCTCCCCCTCCCCCTTAAGAATCCCGAAAACACGATCCGAGACATCACGGACCCTGGCACCTGGAGGCAACACACCAACCGTGATTCTCTCTCGTTCCCACAGAATCTCCTATCTGTCCCCCTAACTATGGAGTCCCCAGTGACTCATGCTCTCCTCCTCTCCCACCTTCCCTTCTGAGCAACAGGGATAGACTCTGTGCCAGAGACCTGTACCCCATGGCTTAACCTTCTCAATCACTTGCTGTGCCTTGCTCCTAACATTTAGTGATTCATGCTCAGCATGTCCAAGTCTCCCTACACCTTGGAATTCTGCTCACCTTTGCCATTTAAGTAACACTCTGCCTTTTTCCCTCCTTGCCAAAGTTAACAAATTAAAAATTTCCCACATTATACCCCCTCTGCCAGATTTTTATCCACTCACTCTACCCATTCATTTGTCACCTCATTGTGTCTTCTTCACACACACTTTCCAACCTGTTTCTGTGTGGCCTGCAGATTTAGCCACGACACTTTTGATGCCCTTGTCTAAGTCATCACATTAATATAAATTGTGAACCATTGAAGGCCGCGCACAGACCCCTCCAGCATTCCACTCATCACATCCTCCCAATCAGACATTGACCCATTTGTGTGTTCTCTGTTTTCTACCAGCCAGGCAGTCTTCTGTCCGTGTTGATATGTTAATGCCTACAGCATAAACTTCTACTTTGCATATTAACCTATCATGTAGACACCTTGTCAAGTGTCGTTTGGAAATTGATACACAGTACGTCTACAGCCTCCCCTTTTACCACAACACGTGTTACCATTCTAATAGATTTGTTAAACCTGATATCCCTTTCACTAAGTGGTGCTGATTCTTCCTGATTACCTGAGTTTTTCTAAGTGCCCAACTACAACTTCCTTAATGATTGATTTGAATATCTTCTCTATGTCAGACATCTAGCTAACTGACCTAAAGATTCCTGTTTTTTTTTTGTCTCCCTGTCTTCTTGAATCTGTGAACTATTAAATCAGGATCTAGGTAAACTATTCACAAACTCAATTTTCTGTCCTGAATTAAACAGTGGACTGAAAAGTCTCAATAGCCTCTCAACACTTGGTGTTCTGAAATTAACTCCAACAGATAATCTTTTGAGGGTTTATTTCCATCTTTAAGGAAGCAGTTTGTTGGTGCAGTCAATGTGTTGTGTGTAACCAGCATTTTGAGGAAGTGCAGATGTCACCATTGCCAGACATTCCCATCCCTCCATGGGTGCGGAGTGGCAGTTGTGAGGAGGATGGAGATTCTTCACTGGGATTTGACAAAATTAACAGAGTGGGCAAAGATTTGGCAGATGGAATACAACGTGGAGAAGTGTGAGGTTATTTACTCTGGTAAGAAAAATCAGAAATATAGAATTTAAACATTGCTAAAAGAAGACAAGAAATTATTATGTACTCAGAACTAGAAGAAAGAAACAGACTTGAAAAAAAGAGGCACCATTTTATACAGAATTAGAAGAGGTGCTGATTCATTTGTCCATTGTTGGTATGGAGATACTGCAAGAACACTTAACTGTTAATCTTAATTCTCAGACCCAGACAGGTAGACTCTGGTCACGATGTGGCTTTAGGAATGCAGCAGAGATTGATAAATGCGCAAACCTCACTGAATCTCAAATTGGTTTTTGGTGCAGTTCTTGGCACAGACTGGAATATTGTGTTGTTCAATAGCAGAATCATACCTAATGTTGGACAGAGGTTCCCGAGGCTTGAAGGTATGGGCTGGTTCAGCACGAATGGCCTGCTTTCTCCTGTGAATGGTCAGCAGGGAGGTGCCGTTTGACATGGCCCCCAGTTGTTAAGGATGTTCAGCTACAGCGTTGGCATCTCGCTGGCACCAAAGCTCAGCTCATTTTACTCGTGTGCGGTAGGAAAAATACCTTCGTAGCTTGAAGCAGAATTGTGCTGGTGGAGAAAACCAGTCGTGGGTTTATTGCAAAGTAACAGTATGAGACAGCTGGCTTCACATCGTTCATATTTTTGAGACATCTTCCTCCCCCAGGGTTATTTGGAATAACTACCCCAAGGGTCAGTTGGAGTAAATTCCCCCCACCTCCACCCCGGGTGATCTGAAGTAGACTGAACACCATTCAAAGACAAACGGGCCATTGGCTGATTGGCCACTTTATTAAATAATCTGGACTGCACTAAGGATTACACTGGAACCCAATATTATGTTATCAGTTGGATGCACAATATGATGTATTTGCATGTCCTACAAGCTATACATATTAACACACAGAGCCCTGTTTAATTTGGACCAAAAGAATAGATTGTACCTTTCTTCATTGCGGAAAATAAGGGTCACAGGGACTTCCAACATCTGCATTGCATGGCAACACCCTGACCAATCAGAATTGACATGTCTGGTCTGACAACAGGGATCGACAGTTAACTGTTCCTGTTGTGTCGCAGTGCCAATGATAGCCTAACCAATCAGCACTCTGTAAAATGCTGTCCTTTAATACAAGTCAGTTTTTTGTACCCAAGTCCTGATGAGTTTAAAATGAAAAACTTCAACTTTTTGCCCCCTTTCAGCAACATTTAAAACAGAAATGAAGTATTTCTGAAATGCTGAGAGGTTAGGAAGAATTGAACATCAAACAACTTGGCTGAGAGATAGTAGGAACTGCCAATGCTGGAGTCAGAGATAACACTGTGTGGAGCTGGAGGAACACAGCAGGCCAGAAAAAGGGTCCTGACCCAAAACGTCAGCTTTCCTGCTCTTCTGATTCTGCCTGGCCTGTTATGTTCCTCCAGCTCCACACTGTGTTATATATAAACAACTTGCTGTCATTGTTCATGAGTCACTGAAGGTTAACAAGAAGGTAGGGTGTAATTAACAAGCCACATAAAATGTTGGTATTTTACAAGAGGGCTTGGGTACCCATGTAAAGATAAAGATATCTTACTGTAATTATATAGGGCCTCGGTGGGACCATGTTTGGAATATTCTGTGTAATTTTGTTTGCCTTGCTGATGCAGTTTGTGCTGACTTGGATACTATTGGTGTTTGCTCAGCTAGAAATGAACCGAAAACAATTTAAATATAGGTCAGACATTTATTTTTAAGAAACTTTTCTCCTTGGGGTATGCAGAGGTCTGCATTTTTTTTTAAAACTTTGTTTTTAAACTATATTTTGAATTTCTGTGATAATCTTTATGCAGTTTTTCTAAATTAATGAATCCCTGTGTTAGGTAAGTTATCATAATTAACCCTGGATAATTGAGATCATGTCTAAGAAATTGGATAAAAAAAATATTTGTTTCAATTTTAAATCAAAGTTTTTATCAATGTTGTCCTTTAAAAGTAACACATAAAACAGTTTTTATTTAATATGGGGATATTTCTATACAGAAATCCATACCTTCCATAAAATATCTGGAATTTGGTAGCTTACTAAGAAATAAACATGAAAAATATGGTTTCTAAATAGATGATGGTTCAGTTCTGTACTGGTTTTATATTTTAGTTGAAATGATAAATGGTGTATTAAAATATGTTTGAGAAGATGGTGACTATACTCCAGATTAGTGTATTCTCATGTAACACAGTCTGCACACATCCTGGTATAACACGAACAGACTAGATCCTGATCACTACACTTGATAATTAGAGAGCTTTAAAATGTAATATTCTGTTAGAACTAATTTTATATTGTGCAGACAAGATAATTACTTGGAAATCAACTACTTTTCATGACACAAGCATGCAGAGATTTATTGAATTACTCATTTTATTGTGACCACTATTGAGTACAAATAAGGGAGAAGTGTCAGCTGCCATGCCCTAAACGGTTGAGGACACAAGGATCTCCAAGGTTGAAGGCCACCACTCATCAGTATGTTAGAGACAAAAAAACTGCAGATACTGGAATCCAGGGTAGACAAACAGGAGGCTGGAAGAACACAGCAGGCCAGGCAGGATCTGGAGGAAAGGAGCAGTTAATGTTTCGCATATTACCTTTTTCACTCCTGAAGAAAGGTAATACTCGAAATACTGACTGCTCCTTTCCTCCAGATGCTGCCTGACTCCTCAGTATGTGCTGTGTACAGCAGGAGGGAATCCCCAGCCTGGAATCCCCATCCAGATAATGATGGTAGAAGTTCAGAACACCTTTCTGCATATGACAACTGATACTAAGTGAGTTACCAATTTTCCAATGTTTGGATGCAGATTGATAGTACAGCTGAGAACCAGGCTGAATAAAGGAGGTTTGGAGAGGAGGTGAGAAACAAATAGGAGAAGCAAAACTAAGAGTCTGCAGCTATCAAGAAAGGAAATATGCCTTCTCCTCTTTGAGGATCATTTGAGTATGTTTTTCTACAAGGTGGTGGAACTTAGGCCTTTTAGTTTATTCAGGACAAAGTTGGCTAGGTTTTGATGGACAAGGTAGTCAAAGGTTATTGGTACAGAGAGGGAAGTGGAACTGAGTACATAACTAGGTCAACTATGATATTGAAAGCTGGAGCAGGCTCAAAAAGATCAAAGGACCTAATCTTGCTCTTGAGTTCTATGTTCCTACTGTCAGTTTATCAATAGTTAAAGGTTGTAAAAGTAGAAGCCAGAAGCCAGAAAGGGAATTATGCATGGCTGAGGTATTAACTGAATACTTTGCATCTGTCTTTACCAAGAGGGCAGATGCTGCTGAGGTGATGGTGACACTTGGGGCTGAGTTTTCAGAGTTGTGGAGACTCCAAGCATGCTTAAAATTACAATAGGCACTGGATCTGGAAGTCCCCCCCTCCCCCATTTCCAATAGATCCCATTTTTGTCGTTAGGGAAACAGGGTGTGGTGTGGCACACAGGTAGAAACCTAAGCTCCATGGGGCCACTTGAACACTCGACTGAGTTCAAACATCACGTTTCTGCTGAGGGGCAAGCGGCTCGTACCTGCAGTATGGGTTCCCTGGATTTCTGAAGGATTTATCTAAATAGTCATGAAGGATCAATAAGGTCTCGAGAACTGTCAAACTGTCAGGTTATTTTAATTCTCAACCATTTAAAAAAAATTGTCACCTATCTTCATCAGCAAGTGTTGGAGAAAACTCTCTTCTAACACCTAAAATAGCTGGTTATTGATATTACCCTAAATATTCTCATTATGAATGCTCACTGGTATATAAGTAATGGTTCTGAGGAGATTAATATTCGTTGGCTTCACCTGTTCTACAGATATCTGTGGGTGAAAACAAGGAGGTTCTACTCCAGCCTTTGGAAGGTGTTTGCACCTAAGGTCCTAGTAATTATACCTGATCAAATGTACTTATTGCTAACATCAATAATCTTGTAATTTAAGAACAGTGCCAGTTCTATAGGTATTTTACCTTATTCTATCCTCCATCAATAATCACTCGATAGGCTAAGACAACAGAGGATTGGAAGCAATAAATTATCTCAAACAGCCTTTACTCAGTAGCACATCATTGATAGTAAATACCACAAGGTGTTAGACGTGGTCATCTGGAAAACTACCACACTTTCCACAACCTGCAGTTATTCCAGCAAGCGAGCTGTAAGTTAATGGTCTAAATGACTGATCAGAAGTTTTTAAAGAATTAGCTGTCATTGATGCAGGCTTAGAAGTGGGTGTGGGTAGGTTAGTGATGGGAATGCCAAGAGTGAGAGCTAGAAGGCGTGATAATTAACAAAACAAGTAGGACAGAACCCCAGTGAACCAGGCAGTCCCTTATCCAGCTCTTGCCACAACATGGGGCACTTCCAATCAGTGTCTGGGGCAATCTGTCTGACTCCATCACACAATGCCTTCCCATCCTGAAAATTAAAATCGCAGCATTAGAGGCTCTTTCTCCCCTGAGGCTAGTACAGTGAGATCAGAACAGTTCTAAACCTGAGCTATTAATTTTGAAGAACAATATCAGCCATTTGTAGCACCAGTGACTGGCTGCAGTCATGACATTTCTGGTTGTAGTTCTGGTGTCAGGCCTAAACTAGTGCTGAAGTCTGTAGTGAGTACTCTATGTCGATGGATAAAATGGTACATCTAGACAAAATAACTCTGAATTAAATTCCAGGCTATGGTGGTGATTTTGAGAATGTGTGGTTTTCCTAACTTTGTGATGCTTTGTCTTTTTCTCTGTTTAGGAAACCTGGCTGGATGTTCCCAGCAGCAGATCGGAAATGGCTGTGGTTATGCAGAAGACACCAGTCAGCATGTAAGACATGGGAATTGATGGTTAATCGCATGAATAATCAAAAGTTTTGTCATCCAACCTTTCAGGACAATCAATGGAAGTAAAAGACATCATTTTATTTTAAGCAAATCAGATCTGTTTTTCTTCCATTACATATTCTAATATTCTTATAGGAAATGAGATGGCTGCTATCACAGAAATATTATAAAATAATAATTAATTATTAACTTGAACATGTAATCGTTCAGCTTTTTAATAGTATATTTAAACCAATTTGAATTCTAAAATAGCGCCGTGCAGAATGTGTACTACTTCAAGGTGCTTAGTAATTGCATCTCTGGCAAATCCCTGTTTGTTCAGCTAATTATGTTAGTGACCAATGGGTGTCCATGGTGGGGTGGGTGCTGGTGCCAGAAGGCAGATAAATCATCAAGTAAGCAGGCCTCTGGGTAGACTCCACCCTTATCTGCGGGCAAGTAAATCAGGTTAAAGGGAGATTTGTTTCTGCTCCTCCCTGTTATTGAACAAGGTCAGAGTGTAACTACAGCCAGCAGGTAGCCTCGAGGCTCTTACAGGTTGAGGAGGAAAAAATGGTTACGGGAATAAAGGGAACACCTTTATCAGAAGGAAAATGCTGACTTAGCTGGAATCATGAGAACGCCACATGAAGGGTCAGAGGGATGGCTCGGACTTGAACCTGTGGTTTTATTGCAGAGCTATTGTAACATTTGTTGCTAAAACCTTCCCCATGTGTTTATTTAAGACAAACTTAGCTCCAGATTTATGAATATGTTGATCTCCAAATAATTCTTTTAAACTGGATTCTGTAAAAATAACAATTATGAAATTGTTGCCTGTGCTGGATTGAAATCTTGTAATTATTCAGTTAAATTAGTTACCCCCCTTGGGTGGGACTAACTTTGCTTCGCAAATATTCTATTTTCATGGAGCCAGTTTAAATACCATAGAATATGGCTCGCCTATTAGCTCAGCGCTGCTGTCACATAATTATCCCTGATAAAAATTTCACTTTTATGTTGCACAATTGGTCTGTTGTAGGTAATTGCAATGAACACACAGGCTGAAACGGGTTAGAATTTCTGGGGGTTTACTGCAGCTGGTCTGTAATGGGAGGGGGAAATGAATTGGCTTCACACGAATAGGTCAAATGTTTACCTCCTTTTCGTGTGAGTGTACCCTCTGCTTAAAGAGAATTCAAACGGACTGCTTGCTAGATACTGAGGCTATGTACAGTTTTGAGGGTATGGTCTGAAGGACTTCTATCGATAACTCGGATCCAGAAATCAGCAACTCCAGAAATATCCCCAAGGTGAGCGTGAGGACTTCAATGCTGAATTTTGGACTGATTTTTTTTTTTAAGAAAAAGAATTCAGAATGTTGTTCCAAGAGGAGTTTTATCTTAAATCTTTTGTTTTCAATGTACAGATTTATTAATGGAAATGGTTTGTTGTTTTTCATATTGCTGATTTTAAGAGTGATGGTTTGCTTGTCCTTCACACAGAATGATGATGAGCCTCACGGTGAGAAGTCTGGATCATGTGTAGCCAGTGATGAGGTCTGGGCCAAAACAAGATCACTTCCACCACCAACCCCTGATGAGATCCGAAAGGATTCGCTATCGTCTCGGTCAGGAGCCACCCCAACTGGTATCTATCTAGCAGAGATAGTAGGAACTGCAGATGCTGGAGAATCTGAGATAACAAGGTGTGTAGAGCTGGATGAACACAGCAGGCCAAGCAGCATCAGAGGAGCAGGAAAGCTGACGTTTCAGGCCTAGACCAGAAGGGTCCTCTGATGCTGCTTGGCCTGCTGTGTTCATCCAGCTCTACATCTTGTTATCTCTGGTATCTATCTAGCAATTGGGTTGTGCTGGGAGAACACCACGTTGATGTCGATCCTTTCTCTTCCTGTATGACAGGAACAAATTGAGTTTGAATAATGTGAAAGAAAGCTCACTGCCTGCTGCATCAGACTTTCTAGTGAATGGACTAATTAGCCTCTTTTTAACTTGAAATTGAATTTTAATTTTAAAATAAATTCCTCATGTAGCAAAAATACTAGTTTCTGCTGAATGGGAAAATGATCATTAGCTTAAAAAGTATCAGATCTAACAAGAGAAGATTGTAAATACAGAGGTATCTTGATTTCCTGAAGCATTTATGCAGTTTAAGTTTCTTTCTTTGTACCTTGTAATTTACAATATGATTCCATACATTAAATTCTAGTTCTAACATCCCTGAGAAAGGGATGAAACATTCCTGAACAGTTCACTAAAGCATAGCTCGCCATCTATTGGTGAAGCTCTGAACTCCTTGAAATTAGTCAAAGGCCTTTGAACACCATCAGCTGGTTTTGGGGCTTTGTAATTTTCTGTTTGGTGATTCTGTACCAAACAAAGTGAGCTGGGATCACCAGTGTTGGTGAACTTTGTAATGATGGAATGTCAGACAGCCAGCTTAAGGCAATCATGTATCGGCCTAAATGTGACAACAACAACTACCTGTATTTATATAGCACCCTTAATGTACTGAGGTCCTTCACAAGAATCTTTATAGAATAAGATGTGACACTGAGTCATATAGGAGACATTAGCTGAAGGGATATAAAGCTTATTCAGAAAGGAGGCTTTAAGGAGTGACTTGAAAGAGAAAAGTAATATAGAGAGGGATTCCAGAGCTTAGGTAACCAGCAACTGAAGGCAAAACCACCAATGGACTAAAGGCTACAGATAGCATGAGAGGGGCAAGGAGGGAAAGGTTATATTTTGTCATGGAGCAGGTATATACTAATTAGATAAATTTGCCTAGTCCCACAAATACAGATTGTATCCCAGTTTTGGATTCGGTTGAAGGGGAACTCGAATAAATTAAAAATGAATATTCAAGTCATTATAACTTCATTAAAAGTGTGTAAATTCCTACCTTTTGTTTTTAATAACAAACAGGGACAACTTTTAAACCTCCACAAAAGATCCAATCATCTTTCAAAGGCCCAAAGCTGAAAGAGAAGAGAATTCGAAGAACCACAATCATGGGACTCCCACAACACGTTCAACAGGAACTAGGTCTGTACGCTGTTCACTTATAAACTGCTGACCAGTCAGCCTGTTGTATTTCTTTACACAACTGTGAAGGAGTCGAATGTAACCAGAATGGAATATGGAGCAGGTGTAGGCATTAGGTTGGTCCTCCCAGAAATGAAAAAGAATGACCATTTCCCAATTGCTCCATTGTAGCCTGGATCAAGGAGGGCATTTAGTGGCTGAAGACAGGCTCCATTTAGCTATTTAGTCTGTGCTGCATTCACTCACCTCTGCTTGTTACAGTGGGTTACCTCTGGACATGGCCCCATGGCACTGGACAGGAAACGGCACAGTGAGGTTTCCTGCTCCTGACCCGTCTCTGTAGTTTACATCATGAAGTGTAGTTGTATTGTTGCAATATGCTGTGCTCGGGAAGTTCTCCATTCTGCTGTGAAGGGCTCAGTGTAACAGCAGCTCTCTGATGATGGCAGCTCCTGTATCATTCCCTCACCCTGACCTCAAACTGTTAGAGAGCACTCATCAACAAAGAGATTGGTCGATGTTTGAAACTGTACACTGAACCTTGGCTGATTAAAACTTCAATCAGGGACCAAATCTAATAAATGAAGGTCACAGGATTCTGGGGCAGAATCTGAAAGAAAGTGGCATAATTTTCAGGAAGAAATATCACAATAACACTGGGAATTTTTCACTCTTTATGAATGATTTTTAGCACTAATTACTACAGAAAGTCTTTAACTACAATTTGAAAGCTTGGAGATGTATTTCTTTTATTTATTCACGAGATGAGGGTGTCACTGGCCAGGCAGCATTTATTGCCCATCCCTAATTGCCCAGAGGGCAGTTAAGAGTCAACCACATTGCTGTGGGTCTGGGGTCACATGTAGGCCAGACCAGGTAAGGATGGCAGATTTCCTTCTCTAAAGGACATTAGTGAACCAGATGGGTTTTTCCTGACAATTGGTAGTGGTTTAATGGTCACCATTAGGCTCTTCATTCCAGATTTTTATTGAATTCAAATTCCATCATCTGCTGTGGCGGGATCCAAATCCAAATCGCCAGAACATTACCTGGATCTCTGGATTAACAGTCCAGTCATCTCCCCATTGTGATTGTGTAATGTGATTGGGATCAGAGCTGAATATTTAATCTGCTTGCCCACAGTGTGGGCAATTATTCAATGGAATGTTTAGCATTCCTGGTGTTTCAGGTGTCTGTTTGTTAAAAGGTTGAGAATTGAGTCAGGTCATACTCTCTCCCAGTCAGCTTTAGGGTTTGATGACATTGATGTTCATCTTGTGAGCAGCTCAGCTGCCATGTACTAGCTGCCATATTTGTAGCTGAAATATTTGACCTTGAAAGCTCCTTGTATAAGCTCAATGTTGCATTTTTCCCTCTGCAGTGACTTGCTGTAGCATAGCAACTCCACTCAGTGAATGATCCAGATTAATTGCCTCATGTTCAGTGGTGTTTTGTATGGGGTGGGGGAATGGAACAGATTGTACTGTTCCTCCCTGGTCACCTTAATAAAGTTCCTTAAGTTTAATAGCTCTGTTTCGAATTGTCTAACACATGTCTCTTATTTTAGTTAAAGGGCCAGTACAGGCTGATCACAGATACGGTATTTGAGGTGGCATAGTACCATGTGGTAAGGTCAGGGGAATGCTCCCACCTTGGAGCCTGCAGTCACACCCTCTGAGTTGTCTTTTTGTGCTCTGAAGCTCATACTGTTAAAGAAGCTGCAGTGAATCCTCATTGTGTATTTTCACCTTAAAGTAAGCCCTACCTATTGCAGCAGTCGAATAAGTTGAAAATTCAGATAAATAATCTTTTGGTTCATGTTATTTCCCCACATTCTACTGGCCAGGATCGAATAGAGTGCCTGCATTTTATTCACAAAAGCTTGCAATATATTGTAGCGATGATGAAGTCTGTGGAGAAGACTTTACCTTTCTTCACTCGAGTATTATCTTTCGGTTGTCAATAAATTGAGTTCTATGTCACTTTTGAGTTTTCATGTTGTTCTTTCTGTTTTGAAACAGGGTTTGGAAAGGGATCCCATGTCTCAAACAGCACTATGAAGGTGCCTGGTGATGGCAATGCTGGCATTGTCTCAGAATCCAGGAGAGAGGGAAATCATTGCTTCAGTATGGTCCCACAATCGAGAGGAAGGGCCTCTTTGCGGTCTGTTAACTTTACAGATTCATCACAGGGAGCTACTGAATCGATAAGCACTTTAGAAATTCATGACCAACAGAACTGGGGACTAATAGATTTTTCCCAAAGACCAAAGTCATTAGCCGTTCCAAAATCACTCATACCAAGTGAACTTCAAAACCCAGTTATGTCTATGTCACCTCAGGCAACATACCTATCCAAGATCATTCCCAATGCAATACTGCCTTCTGCAGTGGATGTTGTGATGATCAACACCAGTCAGAATTGCTTGCGCACCATCAGCAGGGACAGCTTAATAATCGCTCCATCTCCTGCGTGTTCCCGATCCATCTCCCTGCAGAATTATGATGGCAGAGATTACGCTTCAAGTGATGCGTGGAGCCATTCTCAATCTTCAGAAACCATAGTGTCAAACAATTCCACTATTTCGTCACAGGGAAATACTCGGAATCATTCTGCGGAAAAGGTCAGAGAGAAATCGAGAGATGAGCACAATCTAACTAATTCTGTTCCAGATTCTCGTGCGGACACTAGTAGGTGGGTTAATGCATGTTCTGTACAGAGTGTTTTAGAAACCAGTGAGGATACTGCAGCCCACAATACCTCGAACTATCAAACTGATGAACTGAAAAGTAATGGTTTTGTCAACCAAGCACTATCTCCTGCAGAAAGCACCAGTAGTATTGTTGATGCATCGGATACACAGAGTGTAACAAGTGAGCGATCAATCTCAAGGAGCCTGTCCGTTAGGAAAATGAAGAAAGCACCAGCTCCCCCAAGAAGAATCCATTCCTTGCAGCAGAAGGAGGAAGAGCCGAACTTCCAACCAAAAGATCAAAGCTGTGTGTCACCTGTGGACAACGATGTGTTTTCACCTGCACTCAGTGACATCAATCACATCCAACCTGAACCCCATGTGGATTCTCCCGTATTTGCTGCTAACCCTCAATCTCATCACAACCCAGTGACAGCTCAAAATCGGATGGAAGAAATACCGAAAGGAAAGAGTAAGATTTCTCCAGGAAATCCAAACTCACCCATTAAATCCGAGCGAACGATGTCACCATCCAGCGGGTACTCAAGTCAGAGTGGGATTCCCACTATGGGCAGGGATCCCACATCTCCCTCTCCTCCTGGAGGAAGGTCCAAACCTGATAGATCCACTTCCCTGGTTTCTCCAGAAGAGTCACTCTCCTCCTCTTCAGCGTCAATATCATCCTCCATTTCTGAACGGTTTGACTTCTTTTCAATCCCTCCTCCACCGTCGTCACCTGCTCCACCACCACCATCTATGTTATACTCCTGGGGACCAGCATCAATCCCTCCACCTCCTGCAGGATCAGCCCCATCACCTCCCATAAGAAAACCTTCCTTCCTCTTTCCTGCAGCTGCCCGGGCTCCGCCTGTCACCACGGCAACATCCAAACGGGTTCCGCCTGTCACCACGGCGACGTCCAAACAGGCTCCGCCTGTCACCACG
The DNA here is from genome assembly GCF_021869965.1 of Rhincodon typus. Lineage (NCBI taxonomy): Eukaryota > Metazoa > Chordata > Chondrichthyes > Orectolobiformes > Rhincodontidae > Rhincodon > Rhincodon typus. The sequence goes on from NC_063358.1 coordinate 674,497, forward strand.
GTGACAACGTCCGGTCAGGCTCCGCCTGTCACCACGGCGACGACGTCCAGTCAGGCTCCGCCTGTCACCACGGCGATGACGTCCGGTCAGGCTCCGCCTGTCACCGCGACAACATCCAAACGGGCTCCGCCTTTCACCATGGCAACGTCCGATCGGGCTCTGCCTTTCACCATGGCAACGTCCGATCGGGCTCTGCCTATCATCACGACGACATCTAATCAGGCTTCACCTGTCACTATGGCAGTGCCCAATCAGGTTCCACCAGTCTCTACAACTGTGTCCTCATTGGTTACCATGTCTGTGTCCAGTCAAGTCCCACTGGTCACTACGACCACAGCTGCTCAGGCCCCTGTGGCCACTGGGACTGTTCCTGTGGCTCTCCTGCCTTCAGCCTCTGAAACTGTGCATGCTCTGTCTAACCCTGTGGCCACATCTGTCTCCTCAGCGCCTCCCACTGGACAGCAGGAAATCATTCCAGTCGCAACAAAGCACTCTTCACCCCCACCTTCACCCCCGCCATCCCATCACCCTCCTCCACCACCAAAGAAAGCAACAATAACTGGGGCATCCTCGCCTCCGTCTTCCTCCACTGTTTCTGAGCCCAAGAGGCTGTCAGGGTTTGATTGGCCTCCCCCTCCTCCTCCTTTGTCCCCATCTGCGTTTGCACCCTCGACCGAGCCATCATCTGTTCCTGAGAATACCCATCAGGGTGAGCAGGAGGCTGATTTCCTGTTTCCACCTCCTCCACCTCCTTCCCTCCTGACAAACTCAGTGCAAGAGAAGAGGTTTTCTGCACAAGATTTACAGTCGGTGTCTCCACCCTCACCCCCACCGCTACCCCCAGACAAATCATTGAAGAGCACGATCCCAGGGCAACCTGCAACTGTAGAACCTTCATCGCAACGTCTTTCACCTCCAGTTCCCACAGAAACCAAGATGTCACCCAGGCCAAAGCTATCTGCTTCACCAGCAGCCACATCCACGTCAAACCATCTTCAGCAGAAGCCCCTTGCTTTCCCAGGAACCCCACCTGCAGACTCTCATCTTTCAAAAGTAATAACTCCAAAACCAAAGATGTCCAATCAGGATTCTGAGAATAAATTGCCTGTCCAGTCTCCACCTCCTCAAAATGGCAGTGACCAAGATGGGAAGCCGATAGTCACACCATCTCTCTTACAGATGGTACGGTTACGTTCTGTCCGTGTGAACACGTACACAACTGGGGGGCTGGATTGCCAGCCCCAAGTCAGCAAAAACCAACCTGATTTAAAACCACCTGCCAAAAGTAATATGACTGCACCGAGCAAACCTGCTCGCAAGTCTCTGACACACCGTTTATCATCCTCTTCTGATTCAGAATCTTCAGTCAAACCCAACAGTTCTCTCTCTGTAGAGAAACCGACAGTCAGTGATGTTTATGGACAGAGTACACTTAAACCCCCTGAAGATGGGGCTCCACAGAAATCACCTGCTTCGACAGCCAGCTTCATTCTTTCCAAAAACGTAAGTCCCAAGAAGCTGGTCTTTGAAACTCCTCGATCACCAGAGGCAGAAGCTGAAGTGAAGAGGAACTTTGTGGCTGAGCTCAACTCTGTTTCTGAACGAATAGCCTCAAAGAGCGAATCCAAAAGTTTGACAGACGCACAGAGTAAAGTAATTTCAGAAACCACTTCTGCACAGAAAAAACCCGGCAGAATTCCCCCACCTGTTGCCAAAAAGCCTTTGTTTTTACCGAATGTGCACAGACCCCCCGCCACATCGTCTGATGTGAAAGAGCCTCCACAAGTGCAGGAAACGTCTGGTGCCCGTGAAGCTACTAGTGATGCCAAGGACGAGAAAGGTAACTCTTGGTGTGACAAATGATCTGTGTCGCAGACCTGGGATAAATGATTATAAATTGGGTCTGAGTGTTGAGTCTAAGACATTGGTTCCACAAATTGAGATTGTGTAAATGTGACACGGAAAGAACTTTTAGGGTCTAGTGATTACTTTGCAGTTTTTTAAGTCTGATCATGTCTAGTTTTCAAAAACGTTTTGTTATGAAGATAACATCAAAATGCTTTCAGTTACTACTTTTCTAGTTTTCAGCATCCAAAAAGAAAGTGTAACAATGTGAAAAGGCCATCACTAGGTTTTTAACGAATATCCATGACTTCAGTTACAGAATGTCCATGTCAAAATGGACCCATTTGTTTCTTCAATTCCTCTTGCCTGTTATCAATAGTGTTGACATCTGTGTAAGATTTGAATAAAACAAGTCTTTCAGTCTGAAGTGGGGTGGTTTAAGAAGTAAAATAGAAATGATCATAAAAATATTAATTTAAAGTGTTCAAAGTGTTTGGGAATATACAAACATTCAAATTTGGAGCTGTAGGAGGTTACTCAGCTGCTTGAGCCTGTTCCATCATGGCTGATCTGATTACCACCTACCCCCTGATAACCTTCCATGCTTTGTTTGACAACAGTCTGTCTCCTTGGTCTTTAGCAATATTTCACGACTCTGCTTTCACCACTTGTACAGGAAGAGAGTTCCAAAGGCACTCAACTCTCCATGTATTTGGCTGTTGTCTGACTTAAATGGGTAATCCTTTTTTTAAACAGTGACCCCTTGTTCTAGATAACACGGTATAGAGCTGGATGAACACAGCAGGCCAAGCAGCATCAGAGGAGCAGGAAAGCTGACGTTTCGGGTCGAGACCATAGATTCTGTTTTGCCAATCCCCTTTAGCATCTTACATACCTTAATTAGATCTCCTTCTATTCTTGTAAACTCCAGAGAATATAGACTGAAACTGCTCAACAATAAGAAAAACTCCTCCTGTCTGGAATCAAATCTAGTGAA
>NC_063358.1:687338-713199 GCF_021869965.1 Rhincodon typus
CCCCCTTGACCTGTCCGTCCTCCCTGGACTGACCTATCTCCTCCCTAACTCCCCACCTACACTCACCTTTACTGGCTCCATCCCCGCCTCTTCAACCTGTCTGTTTCGTCTCCACCTATCCTCTCCTCTATCCATCTTCTATCCACCTCCCACTCTCTCCCTATTTATTTCAGAACCTCCTTCCCCTACCCCACTTCTGATGAAGGGTCTAGGCCTGAAACGTCAGCCTTCCTGCTCCTATGATGCTGCTTGGCCTGCTGTGTTCATCCAGCTCTGCACTCTGATCTCTCTCTCCAGTTCAGTTTCTGGTTGATGGTAGCCCCCAGGACATTCAGCGTTGGTAATGCCATTGAATGTCATGGGGCAATGGTCAGATTCACTCATTGAAGATAGTTCTCCTTCAGCATTTCTGTGCTGTTTAAATTCCGTTTTGAATGTTGAACTACTTAACATTTTTTGGCTTTCAGTTCTGAAACTAGCATTGTGTTAATGTGATTTTGAAGCTACATGTTTTGCAATGCATTAACATTTTAAATAAAGTTAAAAGATATCAGTGATCATTTTGTCAATCACACCTTCATCTCTTTTCCATTCCTCCCTGTCTCAGTTTACTTTTACCTTTCTATTTTATAGACGATGTGATTAAACTTCAAATTGGCAATGAAGCATGTTATTTTTGAGAAGTTTCTAGAATTAGCCATTATGTAGGTGGCCTTTGAAGTTTTAAAAACATTTTCCTATTCCCCATAATTTGTGAGAGACATAATGTGTTAGCATACCTTCCTGTTCCTACTTGTTGGATAAAGTGCTGTAATTTGCACAAAGGGGACACTGGGAGATGAGTAGCAACAGTATATAATTCCAACAATAATGTGTCTGTAATTTAGGAAAATTTTCCATGTTACTCCACAGTATTTACTGAGGATTTACTGAGACATAGCATTGTACACCAGGCTAAGTGAGGGATATTAGGATGTGTAGTCTGAAACTTACGCAGGGGTATATTTGAAGGAAGTTTTAAGGGAATAGGCAGGGAATTTCAGAGCATTGGTGCATTGACAGTAAAGATGCTGCAGCAGTGAGTGAAGGAAGAAGTGGGCTGCAGTGGAAGCCAATGTGAGGTATCTGCAGATTTTTGAAGGGTTTGCGGTATAGGTGAGGATGGGGAGAGCTTTGGAGGAGGAAGAGCATAGATTAAGAACTTGAGAATGGGAATTTTCAATGGGACATTGGACTGGGACCCAAAGTAATTCAGTGGAGACTGGGAGAATGGCCTGGAGTTTTGTCCTTGGGCACAGTGAGATAGTGAGTATCGAGGAAAGTTCCCAGCTCAACTGTCCAGTCTGAGGAGCAGGTGCCCACAAACATGGGATTTTCCAAGAAGGGGAAGGGTGAGGGCTGTAGTGAGGCCAGTGAATCTGGGAAAGAGTCACATCAGCACTGGCTGCTGGGTGTGGAAGCAAACTCTCTTTACAAGACCCAGCTTAGTGCTGTGGGATTTCATCCAAGTTATAACCAAAATAGGAAAACCCTCTAGCCCTCCCCTCCCATAAACACATTTCCCTGTCTCATTCATGCCACCTCCATGGTATCTTATGCCAAGCAATCACCCCTTTCATGTGGACTCTTATACCTTCTGTTTTAATTAATAGTCAGTTCACCCATTATACACTTTATAGAACCAATTAGCTCCATAGTAACAAAGAAATAGGTGCCTTTTAAAATAATTTTTTTAATGAAGTCATTTATCGATAATTTTACACTTTCTTCAAAAAGTCACACTAAAAATAATTGTTCTATACAGGTCAATAGAAGTGTCAAACATTCAGACCTTTTAAATGCCTAAGAGCAGAAATGTCTTACACAAGAACAGAAATTGCTGGAGAAACTGTGCAGGTCTGGCACCATCAGTGAAGAGAAAGCAGAGTTAACGTGTCCAGTGATCCTTCTTCAGCAGAAGTCTTTTTATCCTTGTGTAAATAAACATTGTAAAATGGACAGAGGAGATGAGTGGGTCAGGGCTGTCAATCAAGCAGTGTTTTCCCTGGAGTTCAGTCTATTGGATATCTGGACTGTGAGGCTGCTGAATGTGGACTTGTTTTGAAACCAGTATGCACCCTTCAAAGGCTTTACTGAATATCAGGAATTCTGAAATCAGGTCCTGACCATCATTATTTTCATTTAGCTCCCTATCCTATGTAAATCCAAGCAATAACAGCAGGCTGTGATAACAATTAACAGCCGTTGGAAGGTCAGCTAGGTGTACATCGGAGTAGTTAACTCTGAAGGTGAAAACGATGGTTGCAAAAGAAAATTTTCAGATGTTATAATAGTTTAAAACTGAGTTGTTAAAACTGAGGAGATTTTTCTGAATGTATTTATGCAGCTGTGTTCTCTGCCATCGTACCTATGTGTATGTTACTGACTAACCACAAAGATGAGCAGGAAGACAACAGGTGCAGACCAGATCCTAGAATAAAGGTAACCTTCAGGTGCAGGACCAATCAAATACAAAACTTCTCAAATGAAGGTTAATCAGACGGTTACTGTACATTGAGCCATAGCTGAATGGGTGTTGGAATAATTTAGAAGATACCTGAAGTTTGAATTGTTTGGAACAACACAAGATCAGTTAGGAAACAAAGACAAATTTTCTACAGTTAATGTTGTATTTGTAGTGTAGTTTGTAATGTAATTACAGAAATCTACAAACTTTGTAACAATTATACTTTTATCTAATCTAACCTGCAGTAACATTATCTTTGATATTCCTTCCCAACCAAATGTAATGGAAGGGTCAAATTTGCTGCTAACTTTAATTAGCTTGTTCAGAAAGCTCAGGTCTTGTTCACTGTTTTGCCAAGGTATTGAAATTACGTGGGAAAGTAGTGGAACCGTTGTTGTACAATTGTTTGCTCACTTCTCAAAAGGGAAAGGATGGGTTTACATTCAGGTTCAGGGGACCTGGCCTGAAATGCAAACCTGTCTTTTCTCTTAATGAAACTGATGGGCGTGTCTGGCAGATTGGCTAGACTGGGATAGTGACCTTCGCTACAGAGTTCAGCACATGCGTGTGCATGAGAGGGAGAGAAGATTGAGCTGCGCTAAGACCTTCCCAGTTTCACTCCTACACTGGTAAGGTTTTTGGGAATGGGGGAGCTATAGCTGATTTCTTTTTCCTAACGTGGAGTTCCCAGTATGTGCTGGCAGATTAGTTCTCTGACTGTGGGGATGAGTTTGGACGCCTCTCAGTTCTCCATCGAATCCCTCCAGTGTGGAAACAGGCCCTTTGGCCCAACAAGCCCACCCTGACCCTCAGAGCATTCCATCCAGTGCCATTCCCCAAACCCACCTAATCTACACATCCCTGAACACTATGAGCAATTTAGCATGGCCAGTCCACCTAGCCTGCACATCTCTGGACTTTGGGGAGAAACTGGAGCACCTGGAGGAAACCCACGCAGACATGGGGAGAATGTGTAAACTCCACACAGACAAAAGTTGCCCGAAGGAGAATCGAACCCGGGTCCCTGGTGCTGTGAGGCAGCAATGCTAACCACTGAGCCACCGTACTGCTCTAGTTTCTGCAGTTTGAAATCCTTCACCATCTCCAGGAGCGGGCTCTGCCTCTGCAGACACTGTGATGCAAATCTTTTTGACTGGGAGGGGACCCTTTCACAACTTGGAGTAGTTTTGGCCTCAGTGTATTTTGGAGAGGTTGGTGTAGACTTGATGGGCCGAATGGCCACCTTCTACATTGTAGGGATTCTATAATTCTAATATTGTAAACAGGACTAAAAATGATAAGACTTAAGGCCTTACATCTAAGTGATATATTTGGGGTATTTATAGTGTCTGCTATCTTGAAGACAGATGCAAACTATTGGCTTAAAGTATCTGCCATTTCCCTCTTCCCTTTCGTTAATTCCACAGTCACATCCTCCAAGGGTCACACACACATTGACTATTCTCTTTTTATAAACCTGCAGGAGCACTTTCTGTCTGTTTTTATATTGCTTGCTGGTTTACTTTCGTTATCAATTTTCTCCCTTTCTGTTAACTTTTGATTCATCTGCTTCTGATGCCTCAAAAAATACTCCTCCGGCCTACTCTGGTTTTCACCGCCCTGTGTGCCTTAGTTTTTGATGGCCTTTGTTAACCATGAGTACTTCATCCTTTGTACAGACTTCTTTTTGCCCAGAATAAATTTTGCTGAGCGTTATGAAATATCTGTTTAAATATCTGCCACTGACCTTCCCCTTCATGTATTTTCCCAGTCCTCTCTTGCATCATTCTACTGTCCTAATGATCAGATTGTAATTTGGTCAGACAGTAAATGAAAGAAATCTGATCCTGACCTGTTCCGAGGTCTGTTTGAAAATGTTCATTCAAACTGCTTTGTGCTGTTGTGGGAAAGAGTTAAAAATTTAGTCATAAATGCCTCTCAACCTGGCTGATCTGAAATTTGCTCTCTAAATTAAGAATGATTTTGCATGAAATGGAAGGTTATGTTTGAGAGTTTTGACTGTGTCAGTTATTTTCTGTTAAACAGCTGTGAGTTAAAACATTTTTCTCCCTAAATGTAGGGAATCAGGATGCTGGAAACAGACAAGAGTAACTGAAGAAGTTGGGCATCAAACCTCAGGGTTCACTAAGCTCAAGGTCAATCTCCCTGCCTCGGAAAACGGAAACAATCCAAAATGAGCAATTCTTCAGAAAAACTTTTCTGCTGAATCATAATGGCCTTGTTTATGCAAAACTAAGAATCTACATTTGCCTGGAGTGCTGCAGCTTTTACTTTATACTGTAACTGAGTTCCATGAAAGCAGACAACGGAAAAGTGTCGCTGTACTAATTACAGTCTGAGATTAAAGGACTCTCAGAGAAGTGAGGATAATTTTTGTTAGTCATTCTGGATTGTGCAATTGTAACACCACCTTTTGAATCTCAATGCCATGGTTTCTACTGCAACAAGATGCATGTTAAAGGAGGTGGTTTGAGACTGTTTTAATTTGTCAATGAGGATATAATGGTTCTGTCTAAACAACTACAGTTTAAAAAGAATCAGTAGGAAGCACACTTATTGTATAAAATGAGGGGATTTGGGGTTGCTTTATCTATAAATGAAAATCAGCAATTATTTAGAAATGTATTCCCTTTGTTAACTTATAAAGCAGAATGACTATTAATAACTTGAAACCAAAAAAAGTCCTCTATCGAATATTAGATACTGTCTTTCCAGTGATCTCGAAAAATAAGTCACTTGCTGTGGTTCAGCTTGTGGTTTTGAAATTGTAAATAGATTATATTAACACTGTCCTGCTACTGACACCAGCTACATACAGGCCATCATGTGGCTTTCACAAGTTGCCTATCGTTTCTTATTTTGTCCCCTCCCTCATTCTCTTGTTATTTTGAAGGTGATGTTGGATTTCAGTGTGCAAAGGCAAGGGTTTGATCTCGTTTTATCTTTAACAATATGGCATTATCTGGAGCCTGTGGCAGAAAGCTACAACTTCCAGGTTTCAAAATGCTTAGCTCTCCAGCTCCCAACCTCACCTGAGTCTAGTCTTGTTGGATCACTGCAGTATCAGTTCATTGGATAATGTCACTGTGTTTTCTGAAATCAACTGAGGTCAGGCTCAAGGACAGCCACTGAATTGAAGGTTCTTTATAATTGTCACTGGATTATGACACCCATTTCACCTCCTCAATTCTGTATTTGAGAAATGATAAAAGTGCTAAGATGAAGATTTGGACCCAAAACTAAATCGCTGGTAGTTGAGAAAGGGGCTTTAAGATATGTTTATAATGTGCAAAATTTTCTTAAGCCTTGAGTTGACTGATTCTTGAGAATTAATTGGCAAATCCAAATCGATCGATTTCAGGGACTTAGAGCCCCTGACAATCAGTTCACCTATCACAAATTACTGAACATGATACATAAAAGAAGCTAATTTCTCCAGTCTCTCATGAAGAGATTGTCATTCCACTTTCACTGTATTTTTTTGTACAATGTTCTGTTTTTACAGGATGTAGAGTTTATTTGAGTTTTGTTGAGATGAATGTTGGCACTAATTTTATTTCCATAGTCTTATGAGAACACTGAATTACCTTCAATCTATTCAAATAGAGATGGACAATGTGGTTTTTATTTTTCGGTCATTCCAAAGCTTTCTGTACACTCTCCAGTTAATGTGTCCTGTGTGTAATTACTTTCTTAAATCTTATTTCTAACAAGTGAATACACAATGATACAATATCATCAACAGTCGTCTTCCTATAGAGTGAAATGTTTAATTCTGTTCACCTTTGTTTTAATGAAGCAGATAGTATTTGAGAGCGCTTCTGGTATATCATCTGCACTGGCTTTAAAAGCCCTGTTCCAATGTAGGAGGGTTCTTCCTCACATCTGAGGGGAGAAGGGGAAACATTCAGCAAAGATGTTGCTTTACACTCCCCTGTTTCCCCTTTACAAATGTGCATTGGCCAGCTTTGGAACAGAAGCTTTGTATTCGATCTTTAAATGAGCAGTTTGGAAACTTTGCACTTTTCAAACATTGCACTCCTCTTATTTGCTGTTTTCCTCCTCTGCTTGTTTATTGGAGAAACACACTTTTCTACCATTATCTGTAAGTGTAAAACAGGGAACTAAGGACTTGGTTGTAACTTGTCTTTCATGAATTTTTTAGTTTGATTCCAAGGATGGACATTTGCTAAATTTTCATGAGGACCATCCCCTCTTGGTGCTGCCTGAGAGCTACATGATTAAAATGATTTATTTTCTAGACGTTTAGTTCTGTTGGTAAGTGGACAGCTTACATTATACACTGAAGAATTAATAATATGAATTAATAATAATGAAAGATTAAACCAAATTTCAATGGGCATTCATAACAGCTATCCTGTTGAATTTCAGAAAAATAACTTGCACTGGCCCTCCTCAGCAATAATGGCACCATTCTGTAGATTGTCCCACATCTGAATCCTTTCATTTGATATTCATGCACTCGTCCCAGATTAATATGCAACTACTCTGTCACCCCAGTGGGAAATATAATTGTGTACTTAGCAGTTTCTATTGCACACCAGAACGCTGTTTCAAAACAATGTGTTCGTCATTATTTAGATTTTAACACTCAATGGAACAAAATCTACTCACTGCCAAATTTCACCTGGAAACCTATTTGTTTTTACGTATAATACAAGTTGTTAATATAGTCGTCATTCAGCAATTGATTGATTATGTTAAATGGGCGTGGTAACATGGAAAATTCTAAACTTGGCAGGTTTCAGTTGTTCTATTAAATGATGGCAATGCTTGTGAAATTATTTGTCCATTGAGGGTGACTGTTTTTGCAGAGAAAATGCTAAGGGTGTTTTAGAATTAGCACAACTTCTTATATCAGAGCTAGACATAATCAAAGGACCCGATTTTTATTATTGGCCCTTAAATGGGCCTCACACTTGCTGGAAGCATCAGTTATTTAAAAAAAACTTTAAAAAACACAGCTGTGAGGAGACAAGTACATTCTAAAGAGACCATATTTGGCTTGCATAAATTAATTTAAAATTAAATGATCATGTTCTTCAATGTAAATGTACATTTATAAAGCAGAAGTGGAATGGGGTTAATTAGCTGAAGCCAAATTGTTTGTGTGTTTATTCCCAAGCTGTTTACAGGCCACATGGTCATTTGGAGGTTTGGGGTACGGAGGAGGGTGGTGGTAACGAAAGTGACAACAGATAATTTTCGTCCATATTACTATCCTCTGTACTTGAGATTTAATTCCACAATTTCTCAGGGTGCACTTAGATGTTCAAACTCACTTCCACAATTCTAAATCTATGCTGCAGTAAATCTGTTCAAAGATATTGTATCACTTTAAAGTTTTCAAGAAGATTTGTAACTTGGGTTGTGGATGAGGTTGTAGACATGCTCGCCGAGCCGGTGGGTTTGGTTGCAAATGTTTCATCACCCTGCTAGGTAACACCATCAGTGCACCTTCCGTTAAGCTTCACTGTTGGTGCACTGACAATGTTACGTAGCAGGGTGACAAAATGTTTGCAACCACACCCACAGGCTAGGCAAGCATGTCTACAACCTCATATTGTATCACTCTCCTGAATTGTTAATTCATTGTGAACCATTCATTTCCTGCTCAAGAATCCAATCCCTTTTCACTGGATGTCTTTCTGGGACCATGCCGCCTGTGCTTCACATTATACTGGACACCCATTCTGGCCCTGGAAGTTCTATTGAGTTCTGAAAAGTTCCTAAGTTCCCAGCACCATAAGTGCCAGTAAATAATGACGCTGCTTCACAATGAAAAAACAGTCAGTATTCATCAGGTTTCTAGATTTTGAATCTTTGTACTAGTGGGGCTTCCCAGTTTTCTGCTGTAACCGGGCACATAGGAAGGGTTCCATGGGTGTATATTACAATGTAAATGTTAAAGTTGTTTGATGTTCTTTGTTTCATTTTCTGCACTGGCCAAGAATTGCAATTGCAGTTTTAATCTTGAATTCAACTTCTCAGAAAAAAAGGGATGAGTGAGCTGATAGATGAATTAAAAGCCAAATTGTAAACCCACGGGACAACTCTCATAGGTGGCCTTAAGCAGCAGGGTGAGCTGTATCCCATTGGCCTAAGGTCCAGTAAAAGAAACTCTGAGATTGTGACATTCATGAGCCAAGCCAAAGGAGTTGTACCTTTTAAACAGGAGGTTGTCGTGAACACCATAATCTGAATGTTCAGGATCCTTTGAACTGCAAGTCATAAGCTCCTGTTGATTGGACCACTTAAAGTGTGTTGATTATTTGTTGCATAAATGATCAGGAAATTGAATAAACTGAATGTTTGTTCTTTTTGTAGATAACCATGTTATCATAATGCTTTGGTTCAAACGGAGACCCTGTGGCCCAGCTCCTTCATTCCTTGTTCTAACATGTGTATCTGTACTGCCAATTTTCTGAATCCTAACTGCAGTGTGAATGCAAAGGAATAAGAATTTACTGCACAATGTATGTTTGACATTACATTTTAATTGCAGCCTAGTTGGTCATTAACATGGGCTATGGCCTTAATTATTATGAATTTAATCACTTAAGGGTATAAACTATGATTTTCAAAGTTTTTAGGAAAATATTACTAGTGCAATGACATATATATATATATGATATATTTCTTTACTGTTAATAAATTAGCAAATGAATTTACAACTTGTCTCACTTTTGTGTTTCTATCCTGCATACTCTAAGATTGGGAAGGGGTGTGCATGAGAAGTGGGGCTCTGCTTGTCCTGATCATGTACAGGGTCCTGCAGAGGATTAGACATGAATAAAATCTCTTTAGTTAAATGCCATGCCCTCCTGAACTGTTTAATATCCTTATCAGCTCACCTTTTGAATTAAGTAGAAGAAATTGTCACTTGATTTAAAAAAAAAATCAATTTCTACACAGATTCACATGTTTTCAGAGTTTCTGCAGTTGTTTACCTGAAAATTAGAGTTCTGATCTCTTTGGGAGTTTTGCAAATGAATGAATAGAAGCTCCTGTTAAATATTGGTCAGGATTAAACATTTTTGATCCCCACGAGGCACTGTAAACCAAAACAACTAAATTTATTGAATGATTCACCCAACAAAGAAACAGCCAATAAGATTCCAATTTTAGGGCGGCATGGTGGCTCAGTGGTTAGCACTGCTGCCTCACAGCGCCAGGGACCCAGGTTTGATTCCAGCCTCGGGCAACTGTCTGTGTGGAGTTTGCACATTCTCCCCGTGTCTGCGTGGGTTTCCTCCAGATGTTCCGGTTTCCTCCCACAGTCCAAAGATGTGCAGGTTAGATGAATTGGCCATGCTAAATTGCCCATAGTGTTCAGGGATGTGTAGATTAGGTGGGTTATAGGGGGATGGGCCTGGGTGGGATGCTCCAAGTGTTGGTGTGGACTTGTTGGGCTGAAGGGCCTGTTCCCAAACTGTAGAGATTCTTTGATGATTTTGCAGCTTTTAACACAAATAAGAACAAATAGAAATTAGCTGAGCTTTAACAGGCAAATGCAAGTTTAAGTTAAAATGGAAGTTTCAAGTTAAATACTCTGTGCAACAACAATAGTCTCAGACAATCACAAACATCTGTAACTCACTACACAAATGTACAGTGTCACTAGGCATTTCCCTTTATTCACACAGGACAGATCAGAAGTCCTATCCAATAATAACTTTCACCTTTGAGTTTCAAGAATGTGATTGTCATCATTATTGATGAACCGTCTCTCCCTGAGCTCATAATAGTTCCGATAACCTGGTCTTCCAGCATTCCTCTTCCTCCATCCAACAAATAATGCCCTATTCACCGTTTCACCATCTCAGCTATCCTCATAGCTTTCTAGGTTTTGTAACTTTTTAGACAGTTCACACATTGCCCCAAAAGCTCCTATCTTTTCTGTGAAACAGAAAGCAATTCCATGCCAATGCTTTTGCTTGTAGCCGTCATTGCTTTTAGTTACATTGTTTCTTTCCTAATTGCTAAACTGTTGATACTGCATCCAGGTCACAGAGACAAGAATGTCTTATTATTAAAGAAAATTACAATTGGGCCTTCATAATTGATGAAAACCTTAAAAACTTGCTTCAAATATTTTTAAGAATTACAGATTGTACACACCTTTCAGTGAAATTATATGTATTCATTCTCATTGCATTCAGGTCAAATGATGCCTGAGTTCAGAAAGACCATGAGAAATACGAATAGCAGTAGTTTGTTTGGCCCCTCAAGCCTACTCCACCATTCAATAGGATCGTAGCTAATCCAACATTCCTCACATCCACTTTCCAGCCCTTTCCCTGTCACCAATTGATCAAGACTCTAACTATCTCAGCCTTCAACATAAACAAGGACTCTGCCCCCACATCTCTGTGGCAAGGAGTTCCAAAGACTTTCAATCCTCTGAGAAAGGAAAGAAATTACTCCATATCTCAGTCTTATATTGGCACCCCTTTATTCTGACTCTATGCCCTCTGGTCCTAGACTCTCCTGTGAGGGGAAACATCCTCTCAGCATTTACCCTATCAAGCTCCTTAAGAATCCTACATGTTTCAATGAAATCACTTATTCTTCTAAACTCCAATGAGTCCCAACCTGTTTAGCCTTTGCTCATAAGACAATATTAGAGATCATCCTAGTGAACTTTCTTTGAACTGCCTCCAATGAAATGATATCTTTCCTCAAATAAGAGAACGAAAACTGCTGGCAGTACTATAGATATGGTCTCATCAGCATCTTGTACAGTTGCAATAAGACTTATAGTCCAAATGCCTGAAATAAGGACCAATATTCCATTAGCCTTCCTGATTACCTATTGCATCCATGTGCTAGCTTTCTGTGTTTTGTACACGAATCCTCTCAAGTCCCTTTCTGTTGCACTTCCTGCAGTTTTTATCTATTTATGTAATACTTTGTTCTTTCATTCTTCCTTCCAAAATGAACGATGTCACATTTTCCCACATTATGCTCCTTTTACCAATGTTTTTTCCACTTACTTAACATATCAATATCTTTCTGTATCCCTCTTGCAATCTGCCTTTCCACCTAGTTTTGTGCCATCTGCAAATTTGCCCAGTACATTCACTTCTTCAAGTCATTAATATATACTGTAAACAGTGGTGGTCCCAGCACTCGTCCCTGTGGTTACAAGCTACCAACCTGAAAAAGACCCCCTTATCCCTAGTTCTGAAGAAGGCTCATTCGACCCCAAATGTTAACTGTTTCTTTCTCCACAGATGCTGCCAGACCTGCTGAGTTTCTCCAACAATTTATGGTTTTGTTTCTGATTTCCAGCATCCACAATTCTTTTGTTTTTCTCCCCTTATATCTCCAGCCACTGTTTCCTGTCTATGAGCCAATTCTCCAAACATGCCCAATATACTACCTCCAACAGATTGAGCTCTTATGACAGCCTCTTGCAAGGTAAAATTCGAATGCCTTCTGGAAGCCTAAATTCAACACATCTCCTGGTTCCCCTCTATTCACTCTGGTTGAGACTTACTTAAAACACTTAAAAAAAATTAGTCAGACATTATTTCCCTTTCATGAAGCTATGCTGACTCTGCTTGATTAGATTATGATTTTCCAAATGTTCTGCTATTACTTCCTTAATAATCAATTTGAATACAATAGATGTCAGGCTATTGGGCTTACAGAGATCCTCATTCCCACCACCCTCTGGGTGAAAAGGTTTCCCTAGCCTCTGCTTTAAACTTCCTCTCCTTCCCTTAAATCTATGCCACCATCGGGAGGAAACGTTTCTTCCTGTCTACTCTGTCTATGCCCCTCTTCATTTTACACATCTCAATCATGTCCCCTCTCAATCACCTCCGCTCCAGGGAAATCAACCCCTGTCTGTCCAATTTCTCTTCATAATGAAATGCTCCAACCCAGGCAAATAAAAGCTCCTCAACAAATTGTGTAAGTTTTAAAATGAAATCCCATTATAATAGCCAAGCTTTCAGTGCAGGATTACAAAGAAATTTTGAAACAATCGGTTGGGATGTGGACTAAACCACATAGAATATTGTGGAGATGTTATAAACTAAGGACCAAGATGTAATCATTAATAAGTGAGTCACCAATAAATCAATCAGAATTCAGCAGCAATCTCTTCACTCAGAGATTGATGAGAATCTAGAACTTGCAGCCACAGGGTGTAGCGAAGGTGAAAAACATAGATACTTTTAAAGAGAAAGGATGGGGAGGATTGTGTTGGGAAGGGGCTCGTGCAGAACATCATCACCAGAAAGGACCAGTAGGACTGAATGGCCTTGTTTTCATGATATCCATTCTATCTCAGACTTGCTGAGAAAAAAATTAACATCAACTGAATTGAAGGGTGCTATTACATTTTGTTACGAGACACAGTCATTGCTCACTTTCAAATTGCGAAGTAACTGGTCTTAGGCTATATTTCCAACCTTGATAACCCCAGAAGAGGTTATTGTGTCATTTCAACCTATTTGAATAAATTAAGGTACGTTTTCTATAGGGTGAATGAATAAGATTAACGTATGTGCTTTTCATATTCATCAAAATACTTTTTATGTGCTGTTAAATCATGAGAAGGGTGAATAAATCAGAAACATTTCTACATAAACTTTGCAACACAAGTAGGCCATTCAGCCCATCAGGTCTGCTCCATCAGTTCTGATTTTCTAACTCAATGCCATTTCTCCACATTATCTCCATATACCTTGAAGTTGTCAGTCTCTAGAAACTATCAATTTCTATCTTGACCTCCTCAACCATTGAACTTCCACCACCTGCTGGGACAGAGATTGCCAAACATTCACCATGGTCTGAGTGAAGAGATTCCTCCTCATCACAGCCCTAAATGATCTCTATATTCTAGAGTCACCAGTCTAGAGAAACTACATCCACCCTGTCACACCTGGAAATATTTTATAAGTTTTAATTGCATTACCTCTCATTCTTCGAAACTCTAGAGAATACAGGCTCAGTCCTCAAGCCATCCTCATAGGACAATCTTTCCTTCGGGGATTAATCTGGTGAGCATCCATTGCACTCCGTCCATGATCAATATATTTCTCCTTAAGTAAGGAGATCAAAACTATACATAAAAGTCTAGGTGAGGTCTCACCAAAGCTCCATACAACTGCAGCAAGACACCCTGACTCCTGTACTCAAACCCTCTTGTGACGAAGGCCAGTATACCATTAGCCTTTCTAATTCATGAGACACCTGCTTACTAAGTTTAAGGGACTGATTAACAAGGACAACAAGTTCTTTGGATATGGGCACCTCCCAACTTCTCTCCATTTGAGTTTTCTGTTTTTTTCTTATGAAGTGAATAACTTCCTATTACATTCCATCCACTATGTTTGAGCCCATTCCAGCCCAGTTTGGTGTCATCAACAAATTTGGCAATATTGCAATTGGTTCTCACATCCAAATCAATTGTATAGATTAGAAATGTTTGTGGACCCAGTAATGACATCTGTGGTACCTCACTAGTAACATCCTGCCATCTGAGAATGATACGTTTATCCCCATACTCTGTTTTCTGTCTCTTAACCACATTTCAATCCATGTCAGTATGTCTCCCAGTCCCATGCCCTGTAGCTTTATTTACAAGCCTCCAGTGTGGGGCCTTATCAAATCCGTCTGAAAAAAAAGTTTTAATTCATGCTATTTCCTCAAGGGGACAGTGTTGCTAATGTTACAAATGATTCTCTAAATGGCAAACTGGAACAATGAGGTTAATCATTATCCTGACAATAAAATGGATTTGAGTGCCATCAATGAAAAGTTAATAATATGTATAAACATGCAAATTGAGAGCAGGAGAAGGCCAGTTGGCCCCACATGACTTCTCCACCATTCAATAAGACCCTGGCTGATTTTGTTGCTCCATATTTCTGTTTACCCAATATCCTTTGACTCACTGGATAGTCAAGAATCTGCCTACCTTCAATGACCCCCATGTCCATCACTCTCTGGGGAAGAGACTTCTAAAGACTTAGTAATTCTCTGTGTGAACAAGTTCTTTTCATCTCAATCTTAAATTGAAGATTCCTTATAATCTTAGATCTAGTCTCTCGGACAGAGGAAAACATCCCCTCATTCTCTCTATGGATATAAGCCCAAACTGTCAAACCATTGCTCCTAAGATATTAACCTCCTAGTCCCAGGAAAGAATGAAGTCAATGTTCTCTGAATGCTTCTAATGCATTAAAGTCCTTTCTTAAATGAGGAGACCAAAAAAGTACACAGTTTTCAGGTCAGAAGTTGGAATGTTTGCTGATGACTGCAGATACCTCAGATACTGAAATAGTTCATGCTCAAATGTAGCAAGATCTGGACAATAACAGAAGTTGCTGGAAAAGCTCAGAAGTGAGGAAGTGTCACCGGACCCGAAACGTTAATTCTGAATTTTTCTTCACAAAAGCTGCCAGACCTGCTGACCTTTTCCAGCAACTTCTGTTTTTGTTCCTGATTTACAGCATCTGCAGTTCTTATGGTTTTTATTTAAGATCTGGACAATATCCTGGCTTGGGCTGACAAATGACATTCATACCACACAAATGCCAGGCAATGACCATCTCCAGCAGGAGAGAATCTAACCATCACCCCCTGATATTCATGACTGAATTCCCCCACTATCTCCATCCTAGAGGGAATGTTCTCTCTCTGCTGTATGGCAGCTGGTCTGAGGGTCTACCTATGATGATCACTGTGCTGGTTTCGGAACTTGCTGCTATGGCATAAAGTCAGGAGGTCTACACAGGTGAAAATAAAATTAACATCTACAAGGCCCAAGTGAGGAGTGTGATGGAATACAATTGTCAGTTGCCTGGATGGGGGCAGCTCCAACAACACTCAAGAAGCTCAACACCAGTCAGGACAAAGCAGCTTGTTTGACAGGCACCACATCTGCAAATATCCACTCTCTTCACCACCGACACCTATTAGCAGCAGTGAGTACTATCTACAAGATACACTGCAGAAATTCACCAAAGATCATAAGAACATAAGAACTAGGAGCAGGAGTAGGCCATCCGGCCCCTCGAGCCTGCTCCACCATTCAATAAGATCATGGCTGGTCTTTTCATAGACTCAGCTCCACTTACCCACCCGCTCACCATAACCCTTAATTCCTTTACTATTCAAAAACCCATCTATTTTTGCCTGAAAAAAATTCAAAGAGGTAGCCTCAACTGCTTCACTGGGCAGGGAATTCCACAGATTTACAATCCTTTGGGTGAAGACATTCTTCCTCAGACAGCACCTTCCAAACCCACGACCATTTCCATCTAGAAGGACAAGAGCAGCAGATACATGGGAACACCAGAACCTGGGCTCGGCCACTCATGGGCTCATGTGGCAGGTCTACACTGTGTCAGCATTGTTTTCCAGCTCGGTCATGTTTTTTTTCATTTTGGTTGCCCTTGGGCCCCCTCCTGCGGGATGCAGGTGCACTGTGTATCTTCATCCCTGCTCCACCTCAGGCGGTGGTATCAGAAGATGAGCCAGGACCCCGTTGATCAATGTTTAATGTTGGAAGAGGCTGCAGCTATCTCTGAGCCAAGAGGCCTGGGTTCAAGTTCCACTTGCTCCAGAGATGTGTAATTACATCCCCGAACAGGTTGATTTAAAAAAAATTCACTGGTATTTACTGATCTTCCTTATTGTGTCATCATAAAAGCTGCCAGATTCTTACCTCTGAGCCATCACCTGTATTGTGTTCTTGTGGCTCCTCTTAGTTGCCTCACTGGTATTATCTTTGACCCAGAGAATCAATCTTTGGTGAATTCAAATTCATCTCAATGTTGAACTTAAGCATAATCTGAATACATCATGAAATAATCGAAACAACACTGCCAAAAACCTACCTCTAACAGTATTTTTATTGAGAATCTCCGTAAAAATGTGAAGCCAGGTAATTTAGTACATTCTGTGGTATTGACTAAAGCTGAAAATTGTGCCATTAGTTAAGAAAGGCTGCAGGGAAATGCCTGAGAACTACAGACTGGTGAGCCTAATGTCTGTGGTGGGTAATTGGGGTTAGAGGGCATTCTGAGAGACAGAATCTACAGGCATTTGGAGAGGCAAGGACTCATTTGGAATAGTCAGCATGGCTTTGTGCATGGGAAATCACATCTCAGAAATTTGATCAAGTTTTTTGAAGGAGTGACTAAGAAAGAAGGTGAGGGCAGTGTGGTAGACATTGTCTACATGGACTTTAGCAAGGCCTTTGACAAGGCTCCACACGGCAGGTTGTTGAGTAGGGTTAAATCTTACGGGATCCAGGGAGAGCTAGCCAATTGGATACATAATTGGCTTGAAGTTAGAAGACAGAGGGTGTTGGTGGTGGATTGTTTTTCAAACTGGAGACCTGTGACCAGCAGTGTGCTACAGGGATTGGTGCTGAGTCCACTGTTATTTGTTATTTATTTAATGATTTGGATGAGAATTTGTAAGGTATGGTTAATAAGTTTGTGGATGACACCATATAGTGGTGGTATAGTGGACAGTGAAGAAGATTATCTAGGAATACAGTGAGCTCTTGATCAACTGGGCTGAGGAATGCCAGATGGAGTTTAATTTAGATAAATGCAAGGTGTTGCTTTTTGGTAAGGCAAACCAGGGCTGGGTTTACACAGTCAATGTTAGGGCCTCAGGGAAGAGTTATAGAACAAAGAGATCTTGGGGTACGGGTTTATAGCTCCTTGAAAATAGAATCACAGGTAGACAGGGCAGTGAAGAAGCTTTCGGTATGCTTGCTTTCATTGGTCAGTGCATTGAGTATCGGAGTTGGGATATCTTGTTGCAGCTGTACAAGACGTTGGTGAGGCCACATTTGGTATACTGTGTGCAGTTCTGGTCGCCCTACTACAGAAAGGATATTATTAAACTAGAAGGAGCACAGAAAAAATTTACGAGGATGCTACCTGAACTGGAAGGTTTGTGTTATAAGGAGAGGCTGGATAGTCTGGGACATTTTTCCCTGGAGCATAGGAGACTGAGGGGTGACCTTATAGAGGTCTATAAAATCATGAGAGGCAAAGATAAGGTAGGTAGCCAACAGCTTTTCCCCAGGGTAGGGGAGTCTAAAACTAGATGGCATGGGTTTAAGGTAAGAGGGAGAGATACAAAAGGGTGCACGGGACAATTTGGGATAGTCTTTCTGAGTGTCTGGAACAGTCTACCAGTGATCGTGATGGAGGTGAGTACCATTTTGTCATTTAAGTAACATTTGGACAGGCAGATGGATGGGACAGGCATGGAGGGGCGTGGACCAAACGTAGGTAAACAAAAACCAGTTTAAATTGTGAAAACTGGGCACCATGGGCAAGTTGGGCCAATGGGCCAGTTTCCATGCTGTAAACCTCCATGACGGTATGAAATCTGAAATCAGTGGTTCTGGCAGCATTGGGGTAGACAGAAGCAGAGTTAATGTTTTGTGTCTAGTTTGACCTTTCTTCTCTGTGTTTGTTTCTGAGGTATTGGTTGCTTTTGTGCACCTTTATGTATAAACAAGGGAAATGAGTTTTGTTTCAAAGATACATTTAACTTCAAGCAAACTAGCAACAGATTGAATTTACTTTGGGTTTTGAGGTATTATTTTAATTGATTCTTTCAAATTCTGTTCTGAATTCATGTTGCACTGTAGTTTGTTCATTGCAAAATAACAATTTGCACTTGTACACTGCTTTTAACATAAAAAACTGATTGGTGACTCTCCAACCACAGGGAAACGGCTAATTCCTCATCATGTGGAACAGTATCTCCCTGTCCAACCTGTCATACCTGCTCGAGGAAAGCTTTCAGCTGACAGGGCATTGGCTCAGTTAAAGAAATTAATCCTTGTTGCAAATATAAATTGTGTTGTTAAAAAAGACATTTTGTCATGGGGTCATTCATTCTTTTTACAAGGTTAGAAAGCAACCACAGTGGGGAGACATCACTAACATTCAATAAATAGGATTTTATTTGTCCAATTAGAGATTGTTGACAAACCATTTAAAATCTGTAATCATCCCCTGCCCTTTCTTATCTGGGAGAGAAGTGCAGAGCAGTGATAGGTTGTTCTTGGCAATATTATTCGATCACTCTAAGAGACTACTTCCATGAGACATGATCTTTTTGCCACAAAGACAAGGGTTTGTAGGTACTGATCTCATCCATTATACGCTTCATTCCAGCATTGACAAGACTGAATTGTTTCAGTGTGGTAGACAAACCAGAAGAGGAGGATGTGGCATGTGGTAATGGAAAAAAATAACAATGTAATGGTTGAAAGATGGTGGGGAACTCCTAGTATTCAAGAAGGTGTAAACTTAATGCATTGACTATACGCCCACATCTCAGTGAGTATGGAAGTCAGTGAAAAATGAGAACAGCAACCTTGATAGACTTATACACACATCACAAATTATGATTCAGCATTTAATTTTAACCCTCTAGCTTCACCTTTGACACAGAGGGGAGGCGATGGCCTGGTGGTATCATCACTGGACTGTTAATCCAGAGACACAGGTAATGTACTGGAGACCCAGGTTTGAAATTACAACATATGGTGGAATTTGAATTCAATGAAAATCTGGAATTCAGAGTCTAACGATGACCATGAATCCATTATCGATTGTCAAAAAACCCCTATCTGGTTCACTAATGGCCTTTAGGGAAGGAAACTGCCATCCTTACCTGGTTTGGCCTACATGTGACTCCAGACCCACAGCAATGTGATTGGCTCTTAACTGCCCTCTGGGCAATTGTGAATGGGCAATAAATGCTGGCCTGGCCAGTGATGCCCTCATCCTGTGACTGAATTAAAAAAGAATAAATAAAGATATAGCAAGATGATGCAATTCAGATTGTACAAAGATTACACAGAATCAAGCATGGTTCCATTCTTAATGAGAATTTAAGTATCTCAGAAATGGAGTTAATTCCCATCTGTAAAGAGTCATAAACTTTTTAAAATTCTTTCATGGATTTGCATATCCCTAATTGGCCTTTGCTAGGCCATTTCTGAGAGCAGCAAAAGTCAACCACATTTTTGCAGACCTGGAGTCACATGTAGGTCACACTGGGCAAGGATGACACATCTCCTTCCTTAGAGGATGTTAATGAATCAAAGCAGAAATTGCTGCTGAAACTGATGAAGAGTCACCAGACTCGAAATTTTAACTCTGTTTCTCTCTTCTACAGATACTGCCAGACCTGCTGAGTTTCTCCAGCAAACCCAGTTTTTGTTTCGGATTTTAAGCACCCTCAGTTCTTTATGTTGCTGAACGAACTGGGTTTTCATGTCAAAACATGACGGTTACTGAAGGCAACATTTCAATTCTTAAATTTTAGAAACGTAATTGATTTGAAATGCCAGCAGCTGCTTGAGTGGGATTTGTACACACACCCCCAGAGAATTAGCCTCAGGATTATTTATTTAGCAACATCACTTTTAATGACCTTACTACAGGATGGGGCAAAAGAATGCATTGTAAGATAAATAATGCTTGATTTTGTTCCTTAGATAGGATTAACAATGTGTTCATACTGCACTACAGAGACCTCATGACATGTGTGAGTAGATTGCAAGAGTTTTTTTGGTCATGACACCAAATATTTATTTTTAACACCATTTGGAGAAAGGATGTTGAGTTGATGACAACTGGCCTGATTTGGAGGTGGCTTTGATCTGTATTTGTTTTGTTTGACCAGCTTGATTAATTTCGAAGTCGAATGCCCACCTTTGCTGAGTACTGTTTAAATTTCTTAATGACCGTCATCTCTTTCAATCCAAAAAAGCCGAACTGTTGGCTGATTGGTTGGTGAATGGCAAATCTAGTCAGGATCTGAATGGAGGTTAAAATTGAATCAGAGATAGTAGGAACTGCAGATGCTGGAGAATCCAAGACAACAAGGTGCAGGGCTGGATGAACACAGCAGGCCAAGCAGCATCGTAGGAGCAGAAAGGCTGACGTTTCGGGCCTAGACCCTTCATCAGAAAAGGGGGAGGGGAAGGGGGTTCTGAAATAAATAGGCAGAGAGTGGGAGGCGGATAGAAGATGGATAGAGGAGAGGATAGGTGGAGAGGAAACAAACAGGTCGAAGAGGCGGGGATGGGGCCAGTAAAGGTGAGTGTAGGTGGGGAGTTAGGGAGGAGATAGGTCAGTCCAGGGAGGATGGACAGGTCAAGGGGGCGGGATGAGGTTAGTAGGTAGGAGATGGGGGTGTGGCTTGAGGTGGGAGGAGGGGATAGGTGGGAGGAAGAACAGGTTAGGGAGGCGGGGACGAGCTGGACTGGTTTTGGGATGCGGTAGGGGGAGGGGAGATTTTGAAGCTTGTGAAATCCACATTGATACCATTGGGCTGCAAGGTTGCCAAGCGGAATATGAGTTGCTGTTCCTGCAACCTTCGGGTGGCATCGTTGTGGCACTGCAGGAGGCCCAGGATGGACATGTCGTCTGAGGAATGGGAGGGGGAGTTGAAATGGTTCGCGACTGGGAGGTGCAGTTGTTTATTGCGAACCGAGCGTAGGTGTTCTGCAAAGCGGTCCCCGAGTCTCCGCTTGGTTTCCCCGATGTAGAGGTAGCCACACCGGGTACAGCGGATGCAGTATACCACATTGGCAGATGTGCAGGTGAACATCTGCTTGATGTGGAAAGTCTTCTTGGGGCCTGGGATGGGGGTGAGGGAGGAGGTATGGGGGCAGGTGTAGCACTTCCTGCGGTTGCAGGGAAAAGTGCCGGGTGTGGTGGAGCTGGAGGGGAGTGTGGAGCGGACAAGGGAGTCACGGAGAGAGTTGTCCCTCCGGAAAGCAGATAAAGGTGGGGAGGGAAAGATGTCTTTGGTGGTGGGGTCGGATTGCAGATGGCGGAAGTGTCGGAGGATGATGCGTTGGATCCGGAGGTTGGTGGGGTGGTACGTGAGGACGAGGGGGATTCTTTTTTGGTTTTTATTGCGTGGACGGGGTGTGAGGGATGAGGTGCGGGAGATGTGGGAGACACGGTTGAGGGCGTTCTCGACCACCGAGGAGGGGAAGTTACGGTCCTTGAAAAACGAGGACAACTGAGATGTACGGGAGTGGAATGCCTCATCCTGGGAGCAGATGTGGCGGAGGCGAAGGAATTGGGAATAGGGGATAGCATTTTTGCAGGAAGGTGGGTGGGAGGAGGAGTATTCTAGGTAGCTGTGGGAGTCGGTGGGCTTGAAATGAATATCGGTTTCTAGGTGGTTGCCCGATATGGAGACAGAGAGGTCCAGGAAGGGGAGAGAGGTATTAGAGATGGTCCAGGTAAACTTAAGGTTGGGGTGGAAGGTGTTGGTGAAGTGTATGAACTGTTCGAGCTCCTCGTGGGAGCACGAGGCGGCGCCGATACAGTCATCAATGTAACAGAGGAAGAGGTGGGGTTTAGGGCCGCTTAGGTACAGAAGAGGGATTGTTCCACGTAACCTACAAAGAGGCAGGCGTAGCTTGGTCCCATGCGGGTATCCATGGCCACTCCCTTTGTCTGTAGGAAGTGGGAGGAATTGAAAGAGAAGTTGTTGAGGGTGAGGCCGAGTTCGGCTAAGCGGATGAGGGTGTCAGTGGAGGGGGACTGGTCGGGCCTGCGGGACACGAAGAAGCGGAGGGCCTTTAGGCCATCTGCATGGGGAATGCAGGTGTAGAGGGACTGGACGTCCCTGGTAAAGATGAGGTGTCGGGGACCGGGGAATTGGAAGTTCTGGAGGAGGTGGAGGGTGTGGGTGGTGTCACGGACATAGGTAGGGAGTTCCTGGACCAAGGGGGAGAAAATGGAGTCCAGATAGTTGGAGATCAGTTCGGTGGGGCAAGAGCAGGCGGAGACAATGGGTCGACCAGGGCATTCAGGTTTGTGGATTTTGGGAAGGAGATAGAAGCGGTCAGTGCGAGGTTGGGGAATGATGAGGTTGGAGGCCGTGGGTGGGAGGTCACCTGAGGTGATGAGGTTGTGGATGGTTTGGGAGATGATGGTTTGGTGCTTGGGGGTGGGGTCATGATCAAGGGGGCGGTAGGAGGAGGTGTCGGAGAGTTGGCGTCTGGCCTCGGCGATGTAGACGTCAGTGCGCCATACTACAACTGCGCCTCCCTTGTCCGCGGGTTTTCTGGTGAGGTTGGGATTGGAGTGGAGGGCTGCACGTTCTGCGGGGGAGAGGTTGGAGTGGGTGAGAGGGGTGGAGAGGTTGAGGCGATTGATGTCTCGACGGCAGTTGGAGATGACGAGGTCGAGGGAGGGTAGGAGGCCTTGGGGTGGTGTCCTGGAGGAGGTTGCTGCCTTTCGATCTATCCATGATGGAGATTGTGTCTGTGATTGGGAATGTGGGAATGACACCTCCACTTTATTGAGAATTTATTGGGGATGCAGCAACAGAGGATAATCCTTTTTGCTACCCTGTTTTAAAACCTCAGATCCCTGTAGATTGGAAGGCAATGCCATAAAAAGACTCAGTGAGGTCTAACAGCAAATGAAAAAGACACTTTGTGGTATCAGAAGTGACAAGGTAAATCTCCTGACCTTTGCCCACATTACTCCTACAGGAGATGAATTACCCACTATCAATGAGGTCATATTCCAAACAAGGACAACACTATTTCCTCTTTTACTTTCGACTTGCTGCTACACAAATAGTCTCACAAATACACAATTTTCAAAGGATTTCAAATAAATACTGAAAGTACAAACCAAACATGTGCTTCATTCATGGGTGACAGGAAGGGTCTGTCAGGTCTGGTCCAGTTTCTGATCCATTTCATGGATCTCCGTGTGTGTTTCCAGGAGCAAGGAGATCACAGACATAGAGATTCAATACATTGAATGAAGAGCAGCCAGTATTATAGGGAGACAATGGCTGCTCTTTAGAAAGATTGGAGGGTTTGGTTTCCACAGGATATTGCCATGTGTTCTCATTGCCCTAATATGGAGATATTTTCAGAGATTGCCATGCAATCTTTAATTTTGATTCAAGCAAGAGGGTTTCTTGTTAATATTCTTTATTAAATCAAGTCACTAGGGCATTAAAACACAAGCCTTAAATCTAGCATAAGGGAGATACAGGTACCAGTTATAACCAATGATAATTTTCAAGGTGAATCAAATACCAATTTGCTGGCAGATCTGCTGAATGTAATTTCTGGTGGAGACAAGTTGTTTGTACACATTGTGCCCACAGTGAAATAATTTGCATTAGCCAACACAAAGCCGTTCCAAGGAAGGCCACTCGACCTGAAACGTTAACTCTGATTTCTCTCCATAGATGCTACCAGATCTGCTGAGCTTTTCCAGCAATTTCTGTTTTCAGATTTCTCTCGGTTTTCACTCAGCTTTATTACTTTCAGTTCAACAGGTCTGTCCAAGGCACTCTCTTTTATCCATTCACAAATCTTTATTCCACTTTCAAAATAAATTTTATCTGACTGAAAATCAATCTTTCAGATATTTCAAATGCCTAGCTTGTCATGAGTAGCTTACAGGCACAGTTGCAGAGATTAGAAATAAAATTACTTCTTAAATGAAGGAAAATCCCCTCTTACTTCTCAAACTTTACAAAATGTTCACAGGAAACTTTAGAGATTTCAAGGGTCTCATAAATCTTTTAACTTTCCACTGCTAGATAGGAAAATTTTAAGTGAATATTTTTTCAATGATGTCAACAGAAAACGCTCAGTAACAGAATGAGAAACAGAGCTCACATTTCACCAGTTGATGAAAAGTTATTGACCTCAAATACTAAGACTCAAACACTGTTGAGAGGTGATCTCATTCAAACCTACAAAATATTTAGAGGGATGGACATGGCCAATTCAGGGAAGATGTTTCCCCGATGAGACTAGAACCATGGGGAACAATTTCCAAATAAGGGAGATGCCACTTAGGTCCAAGATGAGGAGAAATGATTTTATTCCAAGGGTTTGAACCTTTGGAATTCTGTAACCCTCCAAAATTATGGCAGCTCAGTCTTTGCTTCTGTTTAAGGTAGAGGTTGACAGATTTCTGATTACTTGTTTATTATTCAGAACTGCACAGAGAGGGGGGTAAGAGAGATTGCTCTCGGACCCTCCACACTACGGGATCTCCCATCACTGTGGCTTAACTCCTTATTCACATACTCAGCTACTATCATTGGAGTAAATATATATTAACACTTCCCTCATGCCTTTAACCCCATCTCTGATTTAAACTTTTTAAACGTCATCTCATTCCCCCCTCCCCCTTCCACCTCCCAAAGTGATAGGGAAGTTTTCTTGATAAGAAAAATCTGTGGGGTGTTTTCACCAATCTCCCTGAAGATAGATAGAATTTCATTTGAGTTTGAGGAGGGAATATGTGTTCCAGACCCCTCCTCCAAGGGGCTTTGTTCCTGGTCTCTGTCATTAGTGTCATAGTTTCCTCCTGAGGGTCAGGCATACAGATCATCCAACCAGTACAGACAAGATGGACCAAATGGCCTTCACTCACACTGTATAATTCTGTGACATTTTAGAACATGGTGAACGATACATAAGGAGACTTCTTAAAAATAAGTAGTTACTGAATACTGTTTATATACTAAAGAGAAGAAGGGGCTAGGCCCGAAACAGGAGCCTTCCTGCTCCTCTGATGCTGCTTGGCCTGCTGTGTTCATCCAGCTCTGCACCTTGTAATCCCATATTGCAGGCTGGGACTGACTGCTATCTGCTCTCATAATCCTCCCCCCTTCACTCCACCCCACTCCCTTCCTGACTGAGTTGTAGCGAAGTACTTAAGTTTTGAGCCAAAGCTAAAGCAATGAAGCACAATTCTGTCAGTTGACAAGGATTTCTGATCTTTCTTAATAACCTTGGCTGCAGCTTGGCTGGGGTGGAGACAGGTCTATCCATCCAGCAATCAGGTCTCTGTCCAATTCAGGGATGAGGCCCTACACAGTGAGGTGTATTATAAACGGTTAACTATATTTTTTTCTGCTCACTGCTGGAGTATGGCATCAGTGAAGTCAGATCACATGGATCTGGGAGCTGAAGGCAGAAGGTTTGAATGGAGTTTGGCTGAACCATGTCCCTGTAAGTTGTTAATAAATGTTCACTATTTTTCCACATCCTGGCTGCCAGTCCTCCTTTGTCAAAGACAAAAAAAAGAAGGCAGCCTTGGTTTAATAGGTGGGCTCCCCCCTCCTTGGGTGAGGGATCCTGAACACACACAACCAGCCAAAGATAACATGTCATCCGTAGCCGTGCCAACCACTACCAGCTAATGGTGAGGGAGGGGGCTGCCATCAATCTTCCTTTCTACTCCTTTAAAACATAGAACATAGAACATAGAACATTACAGCGCAGTACAGGCCCTT